>NC_139828.1:14188020-14510520 GCF_963691815.1 Echiichthys vipera
GGCTGCTGCAAGTCAGCGGGATAATTCAGGCCCTGACTGTGCTGTTGCTAAAGGAAACTAAGACATGTATTTCTTATGAGTATAATTTTCCACTGCCTTCTAAAAAAATCCCTTTGTGATATAGATATAAGAAGATAAACTTTGCTCCTGTCTCTCCTAATTCTTTTCACTCTGGCTTGTGATGTTCAACATCACTTCACTTATCTGTGATTGATGCTGACAAGTTACAGCCCCGATCTTCCTGTCTGAGCGCCAGGCAGGTGATAAGCCTTGAAAGAAAAATGGCAGAGCTATTGATAGTTAATAGTCATAGTTCAAGGATGCTCAAATACAGCAACAACCCTTATCAGCCGAATAACTCCAAACACACAGGAAATCCATATGGCTGAACATGACAAAGGACACAAGACTGAAGAGCGCTAATCTTCCTTCTCCTTTAATGCACCAGCTCCACTGGCAGAAAAACAGCCCCAAAACGTGAAACTACCACTACAACCATGCTTGACGGTCATGGATGGATTAATGAACGGGCTTACCTGGCAAACCCCCAGGGCCCCGCTGGACTTCAACTACAAAATGTCACTCGAAGAGATCCATACTGACCTCGAAGAGATTCAAAATGACTGTGTAGAAACATAAAACGACCACAAAGAGATGCAAATGAGACACAAAATAACCACAAAGAGGGTGCAAAACACAACTACATGTGTATAACAACTACACAGGGATACAAAAAATTACCCCTGCAACCGTTTTGCATCTTTTGCTCAACTTCAGACGAAATTTGGTCTCCCACCTGGCCGCTATTTTTAGTATCTGCAAATAACAGCTATGAACAATAGAGTGAGGATCAAATCAAGTTCTATTAATGCTATAAGTGTTCAGTTTAAGGTCGATCAGCAGCTGCACTTCTCTGAAACCGAACTGAACAGGATTTTTCCTTTCTGTCCCTGCTACCTGCGATAAGTGTAGTCGAGTGACGGGACCTTAGGTCATCTTTTCTGGGCCTGCCCCAAGCTCCAGAGTTTCTGGGATGATATCTTTCACCTTTACAGCAGTATATACTGTATAATAGACAACTAACCCCTAATGGTATCTTTGTCATATTGGGTTGCTCCACCTGCTTATTGACTCCCTCTAACACTGAGACAAGCCCTCACATTTGGTAAGGTTGTAGCAAAAAGGGTAATTCTGAGGGAGTGGAAGTCAACTTTCCCTCCTTGCTTTAAAGGAATGATGCACCGGTGGAAACATTAATCTGTATTGAAAGAGGCTCATATATGTAGTTGAAATGTAACCTAAATTTCTAATTTGGTGCCTTCTTGACGGAGAACTGCAGAAAGTGACTTTATGGCGCTTGTGGGTTGAAAACAACTCCCATGTTGCACCTTGTCCTGGTCAGCGACAGGCCTCGGCTGTACAGTTTCAGTAGACGCCTCCCGTTCCCCCATAAGCTTCAGGTGCTCATCACTATATTGCAGCTCGTAAAGGACGCCTCGAACATCTGATTTAAGCAAAAGATCTTTGAAATCCCCTTCTTCCATATCAGACTGAGTACCTTCCGTCATTCCGTCACAGCACCTGTTCTCTTGGCCAATAAGCTTAGCTTAACTTCCAAGTAAGATGGCAGATGTTATGCTGTGTCCCAAACCGCACATTGCTGTGAGTGTCCTGACATTCGTGCACCCTGTGCCCTATGTACTGACACGATCAGTACACTCAATTCCCTCAGTAAGTGCTCTCTGAAATCACACACTGCTGCCCTGCACTTACCAGAAATGACGATTGTATTTCTTCTTCTGTTTATTTTTCCAAAAGCTTGTCTAACAACTCGTCTGACTCAGCACACCGCCAAAAATCCTTATGATCCTCTTTTTACATTTATAAAGTCTATCTAGTTGTTGCCGCTTGGTTGCACTGTTGTTCCGCCATTTTCCAGTTTGAATTAAGTCCCGCCTCTTCAGCTACATAGACAAAATCGCAGCGATTGAGGTTACTGAGTGTTCATTGATCCACACTCAACTGCCGTTTTTGAGTGTGCAACATGATAAATGCAGTACACTGCATTTTACCAACTTCCGGCCTGAACGCACTTCTACTGACAAAAAAGCCAGTTTGAGGGTTGAAGTGCACGATTTGGGACATAGCATTAGTTTCGGCAAGTGAAGTCCGACCCCCTGATCTGTAATAGGTCTGTAGTGTCAGTGGGTCCCAACTAGTGCTTGTAGTTTTACCAGAGCCCATATCTCTATCAATTCCTGCTTTAAATGATGCAAAAAGAGGATTTTTACGGCATTTAAAGCAGGAAATGTTAGAGGCAGATACGGCTCTCTCCCGTCTCGGGGGAAAATGAGGGAATGGTGCACAGGCATTAAAAATTGGGTTTCTAACGATACAAATCTTAATGCAAATCGGGGAAGTATTCCTAAATGACACAGTTTCATATTCGGTATGCTCTGTTGAATTCCTACCCCAACTTTCTCAACATCTGCGGGATGGAGAAATGTCAACCTGGGAATTAGTTGTATCAGAATGTGTTGTACTGCACTATAGTCCATTGTATTTGCTTTGTTTTTTTGTATCTACTAGCCTTTATCTTGTGCCTCCCTGAATCTCACTTAGCCATGGACCTTATAACTGACCTTTAATCCATCTGTGGACATATGACTGATTTGCATACATGCACTTTATATGTGAACTGGAAGGTTTTTTGTTTTTGTGTGTTTTGTTTAGTTTACTTCGTTTGTTACTTTTTGTTGTTGTTGTTGTCGTGTTGTTCCGTTTCTCATGTCTATTTTCTTTTTCCTGCTGCGCTAAAACATTTTTTAATTTTTTTTTAAAAAGGGGCAATAGCATCACAAAGTCTGTGTCTTGCTTCTATATAGGAAAGATGGTGGGGCCTTTTGCATGTCGAGGGTGAGTTGTGTCCAAGTTAACAGGAGCTACAGTGTCCTCAGGGTTGAAAGTGTCACCTTTACTCCTCCAGACATACCTCCTGTTATTGTGGCCAAATGACTCCATCTTTGTTACACCTGACAAGAAAACCCTTCTCCAGAAGGCATTTGGCCATGAGACCATTTACGACGTCAGTCTGTCAGTTCTTCAGTCAGTCACTTGGTCGGTCTATTAAATTTGGTCCAGACATTCATGTTCCTCAGAAAACTTTTGACTTTGGTGTTCCCCTCACTTTTCTAATAGCATCATCATCAGGTCAAAATTTGAAATTGTCCAATATTTTTGTTTATGACCAAATACCTCCTACACTGATGCCATACCTACCTTCCCATCAGCCTCAGCTCTTCTTTGGGTTTAGTGCTACATTGCAAATGCCAACACACTAAACCAAGATGGGGAAGATAGTAAACATTATACCTGCGCAACACTGATGATAGCATTTAGGAAAGTACCGCCTCACAGAGCCGCTAGCATATAGAAGCTTTTATTGCACTTTTTAATGTGTAATCAGCAATGTTGTAAAACCACAGAACTCAATCAACAAGTGTGACCATGACTCACACGTAGTTCTCTATCCACAAACATGTATTTGTTCATTTGCATGGCTGTAGACTTTTGCTCTTGTTTGTTTGTTTGTTTGTCACTTGACTGTGTGTGCACCTGTGTTCCAGCAGCTTATTCATCACAGCAGACTTGGTTTTTGTGAGTCTTGGACCATCAGCTGTCTCTCAGCAAAGTGTTACACTTTGGGTTTTCTTTCAGACTTTCACAAAGACACCAATGTTGCCAGTACTCAGTTGTCTGCACTGATGATCTTGGGACCTGAAGCTGCTTTGACATGACCACAAGTGTCATTCCTGATTTGTCTATTATGCACTTTTGTAGATCTGTACCGAGCTCTTTGGACCTTTATTGTGATGTTTGTGGCTCAATTATAATGCGTGCATTCAAACACGTCTTATTTATAAAAGCACAGAAAAGTTACCAACTGTGCTGAATCCCATTTTTTATCTATGCCCCCAGTATTTATATACAAGTTCATTTGTATATTTTTGCTTCACAAAAAATAAAAGAACCCAAAGATATTTGTTTTGTGACAACACAGTTGCAGAAATAATTTAAGTCCCCAAACTGTCCAAAGTGTCCCTGAAAAGTGTATTTAAACCTTTGACCACCATTTACAAAAACATTTGCCCAAGTACACAACATTCAATACATGCAGGGACAGTTACAACATGTTCCCAATCATCACCTGTCTAAATGCAGCCTGCATGCTTCATGGGATTGGTTATTTTTGCACACACTGAATATTTATGTCCTAATTTGGGCTATTTTTCTCTCATGTTTTTAAACTGGAGGTTATTTATAGTGACTAGACACACTGTACTCTGACACAGCCGGCTTCTTTCAGGCATGCAATCATCACTTGCACGCACTTGCACTCTGTCAAGTGAATGTCATTACAATAATTCCAGGGAGTAAAGCAACAGTTTGTTTGTTGACTCCCAGACCCCTCGCTGAACTTTTACACTCGTTCTCCTTCCCTGATCCACAACTTCCTCATCCCTCTCCTTGTGAGAACATAAACAAACACTGTTTTTATTATTGTCATTCTGGGAAGTTTTGAAGACACAACACCCCGTGGTTCCTCCCATTCTCAGCGTGCAGATCGCTGACCCCTGGGGTCACGGAGCAGCACTGTGGTCGGTCAGGCCTGAGTCGCAGGATGTCGAAGTAGCGTGCCCCAGGGCTGTGGCTGGAAATAGGACTTGGGAAAAGCGAATAGTTAAAGCCTTGATGACTGGCTTCCCCGCTGCTCCTCTGGGATGGAAAAGAACAGGCCACACACACACACACACACACACACACACACACACACACACACACACACACACACACACTTAAACCTCTCTGTCAAACAACTGACAAGGGCTTGGGGGCCAGTGCTCAGGCTTCATTCCACAGGGTCAATAACAATAGTAAAAGGCAGACGGAAGAGGAAACTAATCAAGGATTTTGTCAGTTTGTTTGGCAGCCATGTTGCTATTAATTTGTCAGAGGGGGGAATATCTTTGCAGATGTCGGGTCAGGTTACTGTTACTAAGAGTAGCAGTTAGTGTCTCGCTCCCCTGTATTCAGGGTGTCATGAACGCCGCAGTCTGTCTTTGATCCTCTCAGAAGAAATAGTTCTCACCTTAAATGTGGCGTTTGCAACGTCCAGGATGGCTGGTGCACGGCTGAGTGTGTTTCCTTTGTAAACACTAATACAATGCTGCTGCATTTATCGCACAACCATGGCTCACTCTTGGGAAGTAATTGTTTCCCATTTTCTCTTTTTAGTCTCAGTCGATCTGTGTGCCAGTGAGAAAATACGTTCTACACTCTGACCTGCAGCTTAGGTTTATTTTTGTAGGGAAAATGTATTTTTTATTGTACCCCCCCCCCCCCCCCCTTCTGATACATCTCTGCTAGAAACTATTTATAGGTTGTTGTTGCAAATACATTTCAGTTGCATGTTTGTAATTTTTTAAGATACAGGTTTAAATTCACATATTTTTAAACAATTTTCTGCTCTTTTCTCAACACTCATTTATTATTTGGACATGTGTGTCCATGGGTGCTTAGATGGATATCTAAAGCCTTTTGGATTTGGATATATCCATTCAGGGAGGACACAGAGGGTCATTGTCAGGTCCCCGTGTCACTGGAATCCTGTGAATTTTCTATCCCCGCTCTGATCTGCACTCACAAGTCACCCTGCAGATGGTTTCACATGCACTGAAAGAGGGGGTTGATAATAAAAAACACTATAAATGTCACATTTTACACAATGACACAACATCATCATATTACAAACAACATCCATCTGTTATCATTAATCTACTTGTTAAAATAAGATCATAAACACAGATGGATGAATTCGCTAATATCTTTAAAGGAAAGAAAAGCGTTCAAGTAGCTCACTGATAAAAGTCTTCCTCCTACGAAGTGATTTGGTCAATTATTCTAAAGTCCTAAAATCATAGTTGGTTAAAGGGGCTGTACTCAACATTCAAAACATTAATAGAGCAACAAACAATTTTCTAAGTAAAGATATGGCGTCCTGAGACGGATGAAGTCAGTCTCCCTCTGTGTCTGTAGTCATCTCAGTTTCTTTGTTATTTGTTTTGATTTGCACGTGCATGTTAGTACATGTGGCCTTTAAAAAATGTTGGTGTATATTGGGGTGAGAGCCATGTGGAGACAACCCCAGCCAATTTTTTTGAGTATTTTGAGTAAAGCTACTTTAAAGGGGGGATATTTTGCTCCTTTTCTGTCCATACTTATATTTATTTTGGATTTCTACTAGAACATGTTTACATGCTAATGTAAGAAAAAAACATTATTATTTTTCTCATAGTGTCTGTCTCACTAAAATGCTCTGTTTTAGTGTTTTAGCCTTTCTCTTTAAGCCCCTGTCCCAAAAAAGTCTGCACTGTCATTGCAACTGAGGAATGACAGTAACGGCACTACAGGTATAAAGTCCTGACGGCTCATTTAAAGGCACAGTTTCTGAATACAGGCTGTGTGCATTTTTATAGCACCATGAACTGCTTTTCTAATAAATAAATAAAAGATGAAAATCTCACTTTTTACAATGTGTAACTTTTAAAATGTGAAAAGAAATATAACAAGGTGAAGCTCTAGTCATGTTGTTATGTCCCGTCTCTTTTCCACTAGCTTCTGCAACTTAATGTCATTTCTCATTCAGCGTTTCTTTTATTGGTCTTTCTGAAGAAATAATCATGTTTCAAAGTTTACTTTCCATATTAAGACAAATCAGCATCCAACACAGCATCTGCTACAAGAAAGTGAAACCCTGGTTTACTTTGTATGCACAGAAAATAAAAACAATTACAGCCCCCGTAAACTAATGCAAAAATTTCACAATGTCCTGCTGCTATTATGAGCATAGTTACAAATGCCAATGTGATTTAAATCAGGTTTTCTTACTTCTGGAACGGAACTCAGAAGCTGTTTGCTGTCCTATATGTGTGCCTACACGTGGACGCATTTACGTGCAAAGGAAGCAACAAAACAACGGTGTTCCCACAGCTACCTCCTCCCAGTGTGAGGGGAAGTATGAGAGCCATACTTTGATGTTGTGCAGCACACACCGTATCTTCCTGAAGCCAACGCACCTTTTCCCCCTGAGCCCTTGCTGCTCGGGGAGTTATAACATTGACCTGACCTTGACTGTCCCATGTATTTACTGTGCTTCTCTCTGTGGATGTGTTGCACGAGCTGTCACTCTGACAATATGTGGATAAAGCTGTCACTGACACATCCTCTCAGGAAGGGCATTCCGGTTCAAGCTCTGCATGCAACACTCTTCCCCGTTCCTTATCAATGATAAAGCTAATCCTTTAACCCTGCACATGGCCCTATGGCCCCTGAACCTCCAATCAGTGTGAGAAAAAAAGAAGAAATAGAGGGGAGGGTGCGGAGCAAAGGATGAGAAAAAAATTAAACATAGGGAGGGGGAGGCAGAGCAAATGAGGAAACAGAGGTCAGGAAAGAGGAAAATGTGGGAAAGGGGAAAAAGAAGAATGTATAAAATGGAGAAGGTAGATTTGGGTTTGAGGGTAAGAAGACAAAGAGCGAGGAGCAGGCTGCAGAGGCGACCTTGACAGCCTAATCTGTTTATAGATAAGTGTGTTGTGGTCCATGTGTGGGGAAAATGCATGACACTCTTGGATGTGTGTGCGTGACCCAGGGTTAAGTGTCTTACATAAAGTCCAGGGGTGAGCTCACATGGACACACAACACACATGATGGAGGACAGAGGTCGGGTTTAGTGAAGGGTCCTATCGTTCAGGACACTGTGACACAGATAGAGCTGTCTGAAAGAGGAAGTCAAACCTTTCCTTCAGAAAATAAACTGCTATATGTCTCACTTTATCTTCAAAGAGGTTGAGGACTTCTCTTTGTCAGCTCGACATAAAGATCCAAAGAAAGTTAGATGTTAAGAACAAGGTTATGTGCACAAATAGTGACTTTTGTCAGGTTTGCTGTAATTACTTCACTTCAAAACATAGACAGTCATGTAACAGCCTCTTACCATTAGCAGCAGCTTCCTGTTCGATACAACTATATATAAGCTACATTTTTTAATTAACACTGAAATTTATGATTATTTTATTATTGATTCTTTTGACCAACTAACAGTCCAAATCACACACATGTAAATATTGACATAAGAAGCTAGAAGCAGAGAAGTTACAGAAACAGTTAATCAATTATAAAGTAATTGTAATTTTGCCAAACGACAAAATCAACAATTTAAGACAATTACCGACAGAGGAGCGTCGTAGTTACTGAGCGTATAAAACTGATCAAACTGTCAAACAAGGCAACACTGATCAAATATGAACAAGATTTTGTCACTGTATTGAATATTTTTCATCTTAAATGTTTTCAGAAATACATTTTAGTTTACTGTTTAGCTGTAATTTGACGTGCCTTTTCAAAACCAAGACCAAGCACCGCCTCAACTTGCATATGTTGTTCAGTGCTACATTGTTTCTTTGCTCTAATTATAAGTTATGTTTAATTGGTCTGAACGGTTGTAGGTCTATCCAATTGCATCCAGAGGCATTTTGGTCTGCATAATTGACATTCCCATCCATCCATCTTCAACCACTTGTCCCAAGCGGGTCGCGGGGGGGGGGCTGGAGCTGATCCCAGCTGACATCGGCCGTAAGGCGGGGTACACCCTGGACAGGACGCCTATCGCAGGGCACATAGAGACAAACAGAGACAGACAACCATTCACACCTACGGGAAATTTAGAGTCATCAATTGACCTAACACGTGCATGTCTTTGGACTGTGGGAGGAAACCCGGAGAACACCCATGCAGACATAGGGAGAACATGCAAACTCCACACAGAAGGGCCCCAGCCCGGATTCGAACAAGCAGCCCTCTTACTAACCACCACACCATTGACAATCCCTCCGTTTAAAAATTCAAAATGAGCTGAGAGGTTCCAGACTGATATGCATTTGTGAATTGGTCTGGTGATTCTAGGCTATTAAGGAGCATGAGTTTGTAAGGAAAATGCTTTGAATATCTTACATGTGCACACATGACTTGTGTCTAAATCTATCAGTGAGATAGTGAGGCAGTAAACTGTGTAAGAGTCATCATCTGAAAGGCTGATTGACCTACAGTATGTACTCTCTGATTCATAAATCCCCAGTAATGCACATCAAGCTGCTTTATAGACGGCACCGTGTACCCTTGGTTACAGTTTCATTAGTGGCAGAAGCGATTTATCAAACACAGACTGCGTTGATCAATCCGACGACCTGAAAGGCAGCAGTTATCAACATGGATTATCAACTTGAGTTGTGTGGTCTATGTGTGAGATTTATCAGTTCACTAATAATTTAAACTGATAACTAATAGTAATCATAATCACAGTGTTGAGCCAAGTGCGCTGCTCTTTCCAAAAGCTTTCGTCTTCCTCATCAGTGACTTAGTCTGACATCTACCGTTATAGTCAGCATCTTCCCTAATCTTCCTATTTCCCACACAGCCTGGGGGTCTGCTCCTCAACTTCACCTGGATCACCTGGGACCCACCTCCATAGCATTGTGTCAGCACTGGAGAACAATCTTGGGCAGCACTAAGCCCCAGATGCAGCGATGGTTCCCTTGAAAAATAGATAGTGGCGATAGCGTAAGGGGAGGAAAATGTCGGCTGAAATAGGCGTCCAATGGCAAGTTTTACCCCAACAGTCAACATTCGGTGAGTCTGACTACCTGGGACCAGTTCAGTCCATTCAACTTTAACCCATCCCATTCACAAACTGGAAGGAAGACAAGATAAGAGGGAATGTTATTCATCCTGAAGGAAAAAAGAACAGTCTTAGGGGGCAATCCGGGGTCCAGTGTCTTGCCCTAGGGGATCGACCACTGATCTCCCGATTAATGGACGACCCGCTCTCCTGAACCACAGCCGCCCTACTATCTTAATATTGGCCCTAATAGTATTGGACAAATAGCGTTTTGAACTGATGATGCAATAATATGAAAGGTCAGTGGATAACTTTTATCATTGTAAAATGTATTCTATTGGGAACATGAATGTCTGTGCCAAAAAATTAATTTATCCATCTAATTGTTTAAATATTTCTGTAACAAAGTGATGGATCGATCATCATTGCTACCTACAGAGCTGCTAGCAGACCTCAAAACTAACCTAAAACTACATGATCTACTATACACAAAAGGAAGCATGGCAAAACCCTTTCAAAAATAGTATCTATAAAGTGTAATGGGACAAAAATAGTCACAAATAAAAAAGGACAAATTCAGTTATTACACTTGGCAACAAAAACAATGCAAAGACAGTAGTGTATACATTGAACATACATTGTGATATAAAATATATACATATCAAAATATAATAAAAGAAAAGAAGGAAATAAAAGGAGGTGCGGAGTACAAATGAAAATGCAATGCACTAATGAAAGTGTCGGTTAATTACTATGTAACAAAGACATCAACATTAAACATCACTCATGATTGCATGTAGATATCAATTATGGCTATTTATTCAACCGTGGTGATGAGGATGAAGTCTAAATAGACTTTTGAAAAAGAGCCACAAAATACCAACGCCTGTCATATGCCCTTACGCCCGCTGCACCTGTACAGGAAGAGGAGCTGATCATGCCCCACATCACAGACCCGCAACAGTTGGAGTGTTTTGCACGTAGGATACATCTGAACCTCATTTACTTATGAAAGTTACAGGCAGAATTCATTGATTCTATGCAGATATTTTCAGCTGAAGTGCCAAAATTCACATCTTCCTTTTGGGATATTAATGTGTATCCAGTGTATCAGCCATGTATTCTGTTGTGTGTGTTTTTATAAACTCCATTTTCCGATGTGACGTGTGCAGAAGCTGCAAAGGAGTGTTGTGCAGTTCCTCCACATGAGATGAAAAGGTGTGGATCCTCTTCTCTTGCTCAAATGACAACACGATACAGTGCATGTGACTGTGCACTGTGTGACTGAGAGAAAACAAGGGAATCAGACAGTGAGATAGATGTTGTTTTTCCCAGCTGCAGGCTACAGGGAGTGAAGTGCAGGGACAGCAAGTGCTAAAGTGTAAATCACTAACACAGGGAGCCGTTTGAAGAAGATAATCCAGGAACGCTTTGTCTGTTAAAGCTCATGACCCTCTCCTTGGTGGACATCTCACATACATAAACACACACAGATGCCCTCGTGCATACACAGACACACACAAAGGCTGAACGGAGGTTCCTGCTTCCTGGCTCCCCAGGCAGCTAATTACTGAGCCTTCCAAACCAACAAAGGAAAGAGACTCTCTCCATTCAAACATATTAATCCCTCCATTTACAGGCTGCAGCAGAGGCGACTGCAGAGAGAATGAGCAGGGGTTTGTTTTGCCTTCTGCATGTGTTCATGTGTTTATAGTAGGAGTCGATTTTGCAGCAGTGTATGCTGTGAGAGATGGAAATTCAAATGTATGCATTTTTAATCCATTAATACAAATAGAATAGAAAACCTTTCATTGCCATTGTACAGAATCCAACCAAAGTAGTTCTAATGTGTGCTACTCCAATCACAAATCACAAAGGCGAAAACTAAAGCAAACAAACATCCACAGACAACAGCAGGTTAAAATCTATAAATACAGTATAATTTTGCACTGGAAGAGGTTGCATTGCATTAGAGCACATGTAAAGATTTCACTTCATTAGAATGAATTAAATTATTACACAACTACAGACTACTTCAGTGCACAGTTAAGTGTGCTTATGGTCCAGGGAAGACACTGTTCTTAACATGTATGTGTAAAGGCCTAACTGTAATAATAAAGGCTGCTTCTCTCCAAGGAGCTGCTATATGACACCTTGGTTGATGAGGCTGAAGCCGTACCAAGATATGATGCGAATCTTACCTTTGTGTCTGTAATTTATAAAGGGATTCCCGAATAAAGTGAATAGCAAAGTCAGTGATCTCCTGCCTTCATGTTGGGCTTTAACAGAGACACTTGTTCCCTGCTTTAGGACGTTTCTATTTAGAGAGATACAATACCTTAACTCGATTTGTGTTTACAGATTGAATGCCTCGCTGGACCAGAAGAAACAGAAGAGACTTGTATACATGGGCATATTCTGTTTTGCCAGAACCCCCCCCAAAAAGAAACACACTCTGGGACATTGAGTTGAGGAAGAGCTTTTCATTTATGTCACGAGTGCTGACCCTGCAGCTTTTTCTTCACCTGTCAACCATCTTTGTGTCATTCACGTATCTGCATATCCTCCAGTCTGAATAAACCAGCAGATACCAGGTGGAAATGTCCCAGTTCTGCCCCAGAGCTCGTGATAAAAAGAGGAGTGTCAACATGTTGACAGTGTACAGTTGACAGTGACAGGCACCATGACTCTGAGATATCCATGTTCCTGGTGCAGAATACTGCTTTTGTGAGGGACAGAAACAGAGAAAATAAAATGTACAGGCTTTTTTTTTTAAAAACACATACTCCATTTTTAATTCTTCATTTGCAGACATTATTTGAAGCAACCTTTCCAAACGAATCCTATAGAACTGTGTGTGTGCTGAGAGAATCACATTATGTTATTTGACATACCCCTAAGCTCCCTACGCTTTCCTCTCTGGTTAGATTTAATCCTATTTATTCACAACGTTGTATCCCTTTGTCCTGGTTTGACTTTTGTAGTAAGTGAATTGGCCGGAGTTATTTTTAGTGCCACCTACTGCAATGAAGTCGTAGTACAACAGCTGTAGTGCTGCACAAGTGCTGCATGTGTAGACTCATAACAGCACTCTAGGTAGGTTAGTGCGATGAAACGCCACTTCACTTGACTTCCTCTACTCCCACTGGAAAAGGAAAGAAACTGGTGTTATGCATGGTACTTTGAGAGGACGTGGGACAAGTGTGTGAAGAGAATGAGAAAAGAGACGCTGCATGTGTCTGCCTCCAGTTGGCGTCAGACAGCGGGACGACGACAAAGAGATCTGTTTTGACTAGATTCCACAAGCCTTAGTCCTTCAGACCTGTGACATTTAATCTCACTAAGACCTAATTTACTCTGTTCACTGGGTAACAACATTCCTCAGATTAACAAGTTGCACCACAAGCTCTTAGCACACCAGACCATCCAAGCACACAAGCTGCACCCTGGTGTGATAAACAAAAAGCAAATGCTCACTCTTTTCTAATCTATTCTCTTCTATAACATGGTCTTATGTTAAGGTGAGAGAAGATTCATCCACCCTAATAGAAAAAACTCCCAGGTATTGTTTGCAGTTAAGTTCCAACAATAGGACAGGTTTCATTATCAGGATATTTGCTATGCAAATCTAAGGGAACCATGTGTACCTTCCTTACTGCAGGCAGTTTTTTTTTTCAACTTCCTGGCTGCAGGGCCAAGGCAGTGTGTGATGTTTTCACTGCTCTGACAGAGAGCAACTTTGTTTTTGCCACAAATCTCACTGCTCTGCGGCAATGTGGAAAAAGAGAACATCAGGTGAAAGTGTAAATTCATTATAGAACAGTTGCATGTTATCCTGTTGTGCAATATCTTAAAGGTGTTGAGAAGCTGTTACTTGAAAATATTTAAATAAGAAAAATAGAAAAAAGCGAATGACTCACAATTAGTCTGACTGAAAAATCGCCTGAAAAAATATTAGCTTACCATATATATATATATATATATATATATATATATATATATATATATATATATATATATATATATATATGTATATATATAGGTATTGTCACTTATATCGGTCAATGAGTAAACAAGAAATTGTTTTATAGACAAATCGATTAATGGAGAAAATGATCAGCAGATTAATCATAATGATTGGATACTACATAATGAAATGTGTGTACGGTGCAGTCTCGTAATTACTGCAGGGCTTTACTGTTTCTGTTATGTTGTCCACAATCTGTGGTAAAGAAACTAAAAAAAAGTTGACATTTTCCTTTATCAGTCTGTTGTGACACAATATTAAAGGTTGAATATGGAGAATGAGCAGAGCACCGCCATCTAGAGATCAAGATCGTAGTCGCAACAACAGAAAATATATCCACCGGTCAGGTTGCCATGTTCGTCAGACCCGGTCCAGCAGCCTACAGGAGACAGGAGTCTGTTTGAGTCTGTTTAAACCCATCCCCTTCGGCAAATCACACCATAAAAACAAGTATTAGAGGAGTTTGACTGACAGCTACCGTTAGCCGTTACAGCTAAGTAAACATGAAAGTTAGCTTACCGATCAAGGAGAAACATAGCTATTTGTGCGTGAGTTTTAATGTCGTTGAACTCCTTTATCTCAGTCCATGGAGTGAATGCTTGGCCTATATTGACTCTATTTTTTCCCGTCTCCAGTCACTCAGCTGCTGGGACAAATAAGCAGCTGCAGGATTGGTAAACTCCATTTCACCCAGTGCCAGCCTACAGTAGCTGCACCGAACAACAGTCAACCCCGGCAACCAGAAATTCCCAACGCTATTGGCTGCTACAATGTAAACAGAACGTGACAGAAAGTCGTTATCAAACCTGTTAAAAATATATATAAATATATATATAAATATATATATATATATATATATATATATATATAAATATATTTTTTTTAAAACGCCCCGTGGGTTTAAAAAAAAATAAATATATATATATATATATATTTTTATAAAGACAATTTAACAGGTGATTCCCCATTTGGGCTAGTGTTTCCTATCAGAAAAGGGGATAATCTGCTCGACATATTTATTTTTATTTACACATATCCATCAGTATTTTACTCTTTTCAAGTTGTTAGAGGCGGTTAATGTATGTCCGTCATCACCCTTCCCTTCCCCCCCTGACAAAGAGCACCGGTGTTTTGACACCAACCGCAGCGGCTCAGACAGTCCAGATCCGGACTCCTGTGCTGGTCGGTAACCTGGTTCTCCAGCTCCGTGTTTTCCCGCAGACCACGTGTGGCCCAGCTGAGGTGACTGGCAGGACTTGTTTACTGGTGGAAGAGACTCGCAGAAACAGAGACGGAAAGAGGGGGAAACCTGAGGGAGAGCAACCGCTACACGGAACGGGAATCCAAGTTTTTTTTCACACTTGACCCGTCTTTTTAAGTCCTTTTATGTTTGTTTACCTCAACGTTTTTTGACTATCGGAGACGGGGATACCGACTTTATCTGCGTGTGTGTGCGTGTTTTATTTGTTTTATGTTTTAACTCTATCGCCGACACCGAAACCTCGTTTGTTTTGGATTAGCTTAGCTCACGTTAGCTGTTTTTCTCCCACATCAGCGAACGTTAATCGGAGAAAAAAGGAACGGGCGGCGTGGTCATAGCAACGTGCAGGTTAAGCCGTTAAAACCGTTATTTTGACGTTTTTCTTTCCCTCCCCGATCTTCCACAGTGGATTGGGAAAAGAAGAAGAAACCCTACCCAAGTTTTCCCTTCTTTGTTTTCTTAATACCGTTTTTTTTATGGGTGTTCATTCGTTTGCGGCGTGGTTGTTGTCAGCGGGGGTAAAGGAGTTCAGAGGAAGGTCGTAGTAGGGGAAAAAGCTGTGTATCGCTGCACGTTTTTCCTGCACGTAGAGGAGTTTCCTGGGATGTGCTGCTCCCCATCTGTCTTTAAAAAAGGGTGAGCTTCGGAGGAGTCACCAGCAAACAGGGGGGTAATATAAAGACCTGTGGACTTCAAAGGAGACAGCGCAAAACCCTGTTAACCTCCCGTTCTCGGCGATACTCACAACTTCAGCTCATGTCTGCAGGGGGAACACAAGAGGAGGCTGTTTTTTTAAAACTCTGCATAGGAGACATTCTTGTTTTTGAAGAGTGTCTTCCCTCATTGGAGCAGTGCATTACAGAGAAATGAGTTTACCAGTGGACGTCCTTCCAAACTAGCCTCTCTTCGCGTGTGGGATATTACTATAATAGTAATATATGATCATTTCTTTCTTGATTTAGCGGAGCACCCACATTAACCAGATGAACGTGGACTGCAGACTTCACTTATGGAAAATGAAGATCTTTACTCGCACATGTGTTGCCAGAACCCAAGATCACGTTATTTAGTGGCTCACACACACAACGCGAACTTGGCTGGGAAGGTACTCATAAATGTATTGCTCCCCCGGCTTTACGGGGGGCAACGTTGAATCAGTTGGCTATTATTGGACCTTCATTTTTAAAGAAATTATTCAATACTTTTGATATTCCAATAATTTCTCCCTCAAGATTGGAATTTTTTTTAATTAAGAGGAGAGCACAACTTACCTGCAAGTCAAAATGAGACGGTGGACGTTAAAGCTGAGAGCACAAATTGTGTTTTTTATCATCGGCACCTGCATTATATGCCAGTGTGGACTAATAAACGGAGAAAGTAAGTATTGCTTTTTTTTTTTAAAGGTTTCAGTATCTTTTTTCATGACATATTGTACTGTTTACCCGTTCATATGTAACATAAATACGTGTAAGGTTGCACATGCAGAAGAAAATCATTTTAGTCTTTTGTTTTTGTTTACTTTAAAAAAAACACTTAATACTGTATATATTACACGTATATAATCTACAGTTGTTACAGTTACTGTATCATTATAGGAGGATAAACTACCATAAAGTATGATATACCGCTCTATATAGGAACTGTGAATTACAATAGGAATATCTATGTGTTTGAATATTAAAGCAAGTCTTTCTTGTGGGCTGTTATGGGGTTAGCTCATAAAATAGTATGAGTATTTTTATTTATTTGATCAATTTTATTGCAATTTTAGCCAAGACTCGCCTTCATTTTGGCGCATGCGTAAAGAATCACTCTGGGTCTAATTAAGGGGGTAGTCATTTCAGATGCTGCGTGTGCGTAGCTGCGCGCTAATAATTGATTTTCCTGCGTAAATTTATTGAGTAATAAACCCCGCCCCCCTCGCGTCGTCTCTTAAAGGTACATATTTTAGAGGCCTGTGTTGGATGCGCCAGCCCCAGGGCCAGATTAGTCACTGTAACTGGACGAGTGTGGTCCGCTGCAGCGAGTCTAAACTGGGAGTAGCAGGATTGGCCCTGTGAGCGCAGCTAGGCCTCTCATGGCGACAGACACACACCAAAAACAACACCCACCCACACACACACACACACGGCGCTGCTGCAGCCTGAACGTAAACAAATTAGCCGCCGACGCTAAGAAGTCTCTTTACAGGTGGAGGATTAGCCTACATTACGGTTTAGCAGATCACATCAAAGCATGGGCGTCTTCCTCATCGTTGGATGTCTCTTCTGTGTGGTGTTTTTAAATCGATGAATTAGGGTTTTGATTGTAATAATAAAACTGCCAGTGATATAAACAGTGCCGTGGTGGCGTGCCAGAGAGCTGGAGATAATGATCCAGCTCTAAACCGCCTAACGACCTCGCCTTTTATATTAGTGGAGTGATAATTTGCAGTGTTTTGTTTACATTTGATGCGATTATTCTTCGCTCCTGTTGCATTAAAGCAGTCGAGATGGAGAGTCACAACGACTTGACTCAAAATAAAATCCCCAGCTGTGAATCACTAAATTGTGTGTTAATATAAATCTTGTAATATTGTTAAAAACTTGACAGTGTGAGATAATTGAATGAGAGAAGAAACCATGTTACTTAATACATTAGACCATGTGGTAGCTTGTGTTAGCTCAGTTTGAATGAATGAATGTATCAATGGAAACCATTCATAGTAGATGAAGATAAATGGTTGGGATACAACTACACTGAAATGAATTAAAGCACATGTGACTTGTTTATCATTTAGCTTAACCTTTGGCCTACATTTGTACTTGTAGTACAGTACATGACTCAAGTGCATGTGGATAGAGCAAGTGAGCCAATATCCCAGTTTAAAATTAGGGGATAAATTAGCTAAATGAATCCTTTAATAAAACAATGCTTGCTGTTTCTTGTATTTAATTAAGTACCGCTGTGGCTCTCCAAACTTTTAGTTGTATTACTTAAAAATGGCTCCTAGTGGCCAGGTTCAAAGGAAATGTTCTGGCTACTTTACACAGGTCATGTATGCAGACAGAACAGAGGCCCCTGAAAGGGGGTCTTATGAGACAGGGCTGCTGGTACCCCTCCTTCCTCCTCTTTCTTCTTTCTTTCTCTCAGGGAGTGGGGTCTATGTCATTGGCTGTTTCTGGTTCCTGACTTACTCAATTCTCTGGGAAGTGACCATATTTGGCACTCTTGAGATGTTTACGCCTGAAGGGGTTGGATGGGGGGGGGGGGCAACAACCAAAATACTTTGAATATTTCATTCTGAATCCACACGCTGCCTGACCCCCCCAGTCATGGGAAAGAGGAAGCAGTATTGTTATAAACCATGCTGCAGCTGTGATCTGCTGAATGCTCTCAAGAGAATGTGATAGTCTTTTTTAAAGTCCGTTGTAAGTTGATTTGGATTGGGGCTGTTTGTCATAGTTATCAGCCATTTTCTGAAGTAAGGAGCTCTCTCCTGGTCTAACTCGCGAAAAACAAGTTGTGCAACTGGGAGCCTTGCCCCCTTCTTGTTCCTCTCAGGCTTGTAAGCACAGCTCTGTTGGAAAGAGGTAGTGTGCATGTGTACATGCATGTGTTGTAATGTAGGTTTTCCACAGTCTGTATGCTTCTTAAACCAAGTCCGTCACACAGACTTCAAAGCCTAAAGAATCTCCCACCCTGACCATTTGAATTAAATGTCCAAAGCAGTCTCATTTATTCAGAAACTACAGTTGAATAGTTGCTTTTCCAACTCGACTGGTGGAGTAACACGTTGCTTTGTAAAATACGAACAACTAGAGATACCCTCCATTTGTATGTGAGTTTGTGTGCAGCCCATTTGGATACTCAGGCACTCCTCACTGGAGTGCACAGTGGCATTTTCCGACAATGCTGTGCATGCTGTGGAATCTGTTTGAAGTGGCCCACCATGTAGGTGCCTGTGCCTGTGTCTCTGTATGTGTGTGTTGTGCGCACACATGTATCAGTATGCAACCCAGCCACCCTGTGCTGTCTGCAGGATCTCATCTCTCAGCTCCTGGCCTGCCCACTTCCGGGCAATGTATGTTTTTTGTGTATGTGTGTGTATCTGGAGGAGGTGGTCATGCATGAGAACAGTGTGTACCAGAGCAGCAGGCTCCGAGAGTGGGCTGCCTGTTAGCGCTAGTCCCTGTGCCCTGAGTGGCCCCACCACACATCCAATTAATCAAATAGAAAAATAGCAGGATGCATGTTGTCTCATCCTGCTAAATGATTAAGCATTAATGTATGACAAGGTGTCAGATACATAAAAACAATAAATGAGTCTAAGAGTGACCTCTTCCTCCTCCTCTTCTGAATCCATTACTTTATTTCAGGAGACCTCAAAGTGTTTTATTGTGCTGATAAGATGGACAGTGAATGGAGAAGAAATAAGTCAGTATTTAAATAATTGTATTATTCATTTATTTCAGACTTGTAATCCAAAGATGAGAAAAAAAACAAACAAAAAAAAAAACAACACATTGAGAAGAGAAAAAAGAAGAATTAACAATTTACACATACAGTCTGAAAAGGGGATGGAAGGAAGCAACGCTTATAAATTTCCAACCCCTCACCCAGCACCACCCAACCCAAAATAACATATTATAACAATACAATATATTGTAGTGGCACAAACAGACATACATGACAAACAAAACAGACATATAGACAGACAAACAGACAGATAGGCCCAAACTTTTCCTGCTTCTACACCCCCTCTTCCCTCCAGAACATATAGGCAACAGAGCAAGTGCCAGCCAGGCAATTAGCAGATAGACAGGCATTCAGACAGACAGGTGTTTAGACAAACAGACAGACCCTCAGACTCAGAGACAGGCAGGCATCTATACAGACAGGTAGGCAGAGCGATAGATAGACGCCTAGACGGACAATGGGTGTGTCCGTGTGTGCGCCCGCCGCGTGTGTGTGCGTGAATGCGCACCCGTGTGTGTGTGTGTGTGTGTGTGTGTGTGTGTGTGTGTGTGTGCGCGTGCCTGCGTGGCTGTGGAGCCCCAGCTTGAGGAGTGCGCAAAAAACCCCCCCGAAAAAACGGCGTCAGTCCGGCAAATCCTTCTGGTACTCACACATCATATTTCTTTTGAATATTATTTTAAACTGAATGAGATTTCCACAACTTTTCGCTTCCTCTGCCAGTTTGTTCCACACAATGACTCCCCTCACCGAGACACACATAGATTTAAGGGCTGTCCTTACATGTGGTTGGTACAATTGATTACATCCTCTCAAATTATATGTGTGATGAGCATCTCTATCTCTAAATAGGTTTTGAATGTTACCCGGCAGCATATTTTTTGATGCCCTGTACATAATTTGCGCAGTTTTATAATTCACCAAGTCAGCTAATTTTAAGTTAAATGACTTAAGGAAAAGTGGATGGGTGTGGTCATTGTATTTGACTTTGTGAATAATTCGAATGGCTCGTTTTTGAAGAGTGACGAGCGGTAGCAAGTTTGTCTTGTAGCAATTTCCCCACACTTCCAAACAATAATTTAAATATGACATTATGAAGGAGTGATAAAGAATAAATAAAGCATTTTGATTGAGTAACAGGCTACATCGCTTCATCACACCAACACATTTTGCCACTTTTGAACGCAGGTGACTTATGTAAGGTTTCCAAGAGAGCTTTTCATCAATTACAACACCCAAGAACACATTCTGTTGCACTCTATCAATAATAGTGCCGTTAATAGTTACTTGTACTGGCATATCTTTTTTCCGATATCCAAAAAGCATAAGTTTTGTCTTTTTTAAATTCAATGATAATTTATTTATATTAAACCAATTGTTTAACTTATGAAGTTCTTGAGTGATGTTAGTCAACAGTGTCTTGAAATTCTCACCGGAGCAAACAATATTTGTATCGTCAGCAAAAAGTATAAATTTCATAATTGTGGATATGCTACAAATATCATTGATGTACATTAAAAACAGAGTTGGTCCTAAAATGGAACCTTGAGGCACTCCGCACAATACAGTTCTATAAGTAGATTTTTGTTGATCAACCTGTACAAATTGCTGTCTGTCTTGCAAATAGCTCTGTAGCCAGTTTTGTGGTGTCCCTCTAATGCCATATTTTCCCAGTTTATTCAGCAAAATACTGTGGTCAATTGTATCGAAAGCTTTCATAAAAGTGAAATTTGAAGTCAGTTAAACTTTCAGTAAAGTTATTTTTGATTTTATTCCCCGACACTTGCCATATTTGAATGTTCAGATCAGAGAAGAGATAATATACATAACATAAACATTTTTGAGTTTTTTAAGACTGGCGACGACATGTACTTAGTAATACATTTTACAGCTAACTTTTTCAATTGGTTGCGCTGTCCATTTTCTCAAGGGGTTCAGTTTACTACAACCAAGACAAGAGAAGACACAAATCCTCACATTTGAGAAGCTGAAACCATCAAATGTCCTCTTTGCTTGAAATATCCCTCAAGAATTAGCAATTTGTTTTTACTGTTTATCATATCACCTCTAGTGATTAAATGACTGACCAGGACTGTGCTTGATTAGTCCTCATGATGAACCAGAAACAAGAACATTCCTCCCACAATAATCTTAACGACAGATAACGACATGAAGCCAATAATGCTTATGGACAATTGTGAGTGTTTGGCCCAACATTTAATACTTTGTAACACAACTTGTGGAAGGGTTTAAGCAGCAGAATCAAGATATTAACACATGTGTCGCTGATAAGAATCGCTTGGATTAACATTTTAACACATTTAAAATGAGTTTAAAGTAATTTACTGTTGTTGCTGTTGCCTGCAGCATATTGTTCTTGCGCCTTGCTAATAGAACATCCTTTACTGAATGTTTAATGGGCTACATGCAGAATTGTGGCTTTCACAATGCAGCCGTACCGCTGATCACAGATTGCCATTGTGCGTTTGGGTAGTCCATGTTCACAGAGCCTACAGACAATAGGGGTCATGAACTGAGGACTCCACAAGCGGTGTGCTGTGTTTGGCCAGGAAGGCAATATGTACTGCTAAAGGAAATTAAGTGTTGGGGTCCCTTTCCTAAGTGCTTCCTCCACTGCTCTTATCTTTCCAAGTATCCTTTACAACTTCTTTTAACCTGCCAATGCTTTTTTTTTTTTAATTTAGTTTGCACTTATGTGTGTCCCTGGCAGTCCTTTCCAACAGCAACACAAGCGGAGGATGAAAAACACAACCTGACCTTTTGACTCACACTTTTATCAGCCGACAAGCAAACACATTCCTATAGTGTGTTTGCTTGTGTGTTCAGTTTCATCTGTTTTCGTCAGAAGCTACAGTATGACGTTAACATGGTTTTCATTTTATAATCCATTGAAAAGGATGAAAGGATTATTTAAATTCAGCCTTTGGAAAGTGAAGACGATGTACAATGTTCTCAACAGGCTTTGAATAGCCAACTAAAGGAGAAATATACCCATTCAAGGGTTGCAAGGGCATGCTGAAGTGTAGCATAATGTGCACGAAGGGCTGGACAGTTATATCTGGCTGTGATAACTTTGATATCAGTTATTTTAACCGCATATCTTTCGAGTAATGTAAGAACATCCATTATATTTGAAGTTAAACAAACAAATGAAAGTTAAAATGTACTTTTTTTTATTAGAAATTACTTTTTTCCATTTTGTGTATTGAATGTTTCTATGAATACAACACAATCCATAAGCCTCAGTTAAATGTCCACAACCAAAGAGAAAACTCCGGTCAGAGACTTCTCATACATTCATTCATATTCTGAAAACTTTGTCATTGCCGAATTGATCCTGAATCTGACAATGAAAAATGATTGATTGAAGCTCCTGAGTGTATTTGAGAACACGGCGATCAAATGATTTCTGTATCATGTGAGGCTGAACTATGTGCTTAGCTGATGCCCTCCTCTGTGACTCCCTTTCCTAGATAGAGAACTGTGGCTGTTTATGTAAACCTCTGCTCACTGCACAGAAATGTGGTCGAGTTGGGAGGGGATGGATGAGGTGCAGGGATCACACACATACACACCAACACACAGAGCGCTGTTACGCCATGCTGCAACAATCTGATTTGATAGTCCTTGTTGCTGTTTGGATCTGCCCTATTTTAACCGTTGGTGACTTCACACAGTAAAATCCAAGTTGAGCTGGCTCTGTAATACAGGGATCAGCAATGGGATCTTTTCGGGGCCTTTTGCAGACAGGACCAGACACTGGTGGCGGCCGCGTCCATGTCCTAATGTGAGTGAATTAGAAAATCTGTCTTTTTGTCTTCATATGGGCCTTCCATCCACAGCGACCTTGAGTTTTTTACTATGTTTTTTTTTTTTTTTTTTTTGCAAAGATGCTGTCCAAAGCTTATAATGAGGAAAAATTCTACTTTTTAAAGATTAGTGAAGCAGAAATGATTAAAAAGTGAGACGGTTCAACCCACTTCCCTGTCTCTTTAGGAGACTAGCGGCAGGTCCTGAGTGTATTGATTAAAATGAGAGAAGTGAACATGAACACGGATTATGCTTGATCCCTTAGACCCATAGTTACTGAAGTAAATCTTCAACCCCTTTTTAACAAGCCACAAATCTAAAATATTCTGAAATAAACTTTGTTTAAGACCCTGCTTCAGCAACAACTCTCATGAGATCTGGGCCACCCACAGCCACCCTAACGTCAGCTGACGTTCATGAATGCCTCAAAAAACACATTTTTGTATTGTTAAATATGACTGTTAGCTGTGTTATTATCTAATGTTAACAAAAGAAAATATAAATAAATAATGCACATAACTTTTCATCCATCAACATGCGGTCAATACACTCAAAGTGTGTACCATTTCATTCCATTGGCACAGCTCAAAATCTTTAGTAGAGAACCTTTAGTTGAAATAAATGTTGTCATATGATCCAGGCTTGTAACTAAACATCCAAATTGTCTCTCGGCACAGTTCGTCGTTCACCCTCGCTTGGTAAACAACTGTTCAAAGACAGGGGAGATGTCTTTGGTAGAAATGACATAAGCTGCTGGCTCAGTTGGCTGGCGCTTGCAGAGTACAAGAGACGAACTATCAGTGCTTTTCTTTTGTTTTGGCAGTTCAGTGGACGGCAGATTTTTCATGTAAGCAATTGTGTAGACAGAAAACGTAACATTTTAAACAGCGTCTCCCGATTTATCTACATTACTGTGAGAGAGGAAATCTGAATTGTATGTGTCACATGGGAATCTGTATCTGGGCGCTGGTGGTTACAGTTCAGAAAACCATCCTGCAATTTGAGGGTCACACTCACAGCAGTTAACATGGCCATCTCTGTAGGACACTGATCTTTTAGCTGACCTCACTGCAGAAAGCATATATGTATAGTTTACACATTTTAAAAAAAAGTTTTTTTCTAAGATCTTTACCAATCGTTACTCTGAAAATGTACATATATGAATATAATAAAAGAAGGTGTAAAGAAAAGCTTAATGCGCACCAACTGTGCCAGGATTAGTTCTGTCATGAATGTTTTTATATTTGATGGTATAATTCTCACATAATAACTACACACTTTGAACATTGATTAGCATTTATAATAGTTAATTCTGGCTTTGGAAAAAAAAAAATAGCTGTTAATGTTATGAACTTCATACAAATAAAGCATTTTTCTTTCAACATTAATAATGTTTGCATTTCAGTCAGAAAAGATCTAATTTAATGGGTAAAAACTTGTGGGTTGTCCAAATGTTTGCGTGGCATGGATAATGGTTAACGTTGTAAAAATGTCACCCTCTTTGTATCTCTATCATGTCTCCAAGTATATAAGTGCACAGCTCATTGGGCTGGAGTGGCTGTGTAACTGAACCTGATGGGTTAAACTTATTTTGAGGACTGTCATATGACTGAGAAGTGGTCATTTGACATACAGCCCAGTGAGTCCCTTAGCAGTCAATTACTACCACACACGCACGCACGCACACACACACTCCTACACACACACAGAATAACAATGTTGATAACTGTTTTTGAGCAGAGGAACCGATATATTCAAAGGAGTGTCGCCTACCGTTAATGAATATGGCATATAGAAATCAATCACGGACATTAGCTGTTGGTAAATGTCAAAGTAATTCGAACATCGTGGTTTTACAGACCCAGGCAGCTGTTGATATTTGTGATCACAATTGCACAAATTCAGCCAATCCATGGATTGTTGTATTGTGGAAGTTGTGTTTAAAGTTAATGAATTGGTCCTGTAAAGAAAAAACAGAAAAATCAAGTCAGACTTTAACCTTGATCAGCCAGCTTCAGATACAATATGTGCTTGATGGAAAGACCTTAGTAGGGAGGGCAAAAATCATTTCAAAGGTTGAAAAAACACAGGTCATTTAGTCACATGCATTTTACCTTTTTTTGTGTTTTTTCCTAATTAAACTTTGACTAATCTGTCTTTTGTCAGCCGCTGTATATGATTTGGTGCATGTCTCTGTTTCTGGTGCATTCTGGGTGAGAAAATGCAACAAATTTGATCAGTGTAATCTGAAATTAGAATCTGTAGAAGTTGTTTGCAACACAGCAACTTCTACTCCCTCTTTTCCTTCCTGTGTCTTTCTCTCTCAGCTGTTATCTCTCTCCTCCCATATCCATCTCTCATCCCCCCTCCCTCTGCTTTTACGTTCAGGGGTAAGAGGGTTCACTCTCATTCGCTGATTTGTTTTTCTTTCACGCTGCAGATGCGCACAGCCTGCGGACCTGTCCACACACACACACACACACGCACAAACACGCACACACACCTGCTAATCCCGCTCTGTATGGGGTGGGAAAGCCTCCTCTTTCAAACCTCTTAAAGGTGTGAACACCATCCATTTGACACCTCTCTCTCTCTCTCTCTCTCTCTCTCTCTCTCTCTCTCTCTCTCTCTCTCTCTCTCTCTCCCACTCCCACTCTTTATTTTTTGCTTTCTCCTCTCTTATTAGGCCTGCTTGCTCCAGCTGGGCCTAAGTGATGCATAACATGTACACCTGTACGTTTTGAACACCCAGTCACATGCTACGTCTGTCTGCCTTTTTTTTGCATGTGTTCAGTGGAGGTGTGTTTGGTGTGTGTGTGTGTGTGTGGGGGGGGGGCTCTGTTTTTGTCCTGATGAACTAGCCTGAGATGAGTTACTATGGTGACAGCACTAGCTGTTCTGGCAGTACAGTGCTCCCCCCTCCTCTCCTGTTTAAATACTCTTCTAGCCTCACTGAATTTAACTCACATTTAACTCATTTAATGTTCAGTGACAGAAAGTAGGATACAAATTCTTATCATAGCTGTCCTAATATAGTCTCTAGCGGCATATTGTTGAGGTGATGCTGTGTGATTTTGGAATATGGTCAGTGGCGATACAATCATGGTTGATTTCCCCCTCTCTCGACCCCCAGAGTGGTGTCTACTGTAAACAAATCTATCCTGGTCGTTTCAACAATTCGGTCTCAGCACCTGTAATCATGTCAGGGCCTCACTGCAATCAGTGTCCTGTACTATGTGGGAGTCTGTCAATAACCGACGAGAGTTCAGTCCTGCACTGTCCCAGACTCACCACAATAACACAGTTACAAAAGTGTTTCAATTGATTCATAATGTTACCTGTGATTCACTTGTTAATTTTGCATGACAAGTAATCACAGACATCCGCAGAAGCTCTGTGCAATACTGGCAAAACTGCAGTGTTGCTCACCTCCAGCAACACACCACACTCCTCAGACCTCTTCTGCTTTCTCAACATGCAGTATACCCTACACAGTCTCCACTGTATCATCACCAACATTACAACAGATTCTGTTTTAACGGAAAGCACCTTCCTCCTCAATTCCTTCTTGTGCCCACTGCACTGCTCTGTCCACCTCTGCACCATTTCACCCACTGCAGTCATGAAACCAGATGGGTGAGAATCTGGCCATGCCCCACAAAACCTCTGTCCAAGCAGTAAATGTAATCTTTTAATTACAGAATACATGCTTCTATAATGTTTATTAGTTTTTTTTAATTAACTGTTAACAGTTTTTTATTTCTGCATTTTGGGAGTTTTATCTATTGAACAGTAGCTTTTATTTAATCATTGGCAGTAAGGCATGTAATAACACACTTACTAAAAGCCTTGCACATGCCAAAATACATCTCTCAAGCTCAATATTTCTTAAAACGGGAAAGCGAATCAATTGAGCTCACGCAGATTTCTACCATTTTTTACAATTCACAAACTGATTTTAATAGATAGGTTAACATAAATGCAATGTCTTTCTAAAATGGACGAAGTGCAATTTTCAGTTTTTGTAAATTATTTGCAGCGTAGAGCAGAGTCTCTTAGGTTGTCAAAAAAGGTTCTCAGACAAGGGAATTTCTCTGAACTTCATGGCAGATTAAAATCCGTGAATTGAGTTGCAGTTTAAAACAATATTGAACAAAAGTAAATTCTTGACAATATTCTACAAAACACTGATGTGAAGCGGGGCTGGTTCATCAGTGAAATATAGCCTCCTGTAAGACAATCTGTTGAGTAAAAGTAATGATGTGATGTCTACCCTTCCTCTGTATCTATATATGTTACGGGAAAAACAAATGCAAAGCAATCTAATTAGAGACGTCTGGTCAGTTATGGCAGAACTTGAAGCATTCAGGTCAGACCTTGTTTTTAATAAAAAAAATGTCATTGGATAGTTGTTGACACTTGCTTTGATGTGTGTATGCATCATGTTTCTTTTTGCTGCTGTAACAATGTTTAACCAGCCATTAAGCGTCTTGCTTTTAAAAAAGTGAGGAAAATAGACACTTGAGGACAGACCGGAGTGAAAGGAGAGTCTCAGTGTGGCAACGCTGATACTGTAGCCTCCATCTGGGAGAAAACACTGGAGGGACTCATGCCAAGACGGAGTGAAAAGGGACAGAGAGATGAAGCGCTTGTGCTTAGTTTATGAGCCTGCATCAAGCATTCCTAATTCACTTACAGTTAAAGGGGGCCCATATTGAATCATGCCTTGCTGTTAAATGACAGTGTAATGAATGGAAGTAATTTTACAATACCGCTGTGGCCACAGGCCCTCCCCTCCAGGGACTTGTCTGTCAGAGGCAAGGTAACAGCGAGTGATTTGTTTGCTGGGGGGCCTTTTGAACGTTAACATGACGTCAGTATTCCATCCATGCCATGCCTAGCATGCTTGTGGATATCCTGTACGGAAAAACCAACAGGGGAGGGAGGGCAGTGATCGAAAGTCTTTGGCAATCTGCAAAGGGGTTTTGTGGAAAAACAAACAGCCGGCGGAGGGGATATTTGCTCATAATCAAACACCTACAACTAAATCTTTATAGATATCATGACTTTGCTGCTTCATGTGTAATGATATGAAGTCAGTAAGAAATTGGTGTTATAATGCATTTAGAATCAAAAACAGATTTTTGCTAAAGACTTATGACACACTTGAAATCAGATATCTATGTAGACATGTTATTAAACGGTTAGTTCAAATCACACAAACCACCAAGATTTAATACTGTTTTATACTAGTGTATTTTATTTTCATGCTACTTTATACGTCTACTCCTCTACAATTCTGAAATGTTCTACTTTTTACTCCACTACCTTTATCTGATAACTTAAGTTACTAGTTACTTAAAAATTAAGATTATTGCTTTACATTGATATACACTTGTTGCAAAGTAAACACACAGCTCACGGTGATAATAATATTTCTGTCCATTTGCTGTTGAATTGCCGGTTTTCTGTCAATCTTTCGTTTTTCAAAGTAAAGAGACATTGTGGTAGTGATTTAACCAGGCTGAAAAAACAACAACAACAGGCTGAGGGGAACGATGCAGAAGCACACTAAGAAGAGCGCAGCAGGAGCCTGCAGGAAGCGCGTGGAGCAAGTCTCCCAGCGCGGTATTTGACGCGACAGAGACAGTTGCGCTGAGATGCGAGAGAGGACAGCAGTTGACATTGGCCACTATGGCCATTAATTACTTTTTAACATAGTCTTCTACTCAAAGGGCTAGTAAATATTCCCTCGCTGACTAGATCTGCATGCATTGTGTGGTTAGATCAGAGCTACTCTGCTGATTACACGGTAGAGTCAAAATACCATTTCATACTGTAGCGCAAATTTCTACCGGTGTTCGCTCTATACTGTTTAAACTGTAGATCCCTACCTACCCACCTAACGGTGCCCCTTAGCTGTGATATAATAACATACAATGGCCTGTTGTTACTTAATTATTCTGTCAAACTAATGCAAAACTAGGGGAAACCAAAAATATTAACATGGATTTCTACCATTTGATTTCTTGTTGTTTTTCCCAATGCAGAATAGAGGACAAGTAACAGACAAAAAAATACAATTTCATTTCAGTTAAACTTTAAATGGAAGGAGGAACTGAAGCTTTGGGCACAGGCCTGAGCAATGAAAAAGGTAGAGGGAGGGAGAAATATGGAAAGAAGGAAGGAAGAAGAGAGGTGTGTGTGTGTGTGTGTGTGTGTGGGGGGGGGGGGCAGCTGGTGGTCTAACAGTGTAGACAGACAGGCCATTAAACTGACCTGGCCCCTCTGCTCTCCATCCCTCCAGCCTCCTCTCTGCTTATCCCTCTTTTCTGTCTGGGTTTGTCAGCCCCCCTTGTTTGTTCAAGTTTTGCCTTGTTTTGTTTTTCTTTCTTGCTTGCTTTCCCATCTCCTCTGCTTGTTAACTTGGCTCCTCGCTGCACTTTAGTCACAAACACACACACACACATACAAACATTCATATACACACACAAACAAGTCTCATTTCAAGGCAGTTAGAATCAAATTATTTCCTCCTCTCTGGGTGTTTTTCTTTGTTTGCATCAAATTTTGAATTCCACTGTAGCTCAGAGTTGGCAGCCTTGTAGCAATCTAGTTAGATCAATAGGATTTGCCATGCTTGGGATGAGCTCACTCGTCCATTCACCACACAGGGAATACCTCCACTAAAGCCCTAAACTGATTTAGGTGGAGGTAAAAACTACCCAGTGTCAAAAGACGGCATTAGAATGTGGAGCTACAGCTTGGGCAAGTGTCCCATCACAGCTCTCCTACTCTCCCTTTTTTTTCTGAATCCCTCTTCATCTGGATTTTACTGTTTCAGTCTGAATGCGGCTTAAACACAAACTGCAGCACTACACGAAGAAGTTTAGGATTGGAAATGTAGCTTCATAGCCTCAACCATAGAGGTCTTAAGCAGGAAGACAGGCCGATTTAAAAGAAGAAAGAAAGCCATAGGGGATTGAAAAGACTATTGGGCAGGGCCATCAGGCAGGCGTAGCTTGTCCAGTCTCATGTGTAGATCTGGTTTGCGGGTCGGAGCGTTGGTGGGGCCTGGCCCTGCAGCTGCTGCTGTGTGGCTGCAAGTCAAGCAGGAGAACCAAGCTCCGGCTGCCTCCCTCTCAGGCCGAGGCTCACCACACCAAGACGCTGCTCTGCGCTCCCCTCGCTAACGTGGGAAGATGAAAAGGAACATCAGATGTTTTTTGTATTACTCACTCTGTGTGTTCTCTGTCTGTCTTGCACTATATCTTCTGCACAGTCCAGCCTGCAGTTGATTACCTGCTCTTGTTTCATAGTCTGTCTGTTCCCAAATGCCTCGACTATGTCAGGAATGCCGCTCCCCCCAACATGCTTTTTATTTGTTTGGAGCACCACCTGGTTTAGCTATTTTGTAAGGAGTGGCCAGGATTTTTCAGATTTTTCTTTTCTTGGTTTGTGTATTACCAGCTGTTGGTCATGTTGGTTAAAATGGTCATGGAATTAAGGGAAAAGCTGAATAGAACTGTGTGATTGTGTGTATCTTTTCAAAAAGTTAAATTGTGCTTTGCTGTGCCGCAGAAGCATAGAAGGCGGACGGAAGGAGAAGGAGAACGGGAAATGAGAAATGGAATGAGGAACTAATACAAAGACAATGAACATCTTATCTACTTTACATATGGACTGAGATTTCAAATTCTTGGCTTTTTGTTTGCTGGTTGGAGTCAGAGCAGGGGTGCAACAGTATGCTGGAGATATAGAGAGGCTAGCAATCTGTAAGGTCACCTTAGACCTTAGAGTCTCAATCTTACAATGAAAGATGTTTCATCTTCAGACTACACACGTCCACACAGTAGATATTTGGTTTTTGGGTTGGCGGACATGGACTCGAGGAATCAGTTCTTACTGTATCAAGTACCCTGTCACTCTTTAAAGATGTAAACTGGGCCATCCAAACACATTCTGCTCTTGCATCTTCTGCCTTCTTTTCCTCCACTTTGCCCCTACACCTGTCTTTTCCTCTCCCCTTTCTACGAAGCCTTGAGTCCAAGGCCAAACCAAGCTCAGTGGAAGTAGAAAATACCCCTCCCCCCCATTAATTTTCTCTTTTTCATTCTTTCTCTCTGTTTATATTCTGTCTCTTTGTCTCCCTCTGTCTGTACCTATTCTTCCCATTCCTCCATTTCTCCCTTCCTCTCTCCTTTGCCAGTGCCTGAAGGTAGATGGAAGGAGACGAGCCAAAGTCACCAGTGTGATCTGATTTAGGCCTCTCTTTTCTTGGCCAGCCATCTGACAGCACAGGGCCTGCATGTTTTTCTTTTCTACCCGCTTCAATCTGCCACAGCCTGGCCCTGTGCCACAGCTGTAAGGGGACCCAGCGTTGTGTATAAATAGGCTAGGCCAGCACCCCTTGCCATGCTCCTCAATGGGAAGCTGAGGCAATAGAGGAACAGGTGCTTCAACCCACACACTCCCTTTCTCTCCGCTCCGTCTCCCTTCCCATGCCCAGCCCGCCCTAATCTCATGTCCTCAAATGTGGAAGTACAGGTCAGTCACGATGCACGTGTTTTGCCCACTTGTCGTTTCACTTGGTCATTGTCCCCTTATTGCGAACAGAATATTTCTTCTTTACAATATTTCCTGTGTAGTTTAATTTAATAGCATGCTGAGGTTATTTCCACTCTTCAAACTGCCCCCCTTTCTGTCTTTTCCTGGCTCAGGTACTGTTATTTTGGTCCTCAACTCTCTTTGTTTTGGAGGTACAAGTTGGTACATGTTAATCAAAATGCTTCTCATGCAATTTCTCAGCATCATTTTTCACTGTGGAAGCCACAGCTTGGCAGTGGGCGCACAGGGAGCTGGCTTTACTTCTCAGGACTTTCCACAGCTATATTAACAAACATGATATTTTTCCACTTGCAGTCCACTTGGCACCACAGCCACATATTCTCTCTCCTAGAGTTTGTTCAGCAACTGAGCTGTTGACAAATCTATAATCAGCAGATCACCTCATCACGGGCAACATGCGTCTAAGCTGACAGAGAGAGGAAACTTCTCACAGTCCAGAGTTAGCTGCCACCTGGTTTCATGCTAGACAGGTCTTGTTTCACGCTAAGCTAACGTGCGGCTGCCCTCTGCTACAGTGAAAGGCAGAGGCAGGCAGGTCCCTGGGCCACAGAGGGCTCCACTCTCACCTTCTAAAACTGCCAGTGTGATCCACTATCTCACGGCCAGCCAGCTACTGTTAGTTGATGCATATTAAATTCTCTTCAGGGAGCGCAACTCTAAAATTAGAGAAGAATCTATCTGAAATTGTAGCTACACTATAATGGAGGCTACAGCTGTGGGTACTCACTGAATAGTGGAGATGGCAATTTCTGTCAGAGATAGCCATTACATGGGCATGACCTCAGTTGCACTGGTCATGCTCAAATAATTCTTGAGCTGTAATCATGGCAAGTGAGCTAATTCTTCTCCATTTTAGATAAGGAGAGGGAGTTAAGATGTGAAAGAGACAGATGCTAAAAAAGGCAGGTAGCAAAAGTGACATTTGCTTATATTTTTACCATTTAACAGATGTCTTTAGAGTATTATAGGATGAGTGCAATTTGGAAAAATGTTAGCTTTTTTTATCACACTCATTACAAATAACCAATACTTATAATTTAGAGAATTGGTGATCACACTGTAACAAGCACAATGCACAAAACACAGTCTCCCATTCTACAGAGCTGTGCCTTGCTGTGTAGTAAAATCAAGATTTTCCACCTATATCCTCTTAACACTGTGGCTGAACAGCGTTTCGGTTTTACATAGCATTAAAAAACCCCCCTGCAAAATTCCCTTTTCAAGACCAATTCTTAAAGTAAACAGCCAGTCTCTCTGATAAATAATGTAACTTACTGTTGCGTCATTTAATTACTGTTCGGTTGCTGGTTTCGCATGCACGCATCTTTCACAACAAAATGTCATTTTCAGCAGACTGAATGCTTATGGAGAGTTTGGTGTCTAACTTTTAATGTGTGAAAAAATAAAATAAATATATATAAAAAATTGTTAGTGGAAATAAAATGATTTAGGTTTTAAAAAGTTGATAGCATATAACTTTTATTTTTAATATTGCAAACTATGCATCTGAATAATTTCGACTACAGTGCACATGTTCTCCATTTCCCCAGTATTGTCATGCTCCTGCCAATCCTGGCAAATTGCATTATGCTCTAATGTCTTTGTATGTACGATGGACCAGTGTATTGATAGTGGTTCTTCAATCACATTATATTAAAATAACATCAAAGCATAACTATTGTAAAATAACATGCAGGCATTGCATGTGTGTATAACAGAAGCTGCACTGGAACAGTTTCTGCAATTAATTCAGTTACAGCGCAAAGGTGTGAAAAGATCTCATAACTATTCAAGCAGCACGCAGTGATAAATGTCTAGACAGGATCTTTTTTAGACACGTTTATTATCAAGAGACATTTCTGAAGATGCACTTTTTTTCTCCAATCTCCTATTGAGGACTTAAACTCATTTACCTCGCTCTATCACCAAACTTTTTCCTCTGCTGTTTCTGTTTGTCTGACACCCCTCTATACTGCCCTTCCTCCTCCTCCTCCTCCTCCTCCTTCTCCCTCTCTTCTCATTCCTGCTGCCAAATTAAGTGTCAAACAGACAGGGAAGGCGGGTGGATGGCCCACATTTCTCCTATAGAGATCCACAGTATGGTACAGTACGTTCCAGTCTGTGCTCTGCTATTCCATTCTCTGCTCCGATACAGGACCCCCCCCCCCCCACCACCACCACCCCAACCCCATCCCTAGGCTCATTAGCGGCTGATTGGGTTGTTATTGTAATTAAGAGCTCCTGTGCAGCCAGTGAGAGCACCAAGCTGTCTGTTTATGGGTGGTCCTCAGTGGGAGGATGGGCTTTAGAGGGGTCACAGTCATTGTCCACCAAACCCCCACCCACTCAGAGTCTACAAGTTTTTTTTAAAAATTTTTAATGAATTTTTATGTGAGGCTGTTTATGTAAGTCAAAATTTAAGAAATTAAAGAAGTTCACAGTATAGTCTTTGTGTCGGAGCATTTGACAATGTTAAGTGAAAAACTGTGCAGCAGGTATCTTCTTCTTTTTTGCTGTTTTTTGTCTAATGTTCTCCCTTCAAACATTCAGTCAAGCTCAGTTTTAACTATTTTCTGCTGTAGGTGAACTGCTTATTGTTGCGTTTGTGTGTCGTCGTGCCCGCCCGCTGTGAGTCTGTGTGTATGTCTGTGTGTTGCTTGTCATGTAACAGTGGTCCATAGCGGCCCTCCATTCATGCATGTGATCACCAACCGTCCTGTAGGTCCCTTACGTCACCCTGCGTTCCTGCCTGAGCTCAGGTTACACTTTCACCCCGCTAACTCCCCCTCCCATCATTTCCCTGCCCCCCTTAACCTCTTCTTCCTCCTCTTTTGCCCACGACCCGCGACCATCTCCCTATTCGCACTCTTTGCCTCTCCTGTGTCCCCCTGCTTCTAAACCTGGGAGGAGAGAGGGAGGAGATGGCTCATTATTTTAAAGACACAGTGGCTCTTGCAGCCAACCCACGACTACATAACAACCCTTCCTCCACTACTTTACTCCCGATGACCCCCCCTCCCCCCACACACACTCCTTCCCCCCCTCTCTCACTCCTGTCAGTCGAAAACAAGACTCCATTTTGCGGAGGGAGCTCCAAGCAGCACCGTGCACTGCTTCCCCTCATGGCCCACTAACATTCTTTGTGTCAATAAAGCTTCTCCAACAGTAGACGTGACATATGTGCTAGCCTGTTAGTACGCTGTGTGAAGAGAGTGACCTCATTCCCAGTAATGTACTGTATGTCTTACCTGCAGTGGGAAAAATACATTAATGTGAACAGGTCGTGTTTGTGTCCTCTTGGTGTTTTCTTGAAGATTATTGTGGGCAGAGGTGAGTTGTACCCTGTCCCTGTTGGTGTTGCGTAACGTAGTTTGTTATGTTGTCGCGTTGCACAATAGGTATCCGGTTGGTGCTGCAGGCTGACAGCGAGTGGGTGGCCTGTAGGCCTGTTTGATGTGTCCAGGAGATAAGGCAGGAAGGGCTAAGAGGTGTAAGGTTGCTGTTATCACTGGGAATAACATCAACTGCCACATAGTGGAGGAAGAAGTGTGTTTTTATGTTTTGGTTTCTGACAGTGCCTAATAAAGAGGGTGCGGCCAGGGCAAAGTGGCTAGCTTGTGTGAATGAGTAGCTGTTGTTGTTTCAAACTCTGCCTTATCTGATGAGATGCTTAACAGCTGAAATGGATTTATTGTCTGATTTTACGAGTTGTTTTTGGCTGCTGGCAAGGCTGGCAACACTGGCTGCAGGCGGAAGTGCGCAAAGTTGAGCCGGCTTTGGCCACGTCCACACTAATGTGGACACAACTGAATACACCACTGAAAGGACCAGTGTTCATGATCTATTGGCAGAAAGAAAAAGTTTTCATATTTTAGTGTCAAATGTTTTCATTTGCTGAATAAAGAGATACTAAAGAGGTCAAATTAGATAACTATTATCAACATACCTGCCTATGTTTTATTACTCTTTTATTAGATATCCTACTATTAGATTTTGACATTCAGTCTTGCTATCATGTGTCGATAGATAGAATAATAAATTGCGAAGATCTTTTTAAATAAAGAAATATCAGTTTTATTTATTTTACTTTATCAGACACATTCACAGACAAAAATCAAGAACATATTTACCCATGCTTAAAATGATGTGAAACACTGATGCCTTTCATCGATAATTTTAATTTCAATATGGTCCAGATGTTCTTTAATAGCACAGCTTGCACTTAGCAAATTAACTTCTGACCATTTGATATCTTAGACTGTTTCCACTCAGACACAGTCCACCCCTGAATAACTTACCACTATTGCCAACACGCTGTTGTAGTAAACAACATGGTTTTATTTGGCAGTGAAGTGATTACAGGCTTTATTGGCTCCTATCCATTCTAAAAAGGTCACTAAAAGTGCTCCATTGATGTGCTGCCGGTCAAAGTTTGTACCTGAATTGTTGACACGTTTGTCTCACTAACCATTAACAGAGCAGGAAGTTCATAGGTAGCTCACACCTGGGAAATGACGACGGTCAATAACAACTCAATGGAACCAAGTAATCCACTCCAATGAATTATTATTTTTTTTTCTATTTTAAGATGCATGTTGCTTTTAGCCTGTGCAAATTGGTAGTGGAGGATTGATGGGGAACATGGCAAAGGGTGGGGAGCAGATGGGGTTCACGCCATTAAAATGCACGTAAGACACAGACAGTGTGATTAGCAGGTGTGTTTCTGTACTATCGATGTAAAAGCAGCAGGCTAGACTGAACAAATTCATTAACAAATTGCATTTAAATCAAATCTTCTTGCATGTTGGTTTTGACCATAATCATCTGTTTTAGGCCATTATGGTTGACAGTATGGTTGATACGGTACATGCACGGTTAAGTCAAATTGGTACTATAGTATGTCTCTTAACTACCAGTGCAGTTGATGAGTATGTTCACTAAGTGTAAATGGATGTGTCGACGCCACAGAATTTATGCAAATGTATCTCTCATTTCAACACCTTGTATAGACATCATACGCAGCAGTAAATCATATCGCTTCTACTTTAAAAAGCAAGTCTGTTCACATGAGCTGACACTTGCTTGAGTTCATATTTGTGGGGTGAAACGTGCCACCTTTGACAACAGATCATGTGTGAGCAGTATTGTCTCTTTGTGTCCTCTTTGTAAAGCTGTTTTTTTTACTAAACCATTAGGCTAACTTACCTCTTAATATTTTTCTTTTTTAACTTCCGAGGAATACATAGGAATCGTGCATCTTATTGTTATTATTGGTAGTGAGCAACAGCAGCATGCCTCTTCTCCCTGCACATCTCCTGTCTCCTAACAAATTCTCTACTCTGAGACGTCCAAATGTGGGCCATTGTGCAGCAGCTAAAGAGTGTGAATGAGCATGGATAAGCATTTTGCTTCCAGGCTTCATTTCTGTTAACCCTTTCATGTCTGCTTCATTCAGATCAGACAGTGCCATACAGTAATTTCCTCTCTGGAGAAATAATGCTGGAGCCAATGAGAAGTGAGCGACTCTGTGTGAGAGAGAGAGGGAGGGAAAGAGAGTGCTTGCAGCCAGTCAGATTTTAGAGGGGACTTTAGTGAGGCTGTTTCATGAATGGCTCTGCTCCACTTAATGCAGATCTCTTGTGGTTTCATGGCTTACATGGGAAAAAGAAGGGTTGATGTTCATATCTGCTTATTGTGATGCTGTTGCAAAGCGAAGACACTCTTTTGCCTGTTTGGCCTGTTACTGTAAGCCATAGTGGAGGAGGGACATGTCTTTTTATACTGTGTGATGTACACTTATCAATGATTGTAAACCAAGTATGCTGAAACAAAAAGTGAATTAATTTATTTGTCGATCTGTAGAAAAATAACCACCTATTCTTACTATTTCAAACTATCCTAATTCCAGCTTCTCAATTCTGTGGATTTGCTGCTTTACTTTGTTTTCATTGATAAATGGATTAATGGAAAAAAATATGTTAAAGAAAGTGGAATGAAGTGACCTTCGTCAAGGTGGGATTTATTTCGAGGCTAAATTTAAAGAAGTGTTGAAAAATAAAATGGTAGCTGAATATAAATGCACATTTGCTGATGTGCCCTGAAACAAGGTGTCTAATATAAAAGTATTTTAGCAGAGCTGTGTTCTTTCTAGGCATGTCCCTGGTTTTGTGTATTATTTTAAAATTAATAAATTATAGACAAGGCAAAGCTCAAAAGGTGTCTCAAGAAACATGAACAAAAATCTTGGATTAATCGTCTTTTTTTCTTCTTCGACTGGCTTATTATTGCTTCTCACATCTCCCTCCCTCTTTATCCTTCCAGTCTGCCAGAGCAAGGACATCCGCAACAATGTGACCAACCTCCAGTCGTTGGAGAACTGCACCATCATCGAGGGCCACCTGAAGATTCTGCTCATGTTTAAGACCAAGACCGAGGACTTCAGGGGTCTCAGCTATCCAAAGCTGCGAGTGGTGACCGACTATGTGCTGCTGTTCAGGGTCTACGGACTCGAAGCCCTCAGCGATCTCTTCCCCAACCTGACCGTGATCCGAGGAAACAACCTCTTCTTTAACTACGCTCTTGTGCTTTACGAGATGCTGCAGCTGAAGGAGGTGGGCCTCTACAGCCTCATGAATATCACCCGGGGTGCCGTGAGGATCGAGAAGAATCCAGACCTCTGCTATCTGGCCACCCTGGACTGGGCCAAGATCCTGGACTCTGTGGAGGACAACTTCATCGTGGCCAACAAGAATGAAAGAGAGTGTGGAGATGTGTGTCCCGGCACGGCCCAAGGTCAGACCATCTGCCCACAGAACACCATCAACGGACACTTCAGGGGGCGATGCTGGTCACAGAGCCACTGCCAGAGAAGTAAGTGTAGATGTGCTTTAACGAGCTTTAACAAGTTAGAGAGCTTATTATTTTTTTCCCCCATACACTCCTATATTTTAACATTCAGTGTGACTTTGTAAGGATATCATTATTGCTGATGTATGTAAGTGTACATTAAGTTTTCTTCAGTATCAAGGTAACTAATAGTAGCTAGTAGCTAATAGCTAATTCAGCACACTTAAAAAAAAAAACATGGGTCAAGTTGTAGGCCACAGATAACTAACTGATTCCATGGCATCGTTATACTTCCTGTTTACATCCCAAGCAGCTTTGTCAAATTCATTTGATTGATTTTTGATTAGAAAGTTGATTGCTGTCACTTGTCAGGTGTTTAAACCAGCCGGATACCGACTGTATGTAGCAGTGGAAAAATCTCCATATTGACTGGCTGTTGTGTGCAGACATGATAGTATAGCACCTTTTCAGAATCCATCACGCTGCTCGTTGTAAAGTGGTCCATGGAGACACATAATGAAAATATGCACTGGAGATTTTTTCCGCACAGAAATCAATTGAGATGACTGATGTTTTCATTTCCGAATGGTTTTTGTAATGATTACTATGATGCGGAGGGTTGCTCCTAATATCAGCAGCCAGGGGTCGTGGACTCCCTCTGATTAGCACTCATTGACTGGAGCATTGTGGGCAAGTGATCTGTAATTATAGGCTCGGGATCTGCTTGATGTGTGAAATGGCTCAACTGCATTGTTGAGTCAGGGAACTGCTAGCTCAAAGGTAGGCATTACGGTAAATTAAAATGCAATGAAAGAAAGAGAATTAGAGCGAGAGGGTTGATGGACAGGAATTAACAGTATAGTACACTTGTTTGTTGAAAATTGTACAGATTTTCTGTCCTTTTAGTAGAAAAGAGCTGGCTTTGCTTGTTGTTGCAGTCAGTATGTCGGCTGGTCAGTCACTCTTTCCTCTCCTACCACAAACATAGAGAATAGCTTCTATTGTAAGACGCACAGAGAGAATGCTTATTATTTTTTGCAGGCGATTATAGCTTATGTTGTTTTTTCTCTTCTGTGTCTGACAGAAAGGCTAGCGTTCAAAGCATAACAACCTCGGCCAGGTTTATACTCTAACATCGACTGTTGCAGCCCACATATAATGTTGGCTTCTCGATTTTCTGCCAGGTCTCAATGTCTGGAAAGCAATAGAGGGAATTGTTCTCTTTGTGTCTCGCAAACACACGCATTGCCTTAGAGTTTTGACTTTGACAAGGTGTCAGCATTCAATTTATTTTAATAGTAAGGTTAAAACAACAACTTGTAGCATTACGGAGGAGGAGAAATTGCATGTAAGATTGGTAAACATTTTCGTGTCTTCTGCATCTGCGCTCTCGGCTTCTCTGCACCGTCATTGGAGCTGGGGAATGACTGTAGCGGCACTTTCTATCTGTATATTAAGGGCCCATCCTCCACAGTCAGTGTGGGAAATTATCCTTAGAAAACTTCTTTTAGTACTATGTTGAGCATTCATAAGTTTAATTATGTGAAATTTGTTCACTACAAGCCCTGGATTTGATTTCAAAGACAAACGCCATGACCATTTAAAAAAAAAAAAAAGAATGTTGACTAATAAACAGAAGTGGGTGTACAGTGCAGCATTCAACCTGTAGTACATGTGCGTTCATGTCTCCTTTGCTTCGGATAGGCCAGGGGAGCAGGTATGACGCTGCGCTCTTTTTCACGTGACAGGCTCCAGTTTAGTCAAAAGCTGTGTGTCAAAGCAGGAGCCATTTCTAGAACATGATGCAATGGTTGTCTGCCCCTTTGGCGGGGGGAGTGTGAGGCTACACATAGAGATGATATGTGTACACTTACTGTAAATACTTTTGAGTGTGCGTGTGTATTTGATTTGTGTGTGCAGTCAGTGCCACCTTTCCACAGACATGCTTTTATCCTACAGCAGCCAAACTCTAATGCTTTTCTCAAATAAGTGCTGTTCTAGATTAGAATGATATTCAAATGTAAGTATATATTTATGAAATCTTTTACAATAACAGTAGGAACAGTATTGGTTATATTAGCAGTGAGTTGTGAAAGAATTTAATACCACTTTTATGCAGCTTGTTGCTATGTAGGCCCGTTTCAGCCCCACGTCAGATAAAAGGTTGTGAGATGTGAACATCAAAAAGAAGAAATACGTTGTTTCCCTTGTGTGCTTATGCAGTGATATACAGTGAAACACGTGCTGGGTGGGGGTGCAAAGAAACTGTAGGATATTTAATTAGAGCTTCTGTGAATGAAAATTCACAGTTTACAAACTTAGATTCACTCATACAAACTTGTGCGTGTGTAGGGCGGAGGAACATTAGATGGGGCATTAAAGTTTATGTGCGAGTGGAAACTGTGGGGTTGTTTTTGTTGTGTTTTTACAGGGTTCCAGTTGCCTTAGGTAAAGATCCATGGGAGAGCCTGCATTCCTCTGATCTTACACATGCTCCTTACAAGCAGGAAAACCACTGTGAGCGTTTGTGTGTGTGTGAGAACCAAGACATGTCATGTTTAACTTTGCAGGGCACTTGTTGGCAATCCAAACATCCCGGAGAGTGTATGAGATCTGACATTTATTGCCCCATGAGATTTTCTCTGTTTTGTGTGTGCGCATGTATCTGACGCACAAATGTACAGTATTTTGTGTGTATGTGCCTCCTGTATGTTTTTACAAATTTGTGCAGGTAGCTGTTCGGATGTGGAGGTCAGTCCAGCATTAGGTTTAGTGAAGTGCACTCAGGCTGCAATTTTCCCAGCGTTTACAAGCTGTCACAAGTCACTGTGGCTTTGTTGCCTGATTGAATGTTGGTGGTTGCTTGCTTTTCCTGCAGTCAACAGTCGAGTGCATTTCGGTCAACGATGATAGTCCACTTTATGCAGGCTGTGATGTGCTGTAGAGCAGGACGTTTCATACCATCACATATTCCAAAAGTCTCAATACACTGGGATCCTTTAATCCCAATTTATTATTTTCTTTGTGGACATTTCTGTGGACTTATTTAGTTGAAATGTCTTTGAGCAGTGAATGCCTACCAGTTCTACAGTACATGTACCATTCTGCAGCATACCCTGCACATGGAGGTCCCTATGGAAAACCAAGAATGAAAAGAATTATTTCTCAGTCAAGAATCACAAGATTAAAAAATGTTTGCTACTGTTGTTGAAATACCAGATTGGTCATAAAAAGAAGACTTCAAGAAGAGAAGGGGGAGGTTGTCATGTCTGAGATCAGAGGGGTTTATGGCATTAAATGAGACTGACAGGACATGGCATGCAACCTCTGCACCCACATGTTTATGCATGATGCATCCAGGATGAGTAAAATTACCAAAAAAAAGTGTGCTGGCATACTTTCATATCAAAGATGTTGCTGCGGGTTGGCCTGGTTCGGTTAATGCGATGGAAAGCATTTCCTTTCTCTCTCTGCCTCTGTGCTGTATTTGCGTTTATTGGCTGGGTTTTGAGATTAATTTAGTAGTTAACCTCTTATCTCTTATGCACAATAAATGGCCTTTAAATGTAAGAGTGTAGGTTTGTTTTTTCAATGGCACCTCTTAAAGCGGTTTGGGTTTAAATTAGCAGAAAACAATAGCGAATAAATAAAAAGGAAGCCAGAAGGCCAAACTTAGATGAGACAGAAGAGATTAACATAAGATGGAGAGTAGACTAAAGAAAGGCAGGTTGCTAGTTGGAAAGTAAGCACACAATACTGAGGACTGGATTGACAAATGAGATGTGAAGAGAGATAAAACTACAGATAGAAAGGAAGTAAGGGTAATATTCACAGATGAGAGAAAGAGGGAATGGGAGCAAACAGTCAATCTCCCGTTGAGATAAGGCTTTGACTGTCGCTGAGGCCTGGCACACTGTGTTCAGCTTCACACACACCAGCCAGTACGGTGCTTGCACAACTCACACACACAAAAACACGCACACAAGCAGGAGGAGAGAAAGCTTTTCAGGTCAAAGTTCACTTTGCCTGCGCATACGTGCTTTGTTGTTTGCTGAGATTGTTGTCAAGCTCGCCTCGACCACACAAACACACACAAGCACACAGTCAGAGCTTCACCTCCCCAGTGACACTGAGGGGAAAATGCCCTATCTCCATTACACGTATACCCATGTCAGAGCGTCACAGGTTAAACCTGCACTGGTGGTCGATCTAAATGGGTCAAAGTGCGTCATTCCACATGGCTTTGTGACCCTCCTCCTGACCAGAGTTGAACACAGGTCAGACTGCACAGCTCTGACCTGGCTTCTCTAATGGGGGTGGGAATTGAATGTTATACGGACGTTTAAAAGACATCGCTATCTTCCAAACTTTTGTAAAAACAGAGAGAGAGAGAGAGAGAGAGAGAGAGAGAGAGAGAGAGAGAGACCCAGAGTACAGAAGCAGTTGAACAAGAGAAAGAGAGTGTGATGAGAAATTGTAATTGTACGGTTTTCAGTACTTTATGTAATTCTTAGGCCCTGGAGCTTAACTTCCATGGAGCTACAGCTGTACTGAGCGGGGATGAACCTGTGACAGCACTCTATGACAGCAAAGAAAAGAAAATGTTGATCCTATGAAAGGATTATTAAATGATAGGTTTCACATGTACATTGAGAGAAATATTGGTCGCTTCAGTCAAGAAATAGTCCCGCACATAACTTCTAAAACAAACAGAAATTCTTGTTTTTACACTTCGTTTTTGGTGCAGTTTAGAGCTTGGGGATATGATGATATAAAAATGTCTGTCACATATATGTTTCTGTATCATTTGCTCGCAATGACGACAAATATATTATTTACATATATATGTAAATACAGCAATATTTAAGTCATTTGGACAAAGCTTTACATTCTGATCCTTGCACATTTTATTCATTTTGCACTAATAAAATAAAAGATAATAAAGTGACAACATTTTTGATTTGTCAAATATTTAATTCACAGGAGTATACAAAAACAGGCTTTACCTTGTGATTATGTCATATCAACTGTTTATGTATTAAATTAACAGAAAACATGCTATATCTTGATGTATATTGTTATCGAGATATGAGATGACCTATATCGACGTATTTCCCCCTGCTTTCAGTCTTTATGCTAAGCTAAAGGTTTCCTGGCTGTAGCTTTTTAATTAACAGGCATCCATCTACTGATTTAACTCACAGCAACCAAGCAATTAACTAAATATAACAAAATAAACTAATTTCCTAATTGGTTCAATATCTATATTGCCATTAAACAGCATCAATGTGCTATTCATCATAACATTATACTCAGCTGATATTCACGGTTTCCTTGGTAATGGGACTTGTTCATCAGTGACATTTCCATTCGCGTTTTATTTCTCATGCTATCAAATGCAACTGGACAGAGAAGCGGTTGGACAAAGCAAAAATAAACAGAGCAAAACAAACAAGTTTGAAGTGTGGTTCCCAGGTACACACAGACACACTCAAAAACCATGCACACACACTCACTTTTTCCAGAGTGGCAAGTGGCCAAGCTAGAGGCGGCCAAGAGAGAAATGAACTGATAGTATTAAGGATGGAGACGCTCATTGAAGCGTGCTGTTGGCTAGTGCTCACTACCAAACAAAAACACTTAGCCAAACACTAGCCCGGCCTCTTAATTGGGGTGTAGAAGTGTCTCCGCTCAGGCTGTTTCCACACTCAATTCCCTCTTGATGTCTTCTTCTCTTCTGTCTTTCTTTGGTTCAGTTTCTTCAGTTTTCCAGTGAAAAGTAAATGAAAGAGTTTTCCTGAAGCTGCCGTTCTTAATTAGCCATTTAGTGCTCCGTGACATGGGGAACACAAGAACGTAAAAAAAACAAAGGATCGAGTCAGGCTTCCTTAAAGTGGTGCTCATTTCAGCATCACGCGATGATCGCTAATTTATGCTTCGCAGGCAAACAACAACATGTTTGGTGCGAGTGGAGAGTTTAACGTTAGTCAGAGCTGGAAAAATTGCAGTAATTTGACAATATTTTACGCTGGAAAATCCCACCAGTAAAACAGCGATGTGAACAGTATACAAGACTTTAGTTATAAAGTACAGGTGTCAGATCAGTACTCGGTATCAGCCGATATGCAAGTTCCAATAACAGAATCAGTACCGGGAAGGGAAAAAATGGTACAGACACATCTCTACATGCATTTAGTGAGAACTGCCACAAGGGTTAGAATCGGCATTGTGCACCTTCAAAAATTTAAAAAGATAAATAATTAAAATGAAAATTTGATGCAAGAAGCAACAACCTTTGCACATATATTGAGTCACTGCTTTCCACCCATGAGTCTCCATCTGGAGGAGCAGGTTTGCTGTTTTTCCTGAATGCCAATCACCTGTCATACAGGCACAAACACAGAAATTCTCTTTCCCTCTGGGGATCAACATAAAGAAGAGAAGAATATACATACAACAATACCTTAAGGGCCTGTTTGCACATTTGTGTCACCGTGCCTAAAAGTTGTCGTAAAAGGCAAGCACATAGTCTCATTCTGGAGCCCCGAGGCCACTTGAACTTTGACACAGATGCTTTTCTAAACACTATCCTTTGATGTCTTCTCCCATATTTGAAATTAACGTAGATGCCTAGAAGTGAGAACTTGACTTACAGTTAACTAAATAACTTGTCCACAGCACATAGATGGTAGTATAGTATGGGCATTTGTCTAACGTGCCATTTAACATAACAGAGGATCTGAGAGAGTCTGGCACACATCAGTTCACACCAGTGTTGGGATTAGGGCTATATTAATACAGCCAAAAGCATTGTCTAACTGTAATGACCACAGGTATCAATTACAGTAATTTGCCCTGATAATATTATAAATTAATGGTCATGAATTGTGATTCAAAAAATCCTGATTTTGCAGCATGTTTCAGTAAAAATATTAAACCTTCTGTCTTCCTTCTGTTCATTCAAACAGTGGAGAGCAAACACTTGAATGATGGTACTTGAATTGTTTCCAATTTCCTTCTCCATTCTAGGTCCTGAGTAAAGCGAATTTCATGTGATGTGATCCCGACAGTGATGCACAGAAAGAAAGAGCCGTGTACATTTGTTCTCATCTCTCTCTCATTTATTGCTATAGACACAGACAAGCTTCTCTTTGATGTTGTCCATTTGTGATAGTTAAAGCTTTTCCGTGGTGGCTTAGACACACACACACACACACACACACACACACACACACACACACACACACACACACACACACACACACACACACACACACACACACACACACACACACACACACACGTGTTTGAATTGCCATGAATATCTTATAAGGGATAAGGAGTGATGGGAAGAGACAAAAACCAAAAGAGAGGGAAAGAGAAGAGGGAAGAAAGGATAGAAACAGACAGATGGAGAGGGAGAGTTTGTAATTGTGCTCTTGTATTTTTCTTCCTGGCAGCTTGCATTCTCGTTAACAAATCCAAATTAACTTTGATAAGCTGGCACCAGTTACGTATATGCATGTGTTTGTGTGTGTGTGTGCGTGTGTGTGTATGCGTGTGTGTGTGTGTTTCCCTCTACCCGCTCCATTTGTGCAGTGTTTTCAGTAGCAGGCAGGCAATGCTAGCTGAGCGCCCCAGGGGATCTGGAAAACTCTCTCTCCTCTCTCCTCCAGCTCATCAATGGACAGGCACTCCCACATCCTGCTCCACACACACACACACACACACACTCACACAAATCGCACATGGGTATACGCAATTGTTCAGAAATACACATGCACAACAAATACACACAGAGCCAAGTGGAGCACAAACATACACACGAAGCGAAGTGAAGCGCGCTGACACTGCTGCCCACTATTCTAACAGGGGATTGGCTGTTGGTATAGAGGTATAGATGTAAGCAGCCTATAGTGTGGAGAGGATGGGGGCTTCTGAGGATACGAACATGCTGGATCAAGTGTCCACACTGTGTTTTTTTTGTGTGAAGAATGAGAGAGTCATTTCTTATCTCTTAATACAGCCTTCTTTTGCATTTCTGGGAATAGATGCTACTAATATTAACACAGGACAAGGGGATGTTGAGAAGGAGGCTGATATACCCTCAGAATGAGGGTAAAGGCTTGATTCCCTCTGTGCACTAGAGGTTTGATGTGAAATGTGTGAGCTGCAGAGGAAAGGATGTTGGCAGCCAAGTGGTAGTTACAGCCTGAGCTGTCTGAAAGGACTTCCTCATTACTTCCTGCCTTTGTCCAAAACACTTCCTACTACCGAGCTGTACAACTAGGCCCTGGAGGAAGGCTTGCGGGCAAAGAGAGTGGGGTGGGACGGAGATATTTACATGTGAGAGATAATGAAAGGAAAGAAAAAGTTAGATGAATGGATCACAAGTCTCTAGATCTTTCCGACCTGTAAAATACATGCCAAGCTCGACAGTGCTGCAAATGTTTATTTCATTAAGCACTTTGCAAGCCTCAAGAAAATGCAAACCCAAGGTTGTAAATCAGTTTGTCAGAAATGAGAATACAGGCAGTTGAGACGAGTGTTTGTGTGTGATGGAGGGAAATAACACGACCCTCCCTGTGGTCGAGGGAAGGGGATTGTTTTCAGGTATTTAGCCGGATCAGATGACATCAACACTACACACACACATATGTATTACAAACTTGATAGTGAAGTCACAATGTGATCAACAGAAGCCTCGTGTCCTAGTATTGTTTGAATATGATCCAGTCCTATCATGGCAACCAGAAACATAGCACTCACATTTAGGTACACTTGACAATTTTGAATTACAATAACACAGTAAGAGCGACAGAAGCTGCAATAAATGTTTTTTTGTCTATTGGGCATAATGTCAAACAGCTTATCTGACTCCTCTGATCAAAGGCTGCTTCTCTTTGTTAAATTAGTTACTTTAACATGCTTTTTTATTATGTACTGCTTTGTTGATAACAATACATATCACAATATAGCATGTTTTCTGGTAACTCAATAAACAGTCTAAATGAATGGACCATGGTAATGTCTATTTTATATACCCCTGTGTAAATTAAATAATTGACAAATAAAAAGTACTGAGCATTTTCTTATTTTATTAAGAACTAAAGTACAAAAAAACATTACATGCAAGGATCAGAACGTAAATGACTGTAAATATTACCGTGACGAGTTTGGCTGTTGGTTTTTTGGCATTGCGATAAAAATGACTTTTTCGAGCTTTTTATGTCGTCATATCCCTTAGCCCTACATGGAGACATTTATCTTTATTACTGATGTATAACAAACAGATAAAAACTGTCCCTCACTCCCTCCTTTGTGGTGACCAAGCCCTCCCCATACCTGCCACACGATATTCCAATAATAAAGTTGATATTGTAACATTGACACGTCATCAAACACACAAAGGTCATACATGAACACTATATTGTGGTTTCATTGCTCCTGTTTCAGCATACACATGAAACCCGAAGCCTACAATAAACAGTTTGACAGTTACCATAAAGATTTTCACACTTTGAGTAAAGGAAATAATAAAAGGAAAAGTGTTTATTGTAGTGTTTACTATAACAGTCCCTCTATAAACACAGAGTGATGTTTCGTAACTCAGTCAAAGCACATACAGTCCCTACCTGTACATCATTAACTCACTGTAAAGGGAACAACGCTGCTGCTTCAGTGGAGCAAGGAAACTCTGTGTATGTTCACGCATACATGATTTCAGAACCACGTGTGAGAGGCTTAACATAGTCTGCAATCACAGCTTCTAGTATGTACTGTATTTGGAGTATGTGATGCATCTGCTCTGTCAGATACTTGGTATTTCATGTGTGGCTTTGAGGCGGTTTGGGAGGGATCCTTGGACATTTGAATTTCTCAAGAATTTTGTTGTTACATCAATTCTTGGGAAAGCAAAGTTTCCCACAGGTTGAGATTGTATTCGTGTCAGTTGTGGAGTTCATGCTTATCTAACACCTAACACATGGAAAATATTAGTATGCTTTAATAATATATTTATATTTCCCCGTGTTCACTACGTGCTCTTCAACAGTCAAACGGTTGGTACTTTAATCTCGAAAACATGCGTGTACTAAAGGAAGCTCTCCGAAGTCAGCGCTGGAAATCAACTCTAAACTTGCACTTCCTGAATTGAACCTTTTTATCCTCATATGACCTCCCCATCCTTGAAGTCGCTTCTAAACCTGACTCTTTCCACGTAGTTCTGTCCAGACTCAGCTCACTTAACTTAATGTCATGTCCTTGGCTTTCAAGAAATGGCTTTTTTCCTTGAACCATTTAACAGGTTTCTCTTAGCGAAAAAAACACAGCACCCTCCAGGGAGTCAGGCCATACCTAGAATGTGTTAAGTGTCTGGGAAAGGAGCTTAATTCTCAGTAACCTGAGCACTGAAAGTTGACCACCATTCCTGTGCAGGCTGTTGCAGTCCAGAGAACCTCTGTCTATTTAAGGCGATACTTGTCACACTAGGCTTCAGGCGTGGGCTAGACAGATGCAGGGGCGCATTATTGGGAGAATGTGACCCTAAGTTGACCCACCTAGGTCAGAGGTCAGCAAGTAGAGGATGAGGGGGAGATGACGGGTCAGAAACCAGCAGGCCATTTGCTGGCCATAACTACAGGGTAGGACATGGACACACACACACACACACATTCCAGGAGGACTCACAAAGACAGGAAGTGCCAATGAGGCAAATGGACAGGTGTGTGTCATAGTATTTTTGCCTAGCAGCAATGACACACAGGGAGAACTCATGTTCCTTCTTCCTCCTCCTCTTCACAATGTTACTGACCTGCTTTACTGCTAACATCTAAATACATATCATATATTAATCAGAATAATCTGTGCGAAGCAGTATTCATTTCCCATCTACTGTCTGTCAGCTTTTGAACAGATTTAAACCTTGCATCCAAGTTTTGTGTCTCCCACAGCTGGACCACCTGGGGCAAGCTTTGGCATTAGATGCAGCAGTAAGATATCTCACAAAGAAATCTATTATCTCATCTATTAAGGAAATGGTGTCATTAAGCATTTGTTATTACAGAAGCCAGTTTGGTCTGAAACTCTTTGTTATGCTGCATGGCTCAGTGGCTGTGTCACCCCTACACTGTTGGCATCATTCAGTACAGAGACTGGCATCGCTCCAATTTGCAAAACAGGTACTTTCCTCTGACCTGCAACTTGTACTACTTGTTGTGGCATTTGTGTTGAGACTTGTGGCATTACTCAGAAACTGGTAGAAGAAATCTGTAGAATCTGTTGTGAAACTAACAGATAAGAATCTTTTACACAGAAGCGGAAACCTGAGTCACATGCACATATGAGCGAACGTAACTTGTCCAGATAAATAACCAGAAAAATCTTGTTGCCAACTGTTTCTTTGTGTGTCGCACAGGGTATGAAGATATGAACCCTGGTCACAGCATGAGGTTTTAAAACCGACAGCTTTAAGTTTCCTCTTAAGCGTAGCTTCTAAATACTAAAGCTGTAGATCATGTTTGATCATCCTTTCAAACAAAAGGCTACTTCCTTTGCTGAATATTCATCTTTTTTGTTCTCTTTCTGTTGTTTTATCTGAACACCTGGCCTCACTCACACTGTTTTAAACATCGTAGAGTTGTTTGTTTCTGCCTCTCCACTCGTCTGTCCCGATCATGCCTGAACGGCCCTGTAGTATAATAGTGATGTTGTAAAAACATTAAGGCCTATAAAGTCCCTTGGCTGCCTATGTCATTTCCACTTTCCTCCCGATTGCTTGAGCAGCAATATATATTTGCAAGACAGATGTAAAATGATATTATAATCTTTTTCTTTTTGCCTAAATGCATCCCATGATGATACCAGAGTGGTGACAGAGTTAAGACCGCAGTAAAAATGGCTGCTGCTTCTCTCTCCCTCTCTCTCTCTCTCTCTCACTCTCTCCGTCTGTCTTGCGCGCAGTACAGCATCTTTATTGAACAGAAGTAGAAAATTGTAGAACAGACAGGACTGCAGTCATGCTCATAGTATACATGCACCCTCTCTGCTCGCTACCCTTAATGCAGTTAATAATTTAACCAACATGGTTGGGATGTCCAGTCGTCCAGTTATGTGTTGAAAAGCCTGCAAAAAGCATCAGACACCAATGAAACAGTGTGATGAAAGAGAGAAAAGAAATGGTCTCTCTCTTTTTCTCTCTCCATTTCTCTTCGCTGTTGCTCCACCTTATGTGAAAGATCCTCCCTCTGCACTCCCTCCCTTCTCCTTCTCTTCCTTTCTGGCCCTCTGTTCCTTTGCTTTGTGCTCTCCCCCCTTCCTTCCCCTTGCACTGTGGTATGCAGACATGCAGGAATTTCTGGGCCTCAAAATGATAGACCAAACTTGTCAGCCCTGGCTCCTGTTACTAAAGATGGCTGCCCCGGCAATGTGTGTGTCTGTGATTGGTGCAAGTCTTGAGTTACTCCCCATGTGATTGGTTATAACATGTTGGCAAATTTGTGAATTTCATTTTTTTAGTTTGTATAAGGCACAGTTTTCATCTGTAATTTTGTGACTGTTGGTGACAATAACTCTACCTCTCTGTTTTCTCTCTTGCACAGTTTTGGCTTCAGAGACTTGTGTTATTGCAAACCGCTGAGTTTGTGTCTTCTTGTGTGTGTGAATGAGGGGTGTGTCATTTGGAGACTGTGGCTCAGTCGGGCTGCTGCTAAGAATTTTAGTTTTTGATTAACATTCCAGTTACTTTCCTAATTAATTGACCAATAGTTTTGTCTTTAAAATGACGTCTTCAAATGACATCTTCTAATGTTTTGTTTTACCCATCCAACGGCACAAACCCCATATATACTTTACTTTACTATCACATAAGAAACATAAATGCAATAAATACTACGGCTGTACTAGTCAGATATTCGTTCCTTGGGTAGGTATTTGGTTTTCACTTCTTTCTTTCTTTCTTTTTTTTTATTTTACACAATTCTTAATAATGCCTTTAATTAAACCGAAAGCCACTTTAGTCGTAACTGCGGCACACGTTATAACATCAGGCCACAGATACCTGTGATGCATGTAGACTGACATTTCCAGGTCTGGACAGAGTGTAAAGAACACAGGAAACGACAGAAAAGATCAAAAATCCTACACACCCACACACTTAAGTCTGTAAAGTTTAAGATATGAATTTAAGAAGGATTAAGTTTAAAGATAAAAATGCATGTAACAATGAGACACTGACCTTCTCATCACATGGTAGGGCGCAGTACAGTGTTTTATTTATCTGCCTATTTCATAACATGCCAGCTAATGAAATAATAGCTTCAGTGCTCCGTATGGGACCCATTTATGGAGGCTTCGCACAAATCAGAAGTGCTGCTTCTATTAATTGTGCCTTCTAACATATATTGAAGATGACACTGAGTAGCACCCGAACTTGTCCTTAATATAGACTATGAGCTAGTGAGCTAGTCTCTTACGACGCATGTGTTTGTGTGTGTATCACCAGGCAGAATGACGTCCAGCCCAGCTAATATTCAGCATGCCTTGGCTGCTGCCTCCTCTCTCCAGTGTCTCCTGCTCTGGGCCTTGTGATGGCATTGTTGCAACTAAATAAGGCTCTGCTCTGGTGCTCTGCTCGCCGCCTGTCAACCAGACATACTGCACTCTGTCGTCTGCTCCACACACACTCAAACACACATGACACAGATGACTCTCACAGCTATGTTTTGCTGGTGTTTCGGGGAACTGTGCTGCACCTGTGTGTGTGTGTGCATTGTGAATACCCATATATCATATGACTACTCCTTGTGCGATTTGTATCTTGACAGAGAGTGAGTGGAATGAGGATTTTTTTTTCATGAGGAATGTTGCTGTCATGTGCTGTCGGTTTTCCTCTTTTAGTTTGCTTGTGTGTATTGTACTGTACCAACATCTGACCTGCACAACTAAGAATTTAGGTTAATGAGATCAACTCAACTCACAGTATTTCTGGTGTGTGGACAGCAAGCATGTGACCCAGTGTGATTCATATCAATCACGAGGGAGGAGCAGTGGACATTAGCCGACACACGACAACAACACCATTTCATCCGCAGGTATCAAGCCAACTAACCCAGTATACGAACCACCATTTTGGAGCTGCCTTTTCCTCTCAGTGTGGCAGTGTGGCACGCACCAGCATTCTTTTGGTCCCGTTCTGCACATGAAACATATCAGCCTACTTTACATTGAAAATAGTGGGTTCCACAGGTACAGAACTGGAGTTACATCCAGGTAACTACTACATATCCCCCCCACCAACTAGAAAGAATAACACCTTTGGAACACATTCCCTAGTTATTCATTTTTACCTTGACTCGAGCAAAAAGGGTTGGATGATTATTTTGAAGATGTTGGAACATATTCAATGTTTTGGACCCTTTGCGATTTGGATATCCATCTTCCACAACATCTCCCGGGTCATTTTGTAGATGAAATGCTCCCACACTGCAGTTTAAGTTGTTTTTTTTGCACACAAACAAGGTGACTTACATGATTTGTTTTCATGGGGCAAAAATTCATAGATCCATCCATCTATCCATCCATAGATATCATAACTTCTACAATTCTTTGTAACCGCGGTTATGGCAAAAATTGGTTAATCCCGACATCCCTGCTGATAAGAGGTGAATTCTTCTCTTGTTTCAAGATTTACTTTTTACACTTTTTGTGTAAAGCGCTGTAATAGGAAGATGAGTTGGAAACTAAGGTTTCTGATGCATAAGACACCACATGGCTTTGCTTGTCACCTACATACAATGTAAAACCCAAACCTTTATAAAGCTTATTATAATTCATTTTTTGAGATCATGTCAGTGGTCATTTTCCTGGCTGTGGAGTATATGATCATAGAGATGAACACTTTGCTGAATCAATGGCTCGATGTGTGAATGAACTGAACGTCCGTCCAGCACAGCACTTTTAAACAACTCACCCCGTCTTTAATGGCTCTGTTAATGCAGCACTCGGCTGTAAGTGTGTGTCCATGATTGCCTTTTGTGTGTGTGACCCCTCAGAGGGCTGGATACCAGTGATGGAGAGAGATGCAGAGAGCAGCTTGGATGACAAACTCTGCTCCCATTTCTGACGGGACGTATGTCTGTAGGAGGGACTGTCTGGCGCTCCATAACTCTATACGTGGACAGTATGTGTATGTGTAGATTGAAACAGATGCTCCAGTCTCTTCGTCCCGTGTGTATCACTGACAGAGATGAACATGCCAATAGTGTTTTTCCGGACTGCAGAAAAAATAACCATGGTGATGCATGGCACTCTTCGCCTATGCAAGCAGATTGGATGACCATATTGCCCCCAAATTACTTATTGGCCAAGTTTGTTAGATCTTGTGCTGTGATTGTTGGCAATGGTTTGATTAAAGCTGTGCTCTTATTAATGAGAACTTGTTTAACGTAGTATTTGTTACAGTGGAGAGAAAATTAACTTAAATTCCACATTTTTCGTTTGATTATATTATATTATATTTTGTATATTCTAAAGAATGCTATACAAATGCTTTGTAATGAAATGTACATAACAATAATATCAAAGACATATTGGCATCTATGGGTTGCAGCAGCTCAGTTTTCTGATATGCAGCGATATGAAAACCTTTTTTACAGAACATATAATGCAGAAAACGATACTTGGAGGAATTTAATGTTGCCACAAAGCTTTTTCATTTATTATTTTATTTAAATTGTCAACAGTTGACTGATACTGAACATGATGTTTATTTACACTGGAGATCAAAAGTAGAGAACATTAATACTTGATTTCTTCTCAAATACTGTTATTTTTTATTGTTCAGAATTTGCTGTACTAGCATGGCACTTCAACAAAAATGTTTATTTTGTAAAAAAAAACAGTGAGCAAAATTAGAAACACTTTCAGATCCCTCCCAGTTATTGGTGTAAATCTGGCACCTGGTGACAATTTACTTAATTGTTGGACACACCCTATTTATCTGTCAGCTCTCCTGGTTACTTTGCAAGATGGAAAGCTGCTGAAAGGTGACTGAAACCCTGCGACAGCAGGTTGTCCAGATGAAAGGGATGACCCTCCCAATCATTGCAAGAGAGGTCGGGCGTTCCAAGTCTGTGATTTCGAGAATATTGAAACTTTACAAGGACACGTCCTACTAACAAATATTCAAGCATTTAAGTTCCTCAAAAAGGCTGGTTGTCCACACAAAACAAGTGCACGAGAGGACAATGCAAAGGCAAAGACTCTCAATGTGGAATCGGTTCAACACTGCAGCTGGAGTTGCTCACTAGTTCAGTGTTGAACAGGGCAGTTCCTTAAAGCTAAGATTATTGAAACAATGAAATGGCCAGCCCAGAGTCCAGATCTAAACCCCATAGAGAATCTCTGGAAAATCCTTGGCAACAAAGTAATGGCTAAGAAACCCACTACAGTTACCGAACTGTGTAAGAGACTGCAAGAAGAACGGACCAAGATCAAACCAGAGCAGTGTGAGAAACTAGTGGGCACAGATGTGCTGAAGTCATTCAAAGCAAGGGCCTCTACACTTCCTATTTTTTAATCCTATAGCCCGAAGAAAACAGTGTTGACATCTTCTCTTCTGACACAGGGGTTACTGTTCTATAATTTTGCTCTCTGTTTTCATCACAAAATAAAGGTTTTTGTTGAAGTGCCTTGGTTTAAAAAAACAAATATGCTAGTACAGCAGTGGTATAGCCACAGTGGATATTCTACCAAATTCTGAACAATAAAAAAACAATATTGCCAAAATCGATTATTAATTATTTGTTCTCCAATTTTGATCTGAAGTGTAGCTATTTAAAAGTTCAGTTTAAGTAGTACCAGCTCATGGCAATACCCTCTTTTATTTAAGTCCAAGACCAAATAGAGTGAAAATAACAGATTGAATATGCATGTGATCTAATTAAAACAAAGCAGTAGTTTGATCTTCTCCTTTGTTAGACATAATCTTTTCTCTCCATGTACTGTCAATGAGTCCTTCAGTGAACACTTAGCTGGCTATGGCTGCTGATGGCATAAATCACCAATACCTGTTTATTGTCTGCTGCTCTCCGTTAAACGCTCTTCCCCTCACCACCCAGACTCTCCCCTCTGCACTGATTTAATTTAGCCCTCATTCGGCTTTTTAAAATCTTATTACAAAGACATACATACACAAGCACACGGCTGTTTACCTTTGCTATTCCAATATTCTGTGGCAGAGAATCACATCAGTTATACAGTGGGGTTGTGGTGTTTAAGCAAGTTGGCCACAGAACCTTTTTCTGCTGCACATAAAAAACTCATCGAGCTTGTTTGTTCAATGAGTTAAAAACAATGAGAGGATTGGCATGTTTCACATCCTCACGAAGAGATATTTAGCAACCCACCTGTTAAATGCTACTTTTCCACAAACTGCTCTTTACTCACCACATATGAATGACTTTTCTCTCACTCACACTCACAGATCTGCAAAACAGCAGCTTAGAATAACATCCGTGCAGTAGCCAGCTGAGCTGCAGGCGGCATCTATTTATTTGAGCTGCTTTCATTATGTTTGCCTTGGCAGCATCCAGAGATAATATTCTTGCTCTGTATTTTATTGTTTGCTGGATGTGTGTAAATCAGCTCTGGGCGTCTTTGTGTTCGCCTGCTCCGGGTCAATAACGTTTACGTGCATGATGTTACACACATGCCCTTTGCTAAACCAGGCAAACAGATCAAGTATGAGTTGTCATTTGTGACCCTGCCTTCTCGCCCACCCTAACATATTAGCCAAGATCTTTTTAAAGGTACTCTGAGGTAGCCACAGGCCATATATTTGTGCACGATTCAGATTCACAGAGTCACAGCAATCACAAGAGTAAAATTCCTATCATGCCCCCCATTTTTTTTCTTTTTTTGCTGCTCAGATATTCCTTCACACCAACAGTAAAACAAAGGTTATTTTGGGTTGTATTGTTTTGGGGATTTTGAATGTAGCTGGAAAATCAAGCTATTGCAATTTGCAGAGGTGAATTTAGAAAAGTTTGTGATTTTATTCAAGCTGTATTTGTTATTTATTCTTATTTTATAAGCAGCAACTGATCCAAAGCTTTCCATGAGGCACAAGTAGTGTCTGCTAGTTTGTCTTTTCCTCTATTTTCCTCTGGCTGCTTCAGTGAAAGGCTTTTCTCTTTGTGAGCCACCCACCCACCCACTCCCAGGCTGCCTGCCGGCCTCTGTTGACAACACCTGTGCCCCAAAGGATAAGTAGGGCCTCTTCAGTCCCCTGACACCCTTTTCTCCAATGTATGTGTTGTGTTCCTTACTCTTTGTCCTATACTCTAGTGTACATGTATTATGTATGTGCATATCCACACATTAGGCCACATGATACCAAGGAGTCCTCCTTTGTGTTTGGACCCTTCTCCTACAGCAGTCACCCCACTGTGTAAATCCCTCAGCTCGGGTTTGTTTTTCAGTCAGGCCCCTAAAGACTGGCTGAGGACCCAGCTCCTCTCTGTGTTCTGCTTCAAATGTCCACATTATGCTGCAGCTATAATAGCTTGTGAATGTTTTCAGAATAAAACAGCAACTCCTCCACTGTAGTGCCCGCTGCCAAAGAAGTAATGGGTGGAAGGGGACTGGCACTTGCTGCAGCTGGTGTGTCCTACAGCTGTATATTTTCTTTTCTTTGTATATTTTCTTTTTATGTTACTATCAAATTTGGATTATACACATGACAGAGGATCAAGTCAATTACAGCTACACAGTTTTCTGTAGCCACAAATGTGCTTTGAGCTAAGCTTTCAGCTTCAGTGTATACTGGCTATTTTTTACTCAAAAGTTCCTTAAATGGCAAATTATTGTGTATCCTTGCTCGTGTTGCTAAACGCTAGGAGATTTTACTCTGAAAGGCCAATTTAGCTCAACAGGCCCTGTTCAGTAAAGCAGACAGTGTTATTATGCCCCAACGGAAGAGATGTGGTGGTCTGTATTCCCCATTTATTTGAATTCTTGGAAATAGTTTGTAAAACATGTTCACTGTAGTTTGGTCTGTAATAGGCAAACATGTTTTGAGTTGAGCTGCAGATTTTATTGTCCTGTGTCTCATTATTTCAGGCGGCACGGTGGTGTGGTGGTTAGCACCTCGCCTCACAGCAAGAGGGTTCCTGTTCCGAATCCCTTCTGTGTGGAGTTTCTATGTTTTCTCCGTGTTTGTGTGGGTTTTCTCCGGCTTCCTCCCACAGTCCAAAGGCATGCACGTGTTAGGTTAATTGATGACTCTATGTGCCCTGCGATAGATTGGCGTCCTGTCCAGGGTGTACCCCGCCTCACGCCCGATGTCAGCCGCCCCTCCCTCCAGTCCCTGTTTGGGTGCTTACAGTGAAAAGCAGCTCCCCGTTCTTACTCACAGTCTCACACATGGCGGCTTTGCAGACAGAAACATGCAAAGAAAGACAGACGTGAGAATCTGAGGTTGGCATTAATTTGGAGTTAAATCAATGAAATTATTGTCATATTCTTTTTAAGCCCTAATAGTCAATATTTTCAATTCATGCAGTGTCATCTATATAAAGCAGGCATCAAAATGCTGATAAACAACCGTTTCATCATGACAGAGCTGAAGAAGGAATGATCATTTCTGGTTTTATTTTTGTATGTTTTATATGCAATACAGGTGAGAGCCCAGACTTAGTGGAGGAGGTTTGCTCATGTGGTCATTGATGAGAAAATGAAACCTGGAAAAAATGTATCAAACATTGATGCCATGAGAATATTGTATTTTTCAGTTATTCATTCTGAGAAAATACAAGTAAAGATGATAAATAATATATAATCATACTTTGAATTTAAAAGTAGCTTTTCAAATATATATATATATATACCATAAGAAATATGATTTATGTGATAGATTTATTTTATAAATATGAGTACTAGCAGAATCTTAACTGATATCTCTAATGGCCATCCTTAGGTAACTGTCCGCGGTTTAATCTTGTTTTTGAGGAGACGCCCTGTGAATTCCTGTACCAGGAGAGAAAAACAAGCCTGGGGGAGGGGTGTTTGTCAAAGCGAACTGATCAGACTGAGTGAGTGAAGGCTAGGAGGACACAAACGCAGAGCTCTTTATCCTGGACTGTTGAATCCATACTGTTTGGTTGTGTCGTTTTGCTAATTGTTCTCCTCGTAGTGGCCACGTGGCTGCATCATTCACTGTTTCTCTGTCTTTCTTGTGTCAAGACTTTTCTCTGCCTCTCCCTTTCAGCTCCTTCCCTCCCTTTAAGCTTAACCCTTCTGCCTGATCCCCTTCCTCCATCCACCGCTCACTTCGCTTGTGCATCTGTATCGATGCATTCAAGTGCGTATTATGCTCTGTTTTAACATGCTGCATCGGCCCGAGCCTCCATTCCTTCCTCCCATCTTCACTGAAGGCATGTCGGGGCACATAATGTGTGACCAGGGTGGTGTAAGCATCTGTTTATGGCCCGACCAGCTCACAATTGATGCTGCTATGAGGAGGTGTAAAAAAAAATTAGCTTGTATGCTAGATTGCTGTTGTTTGTTGTGACGTGCAAATAGTCTAGGTCCAAACATCCCATATATAATTCTTGTCATTGGCATGTGGATGCACACGCAGGGACACATGCACATAATCTCCCTTTATTCTCTACTGCAGCAGTTAATAGTGTGTGCTTATTGAAAATCTCTTTAGTCTGGCAGTTATTGGAACTAAGATTTTAATTAGGGGAGGTTTTAGAGGAGCACACGCTGCATTAGCGTTACAACAGGGCCATGTTTGAGGGGTGGACTGGCAGGCAGATAGCGAGCCATCATCCGAACCAGCAGAAATATCTATCCTGGCAAATAAGAGGCACAGACAATGGCAGTGTCCAAAATAACTTTTTCTTCTTATATTATTATTATTCTGTGTGGAGTTTGCATGTTCTCCCCGTGTCTGCATGGGTTTCTGGGTTCTCCGGTTTCCTCCCACAGTCCAAAGACATGCACGTGTTAGGTTAATTGATGACTGTGAATTGCCCATAGGTGTGAATGGTTGTCTGTCTCTGTTCGTCTCTATGTGCCCTGCGATAGACTGGTGTCCTGTCCAGGGTGTACCCCGCCTCACGCCTGATGTTAGCTGGGATCGGCTCGAGCCCCCCGCGACCCCGACAGGGACAAGCGGTTGAAGATGAATGAATGAATATTAATTCTTAAATAACTATAGTATAGGATGGTTTGTCTGGCAGTGGTTTACCTCAAAGTGACAGCGACTTGGGAAACTTAAGCCCCTTTCAAACATGCACTGCAAACCTGAAATCATCATATTACCCAGAGGAGCTGTATGTGAGAACGCTAATGTCCGAATCAGTTGGATCAGACTTTAAACAGACTTTACCCTGTGAGCTCCCTAGTACAAAGTCTGTGTAATGTCCGATTTAGTCCAAAGTGTGAGAATTCACAGCAAACGGGTGGGCGTGTTGATGATGTTTCTATAATGCGGCTTGTGAAAAAATGGAAGATCAGAAACAACAGAGTTGTCAGTAAGATGTTGAAATCGTCAGACAAATATAAGCAAAGGCACGAGACTTGGTTGTTTATGAACAAATTATGAACCAGCTGCGTGACTGCGTGTAATCCGCGTCATGTCCTGCCTCCTGCACGCTCTACCCAGGCGCCACCCCTTGCCTGAACCAAATGGGAATAGGAGTTTGATACTTTTCATAAAACATTTTTGTATTCAATATCTCACATGGTTTACTGTCATCCAGAGCTGTAGACCTGGTTGGTTCCAGTCCTCGGTTTTCCCACAGACTTCACACAATGTTTCCAGTACAGGACAAAAAGCACAGGGGATGTGATCAGAAAGATGGATGACCTAAAAGTAGACCAAACAGAAGCAAAAGGATCTCCCGGTTTTCCCCAAATTCCTTTGACGCTTTTTGAGCCTGAATCTTGAGTTTACTCTGTTTTGCTTATGACTAACACTCTCCATAATCAGTCCCTGCACGCCAGCCCAGGGGACCCTTGGCCTGTGTCCTCCGCTGTTTTCCCTGGCTTCTCACTCTGCTGATGGAAAGATGAGTCTCAGTTAGGTCAAACCGAGGCTTCAGCAACTTGTAGCAAGGTTGTGAGGATGAGGATGACTGTGAATTGATGACCACAGTTCCATAACTATTTTTGTGGGCAAAGTTATTATGACCACCATGTTTTAGATTGTTTAACCTCAAGTACTTTACTGACCACTGGCCCTTCAAACCCATGCCAATGTGCTAGACAATGCAACCATTTTTGTCCATGTCAGGGATTTTTTTTTCAACTCCTCAAGGACATTTTGTAGCTGACAATTCACCATTGTGACATGCAAAGTGTTTCTCCCAGATCTGTGTTTAATATTCTTGCAAATATTTGGCAGCGTTTCATTTAGTCATCTGGAAGCAGCAGACATGTTTTTTGTTTTTTTTTGCTTTTTGTTGGAAAGATAAAAAAGAAAGTCAGAAATGAGACGGTCATAGTAAGAAGATATCAGTTGATCACTGACACATCCCTATATGTATTAATATTCTATGAAGGCAGCTCTACGTATATTCATGGCTGGCAGCTGTAATGTTGTTCTCCAGTCTTGGGGTCAGGGGTCGAGGGGCAGGAAGGGAGGGACGCTTGTCTTAGAACAAAAGAAAGATACTAGAGTCTGCGACATGTGACACTACATGTACTGTATTTTTGGTGGTTTGGACATGAGATTATGGAATGTGTGTATGTGACCCCCGTGTGACAAGCCTGTTTCTCCTAGTAATGATGGAGGGTTTCCCTCCTTCCTCCCAGAATAAATAGCCTTCCTGAGGCCTTGTGGGATATGAATGGAAGGAGGAGACGAGCAGGATGGGGGTGCTCAGATTTTGAGGGCACTTAAAATGACATCTGGCCGTATTTTGAAAAAAAGCATTGCGTTTTTAACTCAGTGACTCAGAACTAAGGTAATGTCTGTGATTTAATTTGATGTAGAAAAGTAGTTTGAAAGTACATTTGTAAGCTTTATCATCTGTTATGAAACTTCTGAAACATCTGTAGCATCGTTAGGTGTTATTTTTCCTCTTACAATCAGTTGCTCTGCTCTTTGTACATGAATGCATGCGTATATGTGTATTTGTCTGCCTGTGTACCGAAGCTCTGCTTAGCGCTATGTTGTGAATATGAAATAGGGCAGCTAGCATCTGCACTGCAGCCATCCTGCTTTGGCCCCCTCACTGTGCCTACACCTCAGTGCAGCTGGCCAGCCTGCAGAAACACAGGTGTGTGTGTGTGTGTGTGTGTGTGTGTGTGTGTGTGTGTGTGTGTGTGTGTGTGTGTGTGTGTGTGTGTGTGTGTGTGTGTGTGTGTGTGTGTGTGTGTGTGTGTGTGTGTGTGTGTGTGTGTGTGTGTGTGTGTGTGTGTGTGTGTGTGTGTGTGTGTGTGTGTGTGTGTGTGTGTGTGTGTGTGTGTGTGTGTGTGTGTGTGTGTCTGTCTATATACACATGTAACCCAGTAAAAATATATAAAACTTGTTACCATTCATTTAGTCTCGAAGCAAAGATATTCAAAGGGCTGACACCGAAAAGTATCATCGTTAACATTTTGGTGTTTATGTTTTTCCTGAAAGGGTATTTAAATAAAAAGTAAAATATCATTTTTTTTGCCAGTTCATTTTCTGTCAGTAGACTAATCAATTAATTGACTAATCAAGGAAGCCTGGTCCCAGTCTTTTCACTGACTAATCCAAGATCGTACAAACTTTAGCATCCCCAATAGCGCCAAGTCCCTGTCCCGGTCATAAGGACAAGCTGAACTCAAAGCCCCTGACACACAAGAACGCTAGGGATAACAGAGAGAACCAGAGGTAGAGGTAGGACGAGAGGAAAGAGAGAAAGATGGAGTTAGGAAAGAGGAGAAGAGAAAGAGAAGGAATCTGACAATCAGCCCTTTGATAAATATTTTCTCAGTGTCAACTGAGGACAGAGAGAGGGAATTGAGTTCTGTCTTTGCCTTTCTCTCCTTCTCTCTTTCTGTGGCTTATATGAGGAGATAATGGGCCATTGAGGCAGAAAGGGAAGGCTTAAAACACCTTAGTCATGACTGGGCCGCCACTCAGCGCCACTGATTAAATTACCCAGATGAAGGGGTATTTATCTAAGCACAACAACAATCCATAAAAATGCACTTAGCAGTGCCCAGTTAAAGATGTCAAATCACTGCGTGTGTGTGTGTGTGTGTGTGTGTGTGTGTGTGTGTGTGTGTGTGTGTGTGTGTGTGTGTGTGTGTGTGTGTGTGTGTGTGTGTGTGTGTGTGTGTGTGTGTGTGTGTGTGTGTGTGTGTGTGTGTGTGTGTGTGTGTGTGTGTGTGTGTGTGTGTGTGTGTGTGTTTAATAGAAAAAAGGTGTTTACCGTTATTTCATTTTTTCAGACATTTAATTTCCTCTGTGAAATCGTAGAATTTGAAACAGCAGGATACTTTTGACTCTGGTTATTTTCACTCCGGCCGACTGCTTTGGCTTGCCAGTGCAGCAGCCTGAGCATGGTACCGGCATTTTGTTAACTGGGGTTTGGTTATGAAGAGACTGCTCTGTTACAGTGTGTGTGTGTGTGTCTATGAGTGATTCTTGCTGGTGGCGATGTGAAGGAAAATCATGAGGCCAGTGATGCAGGTGTCTTGCTCTTTAGATGAATGTTCACCCACTGCCTCTCTCCATCACCTGCCCACTGTCACCAAACTGTCCAGTCAGCAAAACCTGCTGGACCTGCGTGCGTGCGTGCGTGCGTGCGTGCGTGCGTGCGTGCGGTCCCAGATTGTCTTTGTTTGTGTGTGTATTTCATGTTTGCATCTAGATGTCAGAAAAAGTTCAGCCAGCAGCAAATGGTGGCAGTGTGACAAAATTAAAGAGGTGGCATGGGGGGAGGAAATAGATAGGAAGAAGGGATGAGGATGGGTGAGCGGGGAGTTACAGCAGATCTGTTGGAAGAGAGACGAATAAGGGAGTGGTGAGGAGGGCCGTCAGTGGGACGTATTGATTGTAGCTGCATGCTGAGCGTCTGTAATGAGATCTAGTGGCTGTGGCTTTCTGTAGGAGCACATTTGTCACCTGGGGCGAGACACCATGGCTGGGCGGGAGAAGGGAAACTAGCAGAGGAGGGTCAAGAGGAGAAGAGGAGGAGACGAGATAGGGGGAATAAATCAGGGAGAGGAGAGAAGGGTGCAAATCTTAAAGGGTGAGATGGTGCGAGTGCAGCTTTATGATAAAAAGACTAGACACAAATGATGACTAGAGGGGAATCTAAGAAAACGCCTGTTGGGAGCATGTAGCTAATTACTGCAGACAGTCTATGTCTGGACTCATTTCCATGGTAACAAGATGGGCCAGTTGGGCTGGCCAGCACACAGGAAGACACAGAAATCAATGAACAGACAGACAAAGCAGGGAGCAAAATCATGCCAATTAATCCAGATTCACCTCGTCACTTTGTTTGTCTACATGTCTGTGTGTATCAGTTCATGCTCCAGGGTCACACTACATTCAGACTTTAGTATTTGTTGTTCGAACATATATGTGACATATAAAATAGTTTTTTTTGCTCTTGTATAGACAGGTTTTACTAAACAGTGCAGCAGCAGGATGCTTGTGATCTGAATGTTTCTGGATTATATCATGCAACAGCAAATAATGTAAAGACAGTAAGTCTAACTTCCCTAAGGCAAATACATGTTTCTGCTCCCTCAGCAACTACTGTTGAATTGTCCTGGAGCAAAGCAAGAAACCTCTAATTGAGTTGATCAAGCTTTTTTAGTGCTTAGTGCTTAAGTCTTGTCATTTCAATGGCTAAAGAAGATATTAGATTTTGTTTTATTTTAGATTTAAGAACCTTGTTGTGTGATATCTTGCTGAATGATAATGTAATTGATGACACAAAAAAACTGTAAACAAAAAAGAGATCAGCTAAATCATTTAGTGAATAAGTAGAATTATGATTCGGTTGCATATTCCTTCAATTTTACACAAACATGACGTTTCCACCACAGTGACCTGCTTACAAAGGGCAGGTCATTGAGTTTATGGGCGAGGGAGGTTGGCTATCTTGAGTGAACCAAACACTAAAAAGAGACCTCTGCATGAACCGTACGTGTTTGTGTGTGAGAGAGACGAGTCCTGTTCTCTTTCAGCCAATTCCAACCATCGGTAACTCAATTTTGTCTGGGTCACTGAGCCAATAGGACACACACAGATACTTTGCAACAATGGAAAATCTTTTGTCATGGTGCTCTGACTTTTCCCTCCCTTGATGTCACTAACTTTTATATAAGAATTTGTATTTGATACAGGAGGTTCTTGTGAAGGTGATGCTTTAATTATTGTTGGCCCTGTATTTATGTTCAAATAGTCGATAGGGTAAGCATCACTGCAGTAGGTGAACAACTATGCACATGCATTAGTGTAAAATGGCCTTACAAATGTGTCAGTTTCTTACCACATGCAATATACAATTCTGGCGATAAGGTCATCGTAACCCAGTGACATAAAACAGGGCAACGGACATCTTGTGTGTGTGTGCGTGTGCGTGTGCGTGTGCGTGTGCGTGTGTGTGTGTGTGTGTGTGTGTGTGTGTGAAGCTGGTATGCGTAAGACCTTTTGGACATGCATTATATGTCCAAACATTTGCCGTTTTGGATTCTGGCTTCAGCGTGTGAGTCACACACACTAATGGACACCGCAGTGACAGCTAAACAGGATAAATAGAGCCGATAGAATGGGAGACAGATTTCCTGAATGTTATTTCTGTATTTTCTTCATTTAGTAGTAGTGATGCCCAGAGCCACACTGATTGACAACAATTCCCAAGAACTTATTTTAGTAGCGTTGCTTTCAGCACATGACACTTTGCAGTCAGTGAGTGTGTGTTAAAGAGTCTCTAAGCTACGACTCTGCACTTTATTGTACATTGATTCATCTCAGTTTTCAAATTCTGTGAAACTGACACCACAATGCAGTGAATGAATACAAAATTCCTGCTTTTTGCCCCTTTTTCGCTGTTACGTGATACCACGTTTATTCTGGGCAACATATCGTGATAGTATCACTTATTGTGGTACTCTGTGATTCCCACCCCTACTGCACAAACCTGCAGGGTTAGTGTGACTGCCCTTTCTCATCAGGTCTCATCAACTGCTCCTCACCCCACTCAGCTTTGTAACAGCAGTGAAATATCTTGATATTTGCACGAGTAAACTCATGGACACCTCTCAGGTTCCTGTGTTTGGAAAGTTTCTTGCATAATGGCGGTGTGTCAATAACCTTGAGAGGGAGTGGCTGTTGAAGACGGAAAGGGGGGGTATGACTGTTTACTTTTCATCATTTGATACAGAAGAACAATGCACATATTCACAAGTTCATTTTAAATCTATAATACAAAAATATATATTTTCATTCCAAAAAACACATGAAGCACTATCACCAACCCCACCATGTTGCTGGGCAACAGCAAATCCCATTTATATTCTTCTCGGTTTCTCTTTACTATTCTTTCTCGTTAAAAATAGAAACGTCATCCAAACTTAAACATTATTAGCTCATTGAAAAAATCTGAATTACTTTTAGTATTTGTGTCTTTTATACTTGTTTTAATATTTGACAATTTTAATAAGCTTTTTTAAAGCTTAATTTTCAAAATTAAAGCCCCAAAACCTAACATGAGATTCATGAAGACTAAAATAAAATTAAAAAAATCTTTACATTACACAGACAAATCAACTCTTTGGAGTACATAGCAGTGCTTACAGGGTATAGACCTCAGCTGATGATTTACCCTTATTCCAGCTAAGACACTTGAATGACACCTCAACTCCTTCTCCGTACACTTAAGCTCATATAAGTCCTCACAATATAACTCTCATTTCAACACCTTTCATTGCGTACGCTATATTTAGTGCTTTCCTATTATTCTGACTCTTCATTCTCCTTCAGTTGCTCCTTCATACACTGTTGCAGCCAGCAATGCAGTTTGTGCTCCCTGTCATTTATCAAGCAATGCTGTTCAGCTCCTGGCTACACAGGAAGCAATTCAGCTCATCTTCCGTTTTACAGCAGCCTTCAATGATGGATTTTGAATACCTACATATGGCTAACAGTCTTTTTGAGTATCCATGACTTTCAGGACATATCCCCTATAGTTATAGTCTTTTTTGTAATTCATTCTGGGCCTGAGGACATCACACTAAACCTGCATTTCTGACTCTGGCCACACTTATCTTGGCTTATCATAATGGGAGGGGGCTATTTAGCTCGATGGATAAAGCAAGCATTGATAGGTTATGATAGAAATAAAAGTTATGCTAACATTATTATATATTGAATACCTTTCTCCTTCACCTTTTATCTCACTCTGTATCACTCCTTGTCTCCTCAGCTTACCTCATTCCCTCTCTACTCTCCCTCCTCTGTTCCTCTCCTTTTGGCCACAACAGTGAACACAAACAGACCTTTGCCTTAGCGTATTTGTATTTGTGTAGCGTGTTTGTATTTGGGTATGTGTGCACTTGCTTGCATCTATGTTGACGCTTTGTATGACAGTATCACTCAGGAATCAGTGCCCCCCCCCCCCCCCCCCCCCCACACCCCCCTCCTAGAATGTCTTACATCAGATCGAAGCTTAGGACTCCCACCGTGGCCAAATATAGTATCATCAGACATAGTAACGTGAATCCAGCAGCTGTGTGTGTGTGTGTGTGTGTGTGCGTGAGTGTGTGTGTGTGTGTGTGTGTGTGTGTGTGTGTGTGTGTGTGTGCGCGTGGTTGCGTGTGTGCGTGCGTCCGTCCGTGCGGGTGCACGTTCTCCTGAGTAAATGGCTCTGGGGTAAAAACGTGTTTGTTATTGTTCCCAGCACTTCGCCTGTAGACAACACTGCCAATTAAAGGGGAGGTTTTATGTGTTAAGAGCAGGAAGAGTTGCTGTGTGTGGCTGCACGCTATTGGCTGCCCAGCTTCTCCCATGTTCCTTCCCCGGGGACTGAGCAGCCAGGGCTCTTTACTGCCATGGCCAAATGAAAGGTAAACACAACACACCTTTGATCAGGCTTTGCATTTAAAACCCTTACTGGAAGAGTGTGTGTGTGTGTGTGTGTGTGTGTGTGTGTGTGTGTGTGTGTGTGTGTGTGTGTGTGTGTGTGTGTGTGTGTGTGTGTGTGTGTGTGTGTGTGTGTGTGTGTGTGTGTGTGTGTGTGTGTGTGTGTGTGTGTGTGTGTGTGTGTGTGTGTGTGTGTGTGTGTGTGTGTGTGTGTGTGTGTGTGTGTGCCAAGCAAATTATTGAATGACACAGTGAGGTGTGTGTGTTTAGTTTAATGAGAGATAAGCTATCCAGGATGCTACTGCCTCCTCCTTGTTGTTGAAGCATGAGTGAAATCATCCTTCCATCCCTCCATCCATGCCTCCTTCCCCCTATTTCCCCCTCCATCCCCCTCCATCCCCCTCCATAGAGCATGAAAACAAAACAAGGCGTTGTATGAATGAAAGTGGGAGGGGTTGAGTGGCCTAGAAAGGCAGGGAGGCAGATAGAGAGATAGATAGTGGTGCAGGGTAGGGTGAGGCAGTGGCGGATGGGAGGGATAGAGAAGAGGACAGTGGAGCAGCAGGAGGAGGAGGGGATGAATGAATGAATGAGTGAGCTGACTGGAGCATGTTTGGCATTGCAGCTAGCTTGTGTAGCCCGGCGCTAGCGTGAGCAGAATGGGGAATAATGCTGCTGCAGTAGTGGTGTTATGCTACTATAGTGCTCCCTGCTGAGACCGCTGCGCTGGGATCAGATAAATGCAGCAGGGGAAATGGGTGGATATACCTTATGTTAACAAAGAAAAGAACAGAAAGATAAAATACCAAGTTAGTGCATTGATATTTTTTTTTTGCACATTTCTATTAATATAACAGGGGGATGTAAACAACTGTTTTTTATGACCCTGCACAGAATGGATTATTTCTGTTTCGGCCCAGCTCCACTCTTAAGCTTGTTCTAATTCACCCAAAGCAGCAGCAGTGGAATCATCTTCCCTAGCACACTGGTTACTTGGCTGCGTCTGCCCCCTGTCTGCCCCAGCAAGGCCAGGGTTAACCCTGGGCGTCTCTCCTCCCTGACATGGAAGAGGCCATTGAATGGCTGCCTCCCCCAGTCAGCAAACACATTGGCTGAAGCTGAGGGTGGATCTGGGGCTGGAGTGGCACTCCGGCATGGATCGTGGACTGGAGCTGGATTTGCGAGCTGTCTCAGCCCTCCCTGCTCTGTTATGTGATGCCATGGTCACAGCATGTACACACACAGCAGACAGACTAGAGGGGGAGGGCTGGGGAAGAGCTATGCATTTTTTCTCCGTGGGTCAGAGACGACTGTATGCAGTAGTGGGTTTACTAACTCTTAGTGAAGAAAATGTCATGGAGCGACCCCTGCATGAACTACCCCAGAAGGTCGGAGATTGTGTTTTTTCTACATTAGTCATCCCCCCTCTCTGAGGTTTTGACCTCCTGTCCAGTTCTTCATTGTTCTTTTCTTTAACCTCATTATCCAACCCCTCCGCTCCCCCTTCCACAAGCCTGTCTGTCCTCTCTGCTTTTACTCAGGCAGCACAATGGGCAGCCCTCTCAGTGCAGGAGGGGTCCTAGCTGTATACTTGGCAGTGAGAGCTCATGTGATGTCCTCACAGAGGTGGCATCCCACGAAGGCTGGCATGCAGTGGCCTCATTGCTCTTTTAAGCTAACAGTGTGATGCACTTCTCCAAAAATGATGTCTTCCAATTTTGTAACTGTTAGGAAACCTACCAGACAGCAGTCCATCTTTTATTTTAGGTCGGTTTATGGTAATGATAGCTCAAATATCATAGGAGTTAATAACAATACTCTCTAATGCAGAATTTTCCTGCTGAACATTTTCACCTATAAGGGAGTTATAGGTCAAATAATCATATAAATGTTTTGAGCTTTTTATTTGACTTAGATCCACCACTTACCCTGGTGCTCTTTGGTTGAGTTAGCACATGTTATCAAAGCTGACAGTATAGTTAGAATCACGGTGAGAGACCCTGGTTAACACACAGGGTCATGGACAGGAAACCCAGTCGAAGGTCAGATATGGCCTAGATATTTTGCTGTTCTCTCTAATGGATTCCAAAGTTAATGGAAAGATTGAAACACTGGTTTTATTTGGTGTCTTTAGCATGCATTGCCAGCACAAAAAACATATGCTGTTGTCTAAAGGTGCTACGTATATCTGATAAATCTAAAAAGTTACATTTTTGTCTCTAAACATCTTGCTGAGGTTATTTGCCTGCCAAAGTGGATTTTAGACTCTTACCAACCCGTTCCCCTATGGTGAATTTCTGTCCTGTTTTTACAGTCAGTATGTGCAGTTGGTTAAAAAAAAAAAAAGGTCAGTCACTGGTATAAGGTGAGATGTAATGAATCTCTACTTGCCCTCAGACAAGGCAATAACAGCTCGTTTATTAGATCATTAGGGGGTGCACAGGTCAAACCTGACTGTTAATCCAATCACAATTGACACTTACGCCTTTTCACCAAATTTCCCAATAGGTCAAATGAAACCTGACATAAGCCAATGACATATAATGTTCAGCCTATTAGCAATTAAGGTTGTTTCTATGGCGCTGCAGACTGTAGACTGCAGAGTAGTGTTTGTCTGATAGCGTGCGTGGCATTTTTTGGGTAACATGACCACAGAAAACAGAGGTGAGGGAACGCAATTATAGCCTATTATTCAACTTGTTTATACAACAGGGTTTAACCAATTCACATGGTTTCCCCAGATCTGGGAAATCCTTGAAAGTTTGTGAATTTGAGAATAAAAATCAAGGCCATGAAATATTCTGAAAATCGACATGGGTGGGATTGAAAGCGCTTGGATTTGTGTATATTGTGTAAGAATAGAAATTGATGTTCTTTTGTTGTAAGAGTAATTCATGTCTCAAACTATGCCGTGTTGAGTCCTCAGATTTGATGTTTAAGAAGGTGTGTGAACCTTGAATTAGGGTCTGGCGATATTAACAACCGACGATGTACTTGGGCATAGTCGATAGGTGATATAAATCGTCCAACCTTGCCCTGAATACAGTAGCTTAGGCTAGATAGGTCCATGCTTTGTTTTTCTACAGTAGAAGAAAAACTGAGAAGTGTGTCTGAAATGTGTGGGGTAATTTGGGATCAAGTGATTGGTAACTCTGCAATCAATCAGCCAGAAAGGAAATCACTGATGCTTCTGTGCTTTATTTGTGACATTGGTTTGATTTTTTTTTTGTGATGGTCAAAAGTTTTTCAGTTGCAAGTTTGAACACTTTCTGATGGCAGTACACGTTCCCATTTTCTCCTTCGCAAAAGACACATTCAAGAGGCAACAAGAAACCGCAAGGCTCAGCTGAGAACACCTGTTTATAGTTCATGCAACAAACATGCATGTGGTTCCCTCACTGCTCTCAGATCAGAGCAAACCACCACTTGGTGGTCATTATGACCACAGGGTTTTGCTCTCTCCGTCCCTTCTTGTTTTAACCTTCCGTGAGCCGTTAAATGCTAGAAGGAGAGAAATATCCTTGCCTCCATGCAGTCCTGTGCTGTTTATATTTGGTAGTTTGTACATTTCACTTTGCTTCTGTATTTTTGTGAACTCTGAATAAGTCGCATTGCTCTCCCACTCATCTCCAGGGGCCATCATAAACACAATCTTCAGGGTTATACTAGGGGGGGTCAAAATAAAGTATGACTGAGTCCATGTGTATCAAACCTGACATTAACCACTCCTCTCCTTTTCCTCCTCTCCTCAGTGTGCTTGGACAACTGTAAGCATAGTGCGTGTACCCTCCGGGGCCAGTGCTGCCATGACCAGTGCCTAGGTGGCTGTTCTGAACCAGGCAATGCAAGTAGCTGTGTGGCCTGCAGGAACCTTCAGCATGGGAATACCTGCTTGGAGAAGTGTCCTCCCGGATACTATGTCTTCAGAGGCTGGCGTTGCATCAGCTTCTCCTTCTGTCAGGTTTGTAATAACTGAAATTCTTATGGTTAATGCATATAATATTAAGCACACACGTAGACACAGTAAACTACACACACTGGTGTAAACACATGTGTTTCATATGTGTTTTTCTTGTCTTTAAATCCAGGAGCTCCACAACCAGTGTAAGCTGACTAAGAAGTTGAACCAGGACCGGGAGTTGGGCTGCTACGAATACGTCATCCACAATGGTGCCTGTATTCCAGAGTGTCCTTCTGGGTACACCACTATCAACTCCACTACGTACGTCTCTCACGCGCACACACACACACGCACACACACACACACACACACACACACACACACACACACACACAGACACACCTACCTTTAATGCCACCATAAACACTGCTTTGCTTATTGATGGTGGCCATCATTACATGATTGGAGATGTTACTGTCACCCACAACAAATTATCCCTCTGTGACTTCGGAAAGAACGAGTGGACTGTGGTCACTCAACACACTCAATAACATTTGCACACGATAGATGATGGTGTTAGAAGTTGATCTAACAAAAAGTCAGTAGTATTTTTCCACCATGGAAAGTCTCCTCTGAGGACACATTAGGCTGAGACACTGTAGAGGTGCAAAGAAAAAGGCAAAACATGACCTGCCTCTCTGTTTGCCTCATTGTGAAATGTAAGCAGTGCTTTTTAGCTATTAAAACATGCAGGTTTACGATTTACAGTCATGTGCAGTGTCAATTATTAGTCCATGGGGAAGACCACATTCATATTATTTGTTATATGTTTGGATATATATTTATTTTTATCTTCAAGTATTCAGAATAGGACACTGGAATTAGGCATTAGGGAGCCAATGGTTTGTTAAGGAACAATTGAAATATAACATTGAAATAACATATGTATTAAGAAGTCATGTGATTGTTTGTAAGCCAAGACCTGCTTTTGTGATAAACTTGAATACAAACTGCATGTAATCTGCAGTCATTATTTCTCAACCCTTAGGTTGTGAAAACTCCATTAGTATTCTGATTTTAGTTGAACCTTCAGTTGTATGAATCACAAAATAAGCAGCATGCCATGTGAATAAATTAAAGTTTATTGCTCTAATGTCACTTAATATTGAAGTTAGTCAGTAGCACCAACTACAAAGCTGCCATATAGGCATGAGACTACATAGCGTCATATTCAAATAAGTCCTCTAATCTCAGTTGCTGTAAATGAGTCCATGGTGTTTTCAGAGCCTCCATCACATTGTGTTCTCAGTGATTACACAGCTGCATATAGTCGAAGCCTTCCCAAACTGACATAAAAGAACAAATAGTTGTCCATAGCAGTTTAGAAAAGTGTTATTAACATTATCATATGCAGAATAAATGCATTAACTTGATTTACTTAAACTGGATTTTGTGTTGCATACAAAAAAATATTTTTATCAGCATGGTGCAACATTTCTAATCGTGCTAAAGTGTTTATTATTTTGGAAAGAGCATATAAGGGTGCACCAGGGTGAAATAATGAGCCTGGGTCTTTATGCACGCAGTAGCCAATTATTTTCCTATTGAAGGGATTATTCAGTAGGAACTTGAGCTCAACTTTACAGTCTGGGACCTGTTTACTTAGTCCGGTTAAGTGACTCAAATGAGATTATTTCATGTGAAATAATAACAAATTAGTATAATAAGAATGGTTGATTGATTGTCAGGTTTGGCGGATGTATTTAAACCCAGTTGGGGTAAGAGACACTAACATTCGTGGCTGGATGAGGAATGCTTTGGGCATATAGGCTCTCTGTAGTAGCAGTGTAGCTCAGTGTTTAATGTGGTTAAAAGTATATAGGTGAAAGATCAAAGGTTCAAATGCCTGTTAAATGCATTTGCCCTTAAGCACACCAAACCTCTAATTGTGAACTCCCTCTGGATAAACGTGTCAGCCAGGTGCCATGAAAGTAAAAGCAATGCCAAAAAACTGTCTGGACCTCAACTGGTCCTATTTAGCACACAGGTTTGCCTGCATGTGCAACAAGCAAGGGCATGACCTTATTGAGCATTCTCAAGTGTAGTAAACAGGGACAGAGGAGCGTCACTGACCTCCTCATTTAGCGTGTAGTGTAGTGTAGCTGTTGCTGAATGATGAGGATACATATTTGTTTTGAAACCGCTCTTGTTTGCGTGCTTTCAAAACGCATACATAGGTGTTGGCAATGAGGATGGAACATTTGCTAGTTGCGTCTTTTTAAATTCTTTCTAGGCAAACAGTGAATCACCTGTTCTCTACCTAACCGGTATATTGCCATGATGTTAAATGACTTCATAATGTCTAGCACACAAAAACGCAAGGTGCATAGGGCGGCGAAAGAAATCAGCGAGCAAAGGGCTTCACTGTAATTGAAAACAAACAAAAAGCCGCCCACACACAGAGCAAAGGTAGTTTATGATACCATCAAACCAAAGCAAGTGTGGCAGCCAGGTCATTCCAGGGTTAGACCTCTCAGTAGCTTTAGCGTAATAGACTGAGCTCTTACTACTCCGGTCGTCTTTTTGTGGCTAGTCAAATCTGACTATCAAAGGAGCTTTAAAAACATTATTATATGCCAAGTGACACACCAAGAAAAAGTAGTAGTTTTGTGTCTTTAAGCTATGACAGAAGGCTTTACTGAGTATGAGACCACTTTTTGTTGGTGTAAAGACAGAAAGGGACATTAATGGAGTGTGAAGAAGGAAGGAAGATGGAGAGTGAGTGAAAAAGAAGCACAGAGAGGTGTATTTCTCTAAATTTGTTCTAATAAGAGCAGGTTGTGTTCTGGAGATGTCTGCATTGCTTGAAGCCGCAGGTGGCTGGATGATTAATGGTGTTTGTGTGTTTTGCTTATATGTCTATGTGCGTGCATGTACATGGATTTGACTGTTTGTGTGTGCTGAACGTGTTTGTGACTACATTAGCTCATTTGGTCAGGTAACCTTTTTCTGGTGCCGGCTGGGGGAAATGTCCACTGTATCCAGATAGAGAGAGGTTTATATAGGGAGAGATATATTTATTTGGTAAATAACACACGCTCAGGTGCACAGAGCTTTAGTACACCCAACGGAAATGGTTAGGAAGTTTTCAACCCAACATTACTTTCTCCAAAATGTATCTTGTGTGTTTGTATGTGTTTAAGAGAGAGATTGACTTTCCCTTGTATGCTGCCAGCCTGCAGGGATTATCAGGTGCTTAGACAGAAAAGAACATTGCTTTAAGTCTCATTTATACACCCTGGGGCATAAGACAGAATGGCATCCTTTGTGTGTGTTTGCGTATGCTTGCGTAAAGATATATGTGTGCACACATTATGTGATAAACACATTTTTCTTTTTTATTGGTATTCTGACGCAGTAGCAACATCAGGGCCTCTGTGCGTCTGTTTTGCTATGGTTTGGTTAAAGCAAGAAGAACAGGCGTCATCACAGTAGCTTAGTCTGGCAGAAGCTGCATCCAGACAGACAGACTCACACATCCAGACAGGCAGACGAAAAACATTTTACCTATCAGTACACACAAACACACCAATGAGGACTGACGGGGAGTCGGGATGTACCAGATTAGGAGAAAAAGGTTTGCATCATGGTTTTTCCGTGACACTAAGAAACAATAAAATCCTATGATGCAAATTTGAGTATTTGTAATGTTCGTGTTTAGTTTGTAAAGTTAGTGGTATACTGTAAGCACAACAGTGATCTCCAGTAATTGTATCACAATTCTATGATTTACCCTCCCTTTCCACCGTCGCTATGGTTATACTTTATCTAGCTCGTTACCCAGTGTGATTACCTGTGGTACTGGTTGGGTACCAATGAGAGTCTGCAACTATGTGGTTGAACATGGCTGGAGGAGAAAGGTGGAAGTTAAAAGAAAATTTGTCAGGAAGTGGTGCTCCACACATAAGCGTGTGGGGAGATGAGCTTTTTAATTACAGCAATACCATTAGCTGCACTTTTTTGAATGGCTTATACAGTTTTGTGGCCGATTGAGAAAATATTTTGGCCGGTAAATGTTTTCAGTTTGCGTGCGTGCGTGCGTGCGTGCGTGCGTGCGTGCGTGCGTGCGTGCGTGCGTGTGTGTGTTTTCCGCCAAAACCAAAGCCGTCAGCTGCGGCCTCTGTTGTAGATGGTTCTAGCAGACCCTGGAGTCACAGAGTTCAGCCGGACAGATAAACACTGTCCCTTTAAGAGCTGCAGTTGGACCCAGCCTGTCTGCCTGTGTGTCTGTGTTTTTCAGTACAACAGCTCAAAACATTCTCTCTTTCTACACTGCAACTAGAGCATTACTTTCGAGGAGCTGAATATATGATTTTCCATGTGGGAGACAGAGAGAGACACACACAAAATAACCTTTTTTTTCTCACTGTTGTTTTGAGAGATCATTGCAGTGTGTTTCCACTCACCCAGAAGTCTTAGAGGGGAAACAATGATTCGGTCTCTGATTGATGTAAATTATTAAGAACTTGATAAGATGGAAACTAGTAGAAGCCAGGTGTGTAATGGGTCATTTGGCTCTCTCAGGGTGGATAGGAAAAGCCAGACAAGGACCAAAACAACACCTCTGGGACTCAGTGTTTCATGTCACCATGGTGAATGGCGTCTGTAGCACAGCTTGGCTGTTTAAGGGGAAAGTAGGGGCACGATTTGGGTAATACTGTGTGTACTTGTGTGTGCTTCCTGGAAAGGGGGATTATAATAAGAGTTACATAAACATAGAATTAAGTCAGGGTGAGCTTACAAATGGCAGGGCTTGCATGGACCCCTCAGCGAACAACAGCATCCTTTGTTAGGCACAGGGGCTGCTTTAAAAAGGTGCCTGCTGTGCTACTGTTTGATGTCATTGTCTCCTCTACTTTGAGTTTTGAAACCCTGATTGGACTGCTTCAAAATCCATTCAAGTGAACCAGTGTCATCCCATGTCCTGTGGTCTGTGGATGTGTTTTTCAAGAATACAGATTTGACCCAACTTTGTTTTGCTTCGGTTGCGAGGCCACCTCACATCAGAGCAGCCCCCTGAAAAAACGTTGGTGGTTGGGGGATGCTATCTACTCGATGGTGTTTGGATATGTTCAAAAAGCAGCATTTTAAATCTGAGGTGGATCTTTTGTCGTAGGAGATGTCAAGGCTGGAAGCGGAATTAAAAGAGACAAATTATGTTCTTCTGAGAGGCGCTCATTTGTGAATGAAGCATCGGGTCCCTTTTCTCTGCATGGCGTGTACAAGGCTCACTAGACAAGGCCTGCCTTTTGTGAATGAATTTCCTGAAAGGCATCCCTATCAAGGCCTCATTGCTCAGTGGTACATGTGTGTATGTGATTGCGTGCACAAGCACATGTTTGCAGGGAGAGGATGCCACTCATAGAGCTGTGAGAGAGACACAGAAGAATGCCTGTTGGGAACTGCAGCTGGTGTTTCAGTCATGTTGTTTTTGTTGTCTGTGATTGTGCTGTGAGTGTGTTTGTGTGTGTGTGTTGTATGGACAACAGAAGTAATTGAAGAAAAGGATCTCTTTTATCCCCCAGGGCTAATAAAATTGAAGGAGGCTCAGATGTGGATGAGAGATTGCATGATCTAATTCCACTCCTAAAAGCCTATGGATTCATTATGGGACTTATCACATTAATTGAGATAATTATAGAGATTCACCTCTGAATACATCAGCTCATTTGTTGGAATACATGACTGTGTTTGATTGTCTCTCATTGAGATGATCAGTTTGAGAAACCTCAATATTGTTGATATTTAGTGAATCGCTTTAGTATTTTTACCCCAGGTAATAGTGAAATGGACATATTTATTTTAAGTCAAGTAAAGGTTGTGCTTTTAATAGCATATTTATTATATCGGCTTTATATAGAAGACACAGTGAAAAATTACAAACGAGGTAAAAACGATATATAAAATCCAGAACAGATTCCAGTGAGGAGGAGAAATGTGTATCAGTTAAATTCCACCTAACAGATTCAGCCTTGTTGTTTGAAAATGCCATGTCATCCTCGGTCCCGACCCACCCACACTAGTATGTCACTGAGCATTCCTGCCTCATACCGTTCATTTCTGTCATTCCATATGTGATATCTGCACACAGAAACATTCATGGTATTTATTTTGTTTTCCTTTCTGAAAAAACAGTTTGTTGTTTGCTTCTGCTTTGCTCTTAAATATTACCATGACACCTCCAAGAGTCAACTGGCGGCTCGGAATGTATCGAGCACAATGATCCCTGTAGATTAAATGCATTACTGCATTGACATACAATTAATCTGTGTGCATCTCCCTTTCTCTACGCAGGCTGACCTGTTCGCCATGTGCAGGCCTGTGTCCTAAACTGTGTGTGGGAAATAAGACGATTGACTCTGTAACTTCAGCCCAAGCTTTGAGAGGCTGCACTGTTCTCCACGGCAACATGATCATCAAGATACGAGGAGGGAGTAAGTACTACTACACCTCACCGCCTGCTGGGCCTCCTATAGAGGCGCTGGTTCTCACACTGTGTCTTTCTCTTTCCACCGCTCTCAGTCTGTGTCTCTTTATCAGGACTTCTAGCCATACAGTTGGTCTGTCCACCTGGACATTCAAGTGTATGTCTTTGTCTGACTGTATGACCATCTGTGTGTTCACTGCCATCACCTACTGGTTATCTACATGACCAAATGTCCATCTCCTTGCAGATAACATTGCAGCTGAGTTGGAGGCTAGTTTGGGCCAACTTGAAGAAATCACAGGCTATCTGACTGTTCGCAGAGCCTACGCCCTGGTCTCTCTCTCCTTCCTCCGCAAATTGCGCATTATAAGGGGGGAGCATCTCGAGGCAGAGTAAGTCTTCTCTCCTCTCCTCGCCTCTCCTCTCCTCTCCTCTCCCCTCCCCTCCCCTCCTCTCCTCTTCTCTCCTCTCCTCTCAAATAAACATTGTGCTAATTTCTTTATCCCTCTGTCTCTTTAAGTGTCTTCGCTTTTTATGCGCTGGACAACCAGAACCTACGTGAGCTGTGGGATTGGTCCAAGCACAACCTGACCATTAATCGTGGTCGTACGTTCTTCCACTACAACTCCAAACTTTGCATGTCTGAAATCAGAAAGATGGAGGAGGTAACGGGAACCAAGGAGCGCAACTTAAAGAATGACATCGCTGTACGCACCAACGGGGACCAAGCCTCCTGTAAGATAACCAGAATGTCAAACTTGAGATTGTCATTTTATATTCACATCCTTACTGATTGCATTTATTTTTAAAATGTTTGTATTAAATCTGCTCTATGTTTGTTTGTGCTTGCAGTACAAACATAATTACATCTTTTCCACCTAATAGAAAAAAGATTTTCCTGTTTCTTTGATGTGAATACCTCAACATTGCTCCTTTTAGGAGGCTGAAAGTACATGCGTCACTCATCTATTTGCTGAATGTATTGAAGAATACTATTGCACTGCAATATACCTAATGCACAGTGTTGTCAGTGAATGAACTGCAGAGCTGCTTGAACAAATGATAGCAGCCAGGTGTTGAATGACATAAAATATTTAGACAGCTGTCCTTTAGGAAAATCACATCCTTACTATGTGTGATGTGTGTTTTGCAAATCTGACATGTAACTTATTTGAGAAAATTAGATGTTTGTGTAGAAAAACTGCTTATATATTTGTATTTTAACCATTAAGGTGTGTTTATCTGTGCCTCAAAAGCAAAAGAAGTTGGGTCTTTGAGGTTTTACTGTTCATTTGCTCTTTTACCAAAGGTATGAGCTGAGCATCATCTGTTTCATCCCTTAGGTGAGACCAAGCTGCTGAAATTCACCGTGATCAAGACCTCATCAAATATGATTATGTTGAGGTGGGAGCCCTTTTGGCCCTTAGACTTCAGAGACTTGCTGGGCTTTATGGTTCTCTACAAAGAAGCGTAAGTATTTGACAAAAATGGTGGGATTCTTCCGTACCATGGCACAAAACAAACCAAACTTTATTACAAAATAAAATATCAGCAGTTCGTCACAATGAGCAACCATTACCATTACGATTGGCCTATGCTTGCACTGCTGCCTTTGATACTGTAAATTATATTATAATCGAATGACAACAATTACGTTGGTTCAACAGGTCCTTTTCTTTAAGGAGCTGTATTGAAAATAAAATACTGGGAAAAAAAGTCAACATACTGCTCCCCAATACTTGAAATACAAACAATTTTTCACGGCCACATGCACTAAAATGCACGCGTCCGGACCGGCTATCACAACAAACAGAGAAACTCAGATTACAACACACACGGAGGGAATATAAACAACTGGATGTCATGAACTCTTTTACAGTTGAATAAAGACCAGAAAAAACAGAGATAAGAGATGTATTCAATCTTAGAATCAGCGTTTCTGGAGTGCAGATCCCAGATCACAAGTTATTTTGGACCCTGCCGTGAAAGTCATTTCAAGTGCTGCTTTTTGTCACTTGAAAAACATCTAAAGTTTGAACATTGATATCTCAAGTTGACCCTGAGAGGATGGTCCATGCATTATCTCAATCAGGTCCAAATACTGTAATACTTTCTTTGCTGCAGTACTCAAATCACTTCAATTTCTCCTAGTGCAATAAAAAAATCAACCTCAAAATTCTATTCATAGTCTAGGCACTTAATTGTTTGGCTCCCCCGCATATGTTACCTGTACTAAAATGTGCCATTATAAATAAAAATTGCATTGCCTTACCTTGACCAAATTAGCTCAGTTTGTACTTCTTACTGTCAATTTCTAGCTCCTGATCCATCTTCTTCAATCTCTTTTTTACCATCTGCTTTAGGCCGTATAAGAATGTTACGGAGTTTGATGGACAGGACGCGTGTGGCTCTAACAGCTGGGCGATCGCTGATGTTGATCCTCCATCCCGTTCCACGGACAGCAAGAAGGCCGATGATCCGGGGCACCTGATCCGACCATTGAAGCCCTGGACCCAGTACGCTATCATGGTCAAAACTCAACTGTCTGCATCCGACGAGCACCAGGTTCATGGAGCCAAGAGCGAGATCATCTATGTCCGCACCAATGCCTCCAGTGAGTTACACCACTTAAAAAGAAATAAAGGAAAATTGTTTTTTAGAGACTTTTTGTTTTGGACGGAATGGATCGATGGATAGAGAATCAAAACTGTTGGACCTTTGACTGTTTTGGCTCACAGGTACCCTGTGGAGTTTTCTTGTAAACAAACAATTATGCCGAATGCATTTCCTTGTAAATCACTGGCAACCTTTTTTGCATATTTTCAACCCTGCGTTGTTTTTTACATACATGTTTGCTTGATAACGGTCTTCCTCCTCCCCACCTTTGCTGTCTGGAAAAATGTCACCACACCAATCATTTATTGTTAGTTGTAAAAATTATGAGGTAAACAGTCGAAATGAGATGAGATTTGCACTTACATATATTTGATTGGCCTTGGCTCCATCCCCAGACTGGCTCCATTTAAATGAATAAGTGTGTGTTGTTCTCAACATGGCCTAAGAACATCAATGCAGTCCTGACTGTCGTTCTCCATCACCCTCAGAGCCCTCTGTGCCACTGGACCCCATCTCCTCCTCCAACTCCTCCTCTCAGATCATCCTGAAGTGGAAGCCTCCCACCAGTCCCAACGGCAACATCACCCACTACCGCGTCATTTGCCGTAAGCAGTCTGAGGACAGTGACCTCTACAAGTTCGACTACTGCCTCCAAGGTCAGTATTCACAGGTTGATCCATTCAAATCCACTCAGGCGATGTGTTTTCAAATCAGCTGGTGCTCGCTTCACAGTCCTTTGCCTGGCTTTCTCTCATGCCTGTTTTCTTTTGCCCAGGGATGAAGCTGCCGTCTCGTACCCCGACCCACCTGGACAGCGATGATGAGCAGAAGTGGAACCACACAGATGAGCCCGCTTCAGGGGGCAGGTGCTGCGCCTGTCCCAAAACAGACAACCAGCTAAAGAAGGAGCAAGAGGAGATAGAGTACCGCAAGACCTTTGAGAACTACCTCCACAATGCGGTCTTTGAGAGCAGGTACACATCTAAGATTGTGATTATATATTCACAGCTCATGACCAACACATCTGGACAGAAACAGTTGATCCCAGTTTTATGATAATATTATCAGTTTCTATTATGAAATGTTTCACTTAAAAGCATGTTTTTCACTAAGACTCAAAAAAGTTATGATACATCACATCATCACCACTAAAGATGTATCTTAGGTGGATTAATGTTACATACTCACTGAAACAGGTTGAAGTAAGCGATCAATAATTAGGCAAAACAGGCCATCTTTAGGCTTCTTGTCGCAGTGGCCACACTAAAGGCACACACTGTACAGCAGTTCGGTCACAACTTTTAATGAACCTTGTCTAAAAAGCTTTTATACATTCAAAGTGTAGCACTAACAGGAGCTTCTTGCTTTGTTAGTTGATGATTGTAGCCGTGAAGCAGCAACACTGTAGAGCGACGCCTCCTTTGTCCCAGCCACCATGATGTGTGTCTCAAAACAGCTCTGTGCCAACTGTGTGTGTGTGTGTGTGTGTGTGTGTGTGTGTGTGTGTGTGTGTGTGTGTGTGTGTGTGTGTGTGTGTGTGTGTGTGTGTGTGTGTGTGTGTGTGTGTGTGTGTGTGTGTGTGTGTGTGTGTGTGTGTGTGTGTGTGTGTGTGTGTGTGTGTGTGTGTGTGTGTGTGTGTGTGTGTACACCGCTGTGGGGGGCTTAGGGTGGGAGTTGCTTATTGTCTGGGCCGCAGTGGCCCTGCCCTACACACACACACAAACATCCACAGTCTCTCCCTCCGCTTCCCCAGGGGAGTGATTACTGTGCCCATTATCATTCATGCCAGTCAGGGGTGCAGTCATGCAGACGGCCATTTGGACGCACACAAACACTCAAACTCACACACACACACCTCAGCTGGATTTTGAACCCATGCTATTAAATCGGCCAAGGTCAGGTCCATACAGACTAAAGTACACAAAGAACTCCTCGTGCTCTCTTTTTCCATCACGCAAAGGGATGCAGGAAGCTTTGTGTTTTTCTCCTACCCGAGCAAGTATTGGTTCAACATTAACTACACTTCCCTGTACAGTGAAGGAGAGGCTTCACTGTAGCAGCTTGGGGTGAAGTGCACTTCTCAAAACACTTAAAGTTGCTCATTTTGGGAAGAAGGAAGAAAGATTTCTAATTCGTAGACAATGACTTTACCTGTGCTTACACAGAGGTGCACTGCAGGTCTTCTATGTCTTAATTGGTTTATGTTCACAGCCTTTGTGGTGGGCTTACACTCATAACAGCTGAGATTAAAGCCAACCTACTCATTGGCACCACCCAGTGGTGAGGGTTGCTAGCTCTTATGGCAGGGCAGTAGGTGGTATTTGTGGATAAATGTCACAAAGTCCGACTTACTACACACTGTAAAGGTTAGTGTGAGCAGAGCTCCTCCTCCACACTGCTGCTCCATCTGACAGGATCTAATTAACATGAAATGCTTCGGACTTCTGTTGATAATTTATCCCAACATGTCTGAGAGCCTTTGTGTCAGAGGACTGTATGCAGAATCTCTAAAAAATAACTTTACTTAGTCAGGTTTTCAGTGGCATTTTACCTAACTTTTGCTAATTGCTTTACCTCTTGCTCTGTTTGTCCAGACCATCTCGTCGCCGACGGTCAGTCGGAGTCGCCAACGCCACCCAACCTTCTTTCTTCCTCACCACCGCCCCCGGTCTGGCATTTGGCTCCACCACGGCTACCCCTGAAAACAATGAAAATGAGGAGTCCAAGGTCTCAAATAATTTAGATATGTATATAAATGTATAACATACATTTGTTATTCTCGTTTTAACATATGTGCTGATTGTTTGCATTTCCCAGTCCTCGATTTCCAGTTTTAAGATGCAGATGTAAAATAAGAAAGTGAATATGGATATCCTATTACAAGTTGCTCAAAATCAGCAGCAACAAAAGTGAAAACTCTTCAGGGTCGCCTTAGAATGAAAAATGCTATTCTCCATGAAACATTGTTCATCATCCATATTGTGCTTAAGTTAACATGAACTTTATTAAAGACCCTTTTTTTGGTATATAATGAGACTTGAGTGTAACCACAAATCACTGACGCTGTTGGAGTAATCATCTCCCTTGTCCTTTCTGTTCAGTTGGAGCTGAAGGTGTTCTCAAAGGAGTCAACAGTCATCTCCAACCTGCACCACTTTACCAGTTATAAGATAGAGATCATGGCCTGCAACCATGCAACCGACCTCAAACGCTGCAGCATGGCTACGTATGTCAGTGCTCGAACTATGCCAGAGGGTAAGAACAAATAGATCAAATCCCAAAACTTACACACACTCACTTGTCATTTTATCAGGTAACCCTACAGTACCTAAATGTAATACAGTCTAATACAACAGTCCTATAAGAAAACCTGGTTAGAATGTTCAGTTTTGGGGGAGGTTTATTCTATTTTATAATATTATTATTATTTTATTATATTTTTGCTTTCTTTGCAAAGCATGGCCTTTTGAACTCCTGCCAGGGTGAAAATTTTCAGAAACTGTGTTTTCAGTGTTGTTCAATAGACAGGGGAACAGATTTTTAAGCTCATAACTTAAGTGTGCTCGTTATCTCTTTTTATGAGACATCACAAATGAGGCGACGTTTTGTGCAATGGTGGGCTTGGCCAAAATAGTGCTGGTTCTAACTGCTAACACGACTTTTTACATAGATTGCACTAAGTAGCCTTGCGCCAATATCTTTTTTTTCAGGCTACTGATTTGCCAACATCCTCTTCTTTGCGTGATTGGCCAATATGGCTTTAGTTTTATATTGCCATCGGTTGTTCTAGCATGCTCTTGACAGTGCTTCCATTGTGTTTTTGCATGTTCATTTGGACAGATTTCTTTATAACAATGCAGAAGTTTTTTGTAGAATGATGGTCGGACGAACCGTATTTTCAAGAATACCTGTGTACATGTGGACGAGGCGCAACAGAGATGATTTCCAGATTTGCAACAGTTTCTAGAGGCAATCAGAGACAAACATGGCCAACTAAGAATGATGTGTAAATGCAATGCCTTTATATTTTGTCTTATGTCTGATATCTACAGAGAAAGCAGATGATATCCCAGGCCCTGTGACCCATGAAATAGTGACAGCCGAGCCTCCATATGTGTTGATTAAATGGAATTCACCTCGCTCTCCTAACGGCCTAATCATCCTGTACGAGGTGTTCTACAAGAAGGTTGGAGACACAGAGGTCAGTATCAACCATCACCGAACCTTTAGAGTTTCCTAAACTGAATTAACAAGGAGTGAAGGAGGGAAAGAGCCAGCAGAAATGATCAATATACTCTGTTGGAAGGAGAAACACAAGGCTTAAAGAGGAGACAGGTGCATGAAAAAAATACTTGGATGAAGGTAAGAGGGTAGGGAGACTGGGTAGACTCAGACAGGAAAGGTTTGCTGCCTGCTCCTTATATGAAGAGAGAAACAAAGGAAACATTTGTTTACAAACTCCCAATGCTGCCACAGCATGTGTTGATGTTTTCTGCTGCGTGTGTTTGCATATTATTATGTCTGTGTGTTTGTGTGCAGACGTGCTGTGTGCGATTCTGTAAGTGTGCTAGTTTTTGTTGTTGTTTACTTGCGGTAAATGTGAGAATTTATCTCTCATTGCTATTCATTGCTGCACTTCCTGACCCTAGGAGCCAGTAGCAACTCTGTTACCATAGTGACAGAGGCAGGGAGGAAGACTAGAATGCAGTGGCAGGGATGGACTGGCATCTCAGACGACATCTCCCGCACTGCACTGAAAACACACCACTCGCTAACACACCCTGCAGCTGACCCAAACGCATCTGTTTTTATTTAAAATGCTGTTTGGAGAATGTCAGAGGGTCAAATGAATTATTGGGTTTACTGCTCAGTGGTGGCATATGGCAAGATTAAACGCATGACTGACTACTAATTGGCCTACATACTAAAAGTTGTGGATATTCTAGCACAGTTTTGCTGTTTTATTTCCTTTTATATCTGCTACCTAAAATCTAAAAAATATATAGCAATACTTCTGTTGTTCATTTAATTCATATTTTGTTATCCCAACAGTAAAACTATGCATTTATTTTTAATTAAATGTTTTTTCCCCTTTATTTTTTTAATCAAGCAGTCTCATTGAGATTATGATCTTTTTTTTTTTTTTACCAAGAGAGACCTGAGAACAAGCACAATCAGCAAAAACAGAAAATACACAACTACACAATAAACAAGGAATTTAAAAGAAAAAACTGTAAAAAAAATACCATAAAAAACACAAGATGTTAACGCTTTAAAATCTCCAAGAGGAATGCAAGGCTCTAGTTAGAGGGCAGTTTGCAGTTCATTTCATTTAAAAGACGCATAGTTCTTGAAGCCAGTTCTGAAAATGTTGCGTACATGAGGGATATTTAAAAGTCAAATTGTTACTGGATTGTGTACTGCAGTTACTAGATTTAAATGAGAGGCTTTCTAAATGAATTACACTGGAAGACGATCCTATTTCTTAGATGTTATTTCTTATCTGGATTAAATTAAGTTGGTGGTCAAGGAGCAATATGAAAATATCTTATAGTTTATATTTATGTTGTAGAATCCAAAGGAGGGAATGTAGGCACGCACCCAGGCAACAGACTCATGGATTTCAATTTCTTTTTATGTGTGTTTCTGCATTTCTCCTGGTGTTAGTTGTGATCCACAACGTTTTCCCTTTTTACACACTTAGATTGTTGTTATACATGTTTTTATTATGAGTAAACCCAGTTATATCATTCAATAATGGCGATGTGCTTCCCAGTCTGAGAGCATGAAATGAACTCAAGTTCATATGCCCATTAATCTGAGATCTTCATATTTTCTCAGTCAGGACGCTGAATCTAAAGTTGCTCCTGCTTAATAGCTCTGAGTTGGCAGAGTGGTAATGTGAAAACACTCTACAAAAGGAAATGAGAGTTTAAACAAATAGTTTGCAAAATTGAAATAGTTTGCCTAGACGTAAAAAAAAGAAATCTGTTTTAGTTCGATGAATGGAATAGTATTGCTAGTATTGAGTGTGAACCTTTGCCAGTAGGTCATAATTAACCAAAGTTGAGTCATGGTTAATTTGTGCCTTTTTAGTGCAGTTTGTTTATTAAAAGCCAAGAATCACACTAAACTACTATACACACTTCATACTTCACAGTGTTGTAGTGGAACTCTCTTTGCTAGAAATAAGTTGAATAGTGATTTGGGTAAAGCAACCTTTAGAAAAATCTCGGTTTCCTCAGATTTAGAGTTTATTCCTTGTGATTTCTCATGCTCACGTTTTTCTTTCTTTTTCTCTTCCCAGGATCACACAGCTTGTGTGTCGCGGCCGGCCTACCTCAAGTCAGGTGGCACAAAACTTTCACTTGTGCAACCTGGAAACTACAGCGTGAGGGTCCGTGCCACCTCCTTGGCAGGAAACGGCTCTTTTACAGAAACCACTTACTTCTTCATGCCCAATCGTAAGACAGGAGGCTGTATATCTGACTTAACTGCACTTGCATGTCATGCGTTACTCACATGAATCTGGAGGTTTATAAACTGCTTACATAATTGTTCAGAAATGTTCTAAGATATTTAATAACGAAGGCTTATTTCAGCTCTGTTATTATTGTTTTACTTACACATAATAATTCTTAAACGTAGATCTTTCATACTTTCTGATCTTCCAAGTGAACTGACCAATGATCAATTCTGTTTTAATTACAGCCGATCAGGGTTTAATTTGGATTGTGATGGGTCCAGTTATCTGCTTCATCCTGCTGTTGTTCGTGGGAGGCGGAGTCTTTGTGATGTTCAAGAAGAGGTAAGGTCTTTGACTTGGAATCTACCTGTCAGGATGATCCACCCTGCTGGATACATAAACTGATACAGTTTTCAGTGTCTCTGACGCTTTCTGTGGTTGTGTTACAGACAAACAGAAGGCCCGACAGGACCCCTTATCGCCTCCTCAAACCCTGAGTACATCAGCACCAACGACGGTAGGGACATTATCACAGAACTGCTAATGTATTTAAATAGATAAATTGCACCTCATGATGATTTGTTAGCGGTTCACTTAATCAAAAGGGTGAATTTGTGCCTTGCTTCATGCAGTGTATGTTCCTGATGAGTGGGAGGTGCCCCGGGACAAAATCACGGTGCTCAGAGAGCTGGGTCAAGGCTCCTTTGGCATGGTGTATGAGGGAATCGCCAAGGACATCATCAAAGGAGACCCTGATACACGGGTAGCCGTCAAGACGGTCAATGAATCGGCCAGCCTGCGCGAGAGGATCGAGTTCCTCAACGAAGCCTCTGTCATGAAGGCGTTCAGCTGTCATCACGTGGTACGACACTGCACAACGCTTTTCAACTTCTCACAGCCTCGTTACTGACCAACAGGCACACTGGAGTGTCTGTCCATACACTTGTGAATTACAGTATATTACAGCTTCCCATCATGTTGTGAAAACCAGCATGAACAACATGTATGACTCATAGAATCATGACTCGTTAGCTGTGTTGACGCTGCCATATTGACACACAGTTTGACTCCAACAACAAATGTTCACACTTGGTAAGCAATTGTGCCTACCAATATTATTTCATTAAGCAGCCTTCTAAGGACCAAGTAAATTGACATATGTTGAGCTGTCAGCTGTAAAATCATATTGAGATGTTTGTGGGAATGATTATTCATATTATAAAAATAATCATTAATTATAATCATCATTATTATTATTATTATTACCCAGAGAGAGAGAAAGTTGACATAGTGGCAACATTTTATAAATGTTTTATCTTGCTTGCCTGGTTAACAGCAGCAACTTTCTCTTAAATGTGAAAAACAATAGGTAAAGATCATACGGGACAAAAACAACTTAAGATACAATAAAAACAGATAAGAAGTTATTATAATAACAATTATTATTATTATTTTTAAAAAGGTAATAGTACTGATTCTAAAATATAAGTTAACCACACACTTTAAACCTAGCTAAAAGCTTACCGTTGTAGCAGACCTTAGTTCATGTGACCACAACTCCTTGGACAATTTAACCTGAACTTTAATTGAGTTATATTATATGAAATATAAAAGATATCAATCTCTTTACCTCCCAACAAGAGATGAGGTGCTCGTTTTGGACCGGTTTATATCAAGGAGAAGTGTTAGCTAATGTTGTTAGTCGGTCAAAGTCTTAGTAAATATTGTTTAGTTCACATGTGTATGACAATGTCTATTTAACTTTATTTTTCTCTGTACGTACTCTGTAGGTACGTCTGTTAGGTGTGGTTTCCAAAGGTCAGCCCACCCTGGTAGTGATGGAGCTGATGACCCATGGTGACCTGAAGAGCTACCTTCGCGGTCTCAGGCCGGACTCTGAGGTATGTGTCACAGAAACCCCATCTCTTCAGGTGGAGACCTCTTCGGCTAAAGGATACTTAGGTCTGATATTTCTATGTGTGTGTGTGTTTGTGTGTTGTCATAGAACAACCCCACAGGCCGTTCACCACCTATACTGAAGGAGATGATCCAAATGGCTGCAGAAATTGCAGACGGCATGGCCTACCTCAACGCCAAGAAGTTTGTGCACAGAGACCTAGCAGCCAGGAACTGCATGGTGGCAGAGGACTTCACTGTCAAGATCGGAGGTACTGTTTCTTGTGTTTGTTTCATTTCCCTCGGTGCATATCCAGTCAATCTCAGGTAGTTGTGTGTTATGGTTGAATTGAATCAATTGTGTTTATCAATGTGATAGACTTTGGTATGACCCGAGACATCTATGAGACTGACTACTATCGTAAAGGAGGAAAGGGCCTGCTTCCTGTCAGGTGGATGGCTCCAGAGTCTCTGAAGGACGGGGTGTTCACTGCCCATTCTGACTGCTGGTAAGTTAATTTGCAGTCGTTCCAGTCCTGATTACATTACTGGAGCCTTTCGATCACACGTGGTTGTATGTGTCTGCAGGTCATTTGGCGTTGTGCTGTGGGAGATCAGCACGCTAGCAGAGCAGCCTTACCAGGGTTTATCCAACGAACAGGTCCTAAAGTTTGTCATGGATGGAGGATACCTGGACCGGCCGGACAACTGCCCTGAGAGGATGTGAGTAAATACAGACACCTGGGGGAACTTGTGTTGTCTTGATCCTTTAATTATCACTTGTCTTGTAATCATGTATATATTTTTATTTTAGTCAGGGCTTCCAGCGAACAAGATCATCAAAATGGAACTATTACTGTGCTGAATTTCGGTTCACAATGATGCTCTGGTTTTTTCATCTTGTGTTATAAATCCAACAAACCTTTTTCCTTTACAGGAGAGCGCTTCTGTCCATTTTCACTGGGTTACTGACTGGAATATGTTGAATATATGTTTAGGAGTTTTCATAAAGTTTTGGCAGTGCACTACAACATATTAGATCTAGTTCATTTTGTTGTAATTTATTTATATTTATTATTTTTATAATATTTGTTTACATATATAATATTTATATTTAAATAGAATATATAATTTACTTTATTTATTTGCCATTTATTCACCATCTTTTTCATGTATTATTTTTATTTGCGTACAGTATTTAAAGTTTAAGAATATCCACTGTTTAAAAGATGCATAAATGCGGTGTGTTTCCAAAGGCAGTGAGTAATTGCGTTAAATAATCTTGATCTCAGTATTGACCAAAATAATCGTGATTAGGTCTTTTGCCATAATCGAGCAGCCCTACTCTGAGTACACCCAGTGAGTTTCTTGCATAAATTGATTTCAGAAACATATTTTAGTGTACTGTTTAGCTGTAAAACGAGAAAGGTACTTGGTTTCAGCTCAACTTTGCCACAAACTTTCTCATTTAACAGCTAAACCGAACACTAAATTATGTTTCTGAAAATACTTTATGCGAAAAAATGAAAATACAGTAACAGAATTCACATTTGATCCACGCTGCCTAGTTCCACAGTTTAATCTGATCTCCTGATCAGTCACTGACACTGCGTCAGAGACCTCCCTGCTCTGAGTGGTTGTTTTTCTCCAGGTCTGGGAACAGACTGGAACAGAAGATTGAGATAAAGATGCATTGCTTTTTCACACATTGCGTGTCTCATTGTGCTGTCAGGATAAAAGGTCGAAAAAACTTTATTTCATGTACTGGGGTGAGAGCCATGTGGAGGCAATCCCAGCTCACTTTTGTCCCACAGTATTTTGAGTAGATACCTTTTAATTGGATTAAATGAATGAATTAAACAGCGTGTATGTAGTCCTGGGGTAAGAACCTAAGGTATGCATTAAAGGGTTAAAGCTTTGTACCTTTTTATTCCCTTTTCCAGGCACAGCCTAATGCAGATGTGTTGGCAGTACAACCCCAAGATGCGGCCGTTGTTCCATGAGATCATCGAGATGCTGCGGGAGGACCTGCACCCGTCTTTCCACGAGTTCTCCTTCTTCTACAGCGAGGAGAACAAAGTCCCCGAGACAGAGGAGTATGACCTGGACCTGGACAACATGGAGAGCATCCCACTGGATCCATCTTCATACTCACAGAGAGAGGAGAGCTTAGGCAGGGACAGCGGGCCCTCGGTGGCTCTCAGGGGGAACTATGAGGAGCATGTCCCCTACACACATATGAACGGTGGCAAGAAAAACGGACGAATCTTATCGTTGCCCAGATCCAGCCCTTCCTAACATTTCCTGTTTCCTAAAATAACTTGTTTAACCTGCCCCCTCCACCCCCCCCCCTTTCTCTTCCAGTCAATTTTCTTTCTGTATCTTTCAAGTTCCTCGCATCATTTTCAAATGATTTTCTGATTCTTGGAGAAGCCTTTCAAAAAAGACACAGATCTCAGGACTTTTTATTTTCTTCCTCATGGCTGCCGCACACAGGCAAGCCAGGGGGTGCAAACATGGTGTAAACTCTTTTTTAACTTCCTCCACAACACATCAGACTTTCTATTACCATATTACCTATCTTCTGTTTTTCACTATTGCCACGTTTCCAGGACTCCTTGTGATGAAAACGGAGAGAGAAAAGAAAACTGTGAACACAACAAACCTTAGACAACCAAGAAGGCTGCTTATGTTCAACCCTCAAGACTTGTCCCTCCTTTCTCCCCACCAATCTGCATTTCCACATTTCTGTGCTTTGTTTTTTCTCTCCAAGTGAAATCTTGTTACTCAGATAGTGGCCTTTTTGTACGTGGCCTATAAACAAAGAGAAGTGTCTATCAGCGCTTTTACTAATTTCCTTTTGAACAATGACTTAATCAGTTTGGAACGGTGGGATGACTTTCAGAGACTTGGTCCTAGAACAAACATCTATTCCTAGAGGAATGTTTTCTTTTTTTGTTTTTATTGTTTTGGTTCTGCAGAATTCCAAACTACACACAGATTCATCGGGTGTTTGGTGACTAGTTTTAATTTATTTGCTCTTATTGTTATTTTCTCTTCTCTTTTCCTCTTTCTCAGTTTTATTTCTGTGTCCTCACTATATGGCTGAAGGATATTTAAACAGTTAAGAATTGGACAAAAGAGTTCCTCAGACTGACCAATAGCTGCTGCTTTGATATATTTTAGTGGGTATAGAAATATATAAATATATATAATATATATAGTATATATGGAATACTGATATTTATGTATCAATATTTCATATATAATATATGACATTGTTGTTTTTTGTAAATACTTCATATTTGTAATATTTTTCATCAGAAGCTTTGCTAGTATTTTATTTTGCCAGGTTTTTTTTCTTTCTGGGTTTTTTAATTTTCTTATTTTTGTAGCCCCAGAAATCACACTAATCTACCATCAGTGCTCTCTGTGTCTTAGGCCTCCAGTCTCTCTTGAGCACTCGTTCTCTCCGTAAGGATGGGAAGGGATAAAGCCCCAAAATATTGTCAACTCAACTGCATCATTTTTTTTTTTTATAAACCTTTTTCCCACTGATAGTTGTCAATATCTGGAGGCAACTTTACTACAACAGCGTGGAAAAAAAACAACTAAATAACCAAAAAAAAAAAAAAAAAGCTTTATAAAAGGGGGAATGAGGTCTTTCTAGGTGGAAGTGCACCTGATGTGTGTTTGTCTCTGTGTCTGCTGTCTCTTCTCTGGTCACATCACGTTGGAGCTAAGGTCTTTATGTGTTTGTTATCACTGTTTTATGACGTCCTTCACGTGATTTAGCTGGTTATCCAGGTCGTCGTTAACTGTCAGTGAGAGTGCGACTTCCTTATGTTGGCGTAACAGTGATGGTCTCTCAGTTGTGTCGGTGCTGCTTGGAGCGGGCCAGGGTGGGGAATTAACACCAGCTCTCAGCCAAATGCAGGTGAAGTGAAACGATGAGCCCCTTATCTGTTTCTATAACCAGCACTAAACGACCCGCATAATTTAAATTGGAGAGTAGTAGAGTTCCCTTTTCATCTGACCTGAGATCAGGCTCTAGTTCGGGACCTCAGTTTTAGATGGAAGGCTCTACTAAATCCACACATTAGGTTCCCCTCTCATTGTTAGGTTTGCTCTGCACCGCGCACACACACACACACCTCCTGCACACCCTCCCTCCTCAGTCTTCTTGAGGCTTCCCATTTGCTGCTGAACTCACCGCTCAAAATCAGGCTGTTGGAAATTTCCATGTTCTGTGGTCGAAGAGCTGGAGAGAAATATGGAAAGTTCCAACTCTGTCCACAGCAGGTAGTGGAGAGGAGAGATGGGCAGGTCTCTCCATCTTTCTGAGAGAGAGAGAGAGGGAGTGTGTGAGTGATTGTTAATCCTATTATTCTCTCTATCACATGCAGTTAGGCAGTCAGGACACGGTGTGCAGCAGCTATTTCACTCAGGTCTGACATTCCAGGATTTATTTGGAACTGCTCGTTCCCTTGTCCCCTCCCTGCCGGCAAAGCTGAAACCATCATCACACCCGACTCGATCCAGAGCACTCACATGAAAGACTTTTCCCTCTTAGTAATCGAACGATCTGAAGTTTGTCCCTTCCTTCCGGGAATCAAAAACATTCCTGTCAACTGTACCCTTTGCCAGTTGCTGACTCTTCATTGTGTCCTCCTAAGATCATTAATTCACTTTGACCCTCATTCGGAGCCCAAAGGTCGTCAAAGTTTCATAGTAGATCCTCCGTAGACGCTCCTCTCTTGCTCTCTAATCACAGCAGTCGATGTGGCAGGTGATAGTCAGCAGACTTTTTTTTTTCTGGACAAACAGACCAATGTGGTTGCCAATCTAGCCGAACAGCATTCAGCACTTACGTATAGTATAGCCAAAGTGTTGGCAGCGTTCTGTCAACAATGAGAACCCACAAAATCAAAGTCAGAGAAAGCAGAGACGCTGCCTCCATATTTTACCAGTGCCTTCTCAAACCCAGAGCCACGTCCAGGCTAGTTATATCTGCAAGTAACACACACACACAGGCCTCTGTGCTCTCTCTGCATTTCTTCTCATGAGGCAGAGAAATCAAAGCTGCATCTACATTTGTGTTTATTGGGTTACAACTTTGTTCTTTGCTGGAAGAGAAGTAGAGGTCTTTGGGGGCAGTTTTTTTAAACATTTTTTTTTTTCTTCGTTTCGGCTTGTTGCCAGCCTAAGGTTCGAACACTAATGTTCACCTAGTGCTTTAGCGGTGACACTGTGGATTGGCCAGAGTCTGCTGTTGTGCACTCAAAGGCGTCTGAGGGTATGATGTAGATTTTAGCTAATTATTCTGAGGAGTTACAATCTTGGGCTTTTGTACTTTGTAAATAATCTGTGACATAGTTTGGAGAAAAAAAAGCAGAAAAAAAGATATTTAAAAAAAAAAATCTGATGCCCATCAGTTTTGTGTACATGACAGAAAAAACAGTGGACCTTAGCTGTGTCATAATTCCACACTATATACTAATGCTGAATTGTTATCTTAATAGTACACTGTTTGGCAGTTGCATCTTTGTAAACACTACATACTCAGTTCGAATCAGTATGTAGTTTGGAAGCAGGACATAGCTCTCGTCTCCACCTTGACCTAGGTTGCTTATCTTGTGGTGGTGTTCACACGCATATGCAATTTTTAATTAAGATGGTGCCCATATCTTTGAAATACCAGATATTTATTTTATTATGATCATTGTCATTGTGTAAGAAGAACACAGTTAGCTTTTTAGTCGAGCATTTTTAAGGTATTTGAGAGCGGAGCGATGTAAAAGCCTAGTTTGTTATTGTACAGGTGGTGTAGCTGATGGTGAGCAGCGGGAGTGCTAGATAGTTAGTCAGTAAATAAGTAATTGTCGTCGTCTTTGTGTTTGGCCAGAGTCTACCTCAGTGCATATGGAGGAATCAGTCTAAAGAGCCTAAATCATCCCCGTCAGTCTCTCAGTAGCCCGTCATTTCAAATAGTATCACTCTATCGTACATTACCAACACTGCTGATGAATTCCTTTCCCCCTGTGGTGTATTAAAGCCCTCTACCTACGTTTTTCCTCAGTTTTCTCTTCTTCTTGTGTCCTGGGGGAAGCTGTCATCAACCCCTGCAGTATGTGGATATTTTCGGCGGCGGCGTTGATTTTTAGGGATAAATTTACAAGATATACAAGTATTATCCTTCCCCTTATAATTTTTACACTTATTAAACATCAGGCAGTTAATCGACTTCATGGACAGTTTATCCTTTTTATTGTTGCTCCAGTTTATAAAATGAGGCTTTCCCCGGGCGTAGCTTTATACACCAATCCTCTGGACTGTATGTAGTGGCGGCTCTACTGGTTTCTGGGGATGTGACATTAGCATGAGTAAAAAAAAAGGAAAGTCTCTTGGCTTTAAATGCATATCTGTGATCATCTACATGCAGCCAAGGCAAACGAAGCTCAGCCCTCGATCCTCATGCTTTTTTAAAAGTCACATCGAGACTACACCTGTTGTCTGGCAGAAAGCCCTACTCTTCTCCTTCTTCTTCTTCAGTCTGTCCATCCATCTCTTTGTGGTCAAAACAGTTAGCGTTCAAATCCCACGTGTCCTCCAGTCGTTGTCGCTGGTTTATTTGTCTATTTCTCTGTTCTGATTTTTGTTTTGTATGTAAATTTTTTCTACTGTGAATATCAAGAGATAACCTTTACCTTCTGTCAATGCCATGGATTGGGTCTGTTTTGGCTCATCAGGACACTGACGTCTGGGCTGGTTAAAAAGTTTTAAAGAGGACCCCTCCCCCCCACACACACACACACACACACACACACACACACACACCTACCTTCCAGCACCCCTCTGCAAAGGGAAAAAAAAGCTGGACTGGGACAATCCTGTGTGCCATAAGAACTATTAATAAACATGAAATCTAGATTGTAACTTTTTTGTCTCAGGGAGGCGGCCTGATGCTTTGTGGTTGGAGGAGGAGGAAAAAGAGCTACCTACCTACCTTTTATCGACTCTGACGCAAGCGCAAGTTCTCAGCATCCTTGCAAAAAGCAAAATGGAGATGATAAATCCAAGGACAAGTTTTCAACAACAATAACCCAAACACCCTTTTTCATAAATCTGAAATCTCGCAATCTCTTCAAGCCCCTTTGAAGATAATCAGGAGTCCTCTTCTCTCTCTCTGACGTGATGTGGTTTGGACTGCCCTCTAGCGGTTGGATGGGAGCCTTGCAGGTCAGGGGTGGCGAAGCAAACAGGGCCCCGATCCACAGTGCCTTGCTCAGACTAACGGCCCTCCTGACCCCTCCCACCCAGTCCACTCCCCTCAGAGGAGACTTGTGTCCTCACCAATCGCAAAAGAGGATTTTCCCATCGCCAAACATGAAATAAAATCACAGGAGTTCTCTTTTAATGCATTCTCTTTAGCTGTAACTGCAGAGAAAAACATTCTCACTGCTTGGTGGGAAAATACTGTAATTTGGATTATATGACACTTGAACTTGTGTCTCTCCTCTGCCAAGCTCTGGTTTGCTTTGTGCATGGGAATATGAATTATCGATACCAGCGGATAGATTGATAATCTGATGCTTACTGATTTTGTTTCTCATCAGTCTGTTTTGACAGCGACGCCCCATAGCACATGCAAAAACCCATGAGTAGCAACAAGTGATTGCATTGCAGTTGGGGACTTCCATTTGAAATGCATTGAGTTGTTCCATGACTTTCAAAAGAAATGAACGCATTAATAAGCTCTTCACTGTAAATAGCAGCAGATCCCCTCGGCCCCCACAGAAAACGAAAGCGTTTGACTTTTAGGGAAGTTTAGGTTTGTTTTGTTGAACTCTGATGACCTAAAAAGCGGTTGGACAGAGCATGCTAGTAACGTAACGCAGCGCAGGGTGAGAACAAAGCATTGTATGTATTATTGTTTTGTTTAAAAGAAAAGAAAAAAGTATTACATTTTAGAGATGTTGATTTCTATTTTTTTTAGCCAAAGTATGGAGGGCAAATACAATTACTTTTTCTGACTGTAAACTTTTACTACTCATGTACATTATGAATTTAACATTGTTATCAATGTGTATATAACTTTTTTCTAAATTTAAAAGGATAGATTTTTTTTTGTTGTTTATCATGACACAACCCACTACACAGAAAACAAAGCAGAGTCAAGTCTGTCAATGTATTTAACAGGAGCAGCACAACTCCAGTCTGAGGGCTTACCCCTGCGTAACAAGACATAAACAGTATGTGGCCTGAAAACGTTTCGCAAATGAACCCTGCTCTTAATCCGATGCATGTTCTGAATGTTGTCGTGCATTTCAGCCACCCAGCCCAGCCACAGCAGCATGTCAACCATAAAGCCTTTGTCCTGTCACAAATACGTCACCCTGTCACAGATGTTGTTGTATGAAATTGTTTCTGACAAGAGACGTGTGTTTAGTTTGCAAATGTGTTTTGTTTTTTGTTTTTTTTTGTATGTGGGAAAACTGGAAAAGACCACTGCACATCCTTTTGAAGAAGAGGAAACGAGTGATAAAATCCTGAATAAGCTAAAAAAAAAAAAAAAATGTTTTACTGATGGTTCAACGACCATACATCTTTAAGTTTAGACTGTAACGCTGGAAGTGTTATAGGAATAGTTAGACATTTTGGGAAGTACGCTTATTTGCTTTATTGCAGAGTTGAGATGAGAAAATCGATAGCATCTAGGACTGCGTTGGCAAGAATCCGGTGATTTATTGAATCTAATTTTAGGAAAACTGCCGTGAACACACCACCGCATGTGTTCTGTGTTGCCTTTGCTGTGCAGGAAAAGTGCTAGAGAAAGTTTCAATTGATTGGTTGATATTCAGTGGAAAAGTCATAGCTTCGGCTACATTACTGATGCGTTATAATGATACCTACTATTGTAGCCTTGATGTGTTACGGACAGATATGAGCATGGCACCGTTCTTCTCTGACTCTCTGCCAGGAAGTGAACAAGCGTATTTCCCAAAATGTTGAGCTGTTCCCTTCAAGAAGGCTCAGCATAAAGGTGAAAACACCTTCAGCCATGAATGAATACTAGGTACTGTCTGTCAGTAGTGTTATGATGAACTGTTCATGTTTGTGTTATTGATTAGGGAGAGAGGCGGCATTGTTTAAGGACAGACAGCGCGGGGGCGTTGGAGGTGTGGTGACCCTGTTTGTTAGATGACAAATCTGAGGAAAAGCAGCCTCTTCTTTAGTTTAAAGTCATCTGTCGGTCCAGTGGTCTGCTCCAGTTTACACACCAATAGCTTATATTTATCTCTATCCTGTTACCTGTGCTGTACGTTGTTTAAATCGATGGAGTTGTGTCTGTGTTGTCCTCTGTTGAAGTCTTTACCACGGCTTTCTTTGTCTCTGATCGCTGCTGCTCCTCCTCCTCCTCCTCCTCCTCCTCCTCCTCCTCCTCCTCTGTGTCCTTCAAGTCTTTCTCTCCTCAGTGCACATAGGTGGTCCCCAGAATGATGTGTGTAGTCTTGCAGGATACCTCTTTATTAATGTCATTTATTGCCGATGAATATGCTGATGTATTAATTTTTTGGGATATGTTGTGTAAACATTATGTTGAGACATCGGTGAGTATGCAGACAGCAGGTGTATATGTGTGTATGTAAAGTCCAAAAACCCGCAACCCACAGAGATCGCTTCATCCCTCACACTGGATCCAAATGTGCCATTATCTTTATGTATCACATATATCAATATATTGAACACACACACACACACACACACACACACACACACACACACACACACACACACACACACACACACACGCATATTGTACAGGATCAAAAATGTGCCATGACTAAATGAACGCTTGACAATTTATTTTTTCTATGTTTTCAAAGGAGAGCCAAGTAGTGACATGTACAGAAAATGTTGCAATGATATGAAAATAAAAATCTTGCTGTGTGTAAATTATTCAACAATTAACTGTTTATATTAAAATTATGAATAAAATTATTGGAGAATATGTGTCTCCTCGTGCTCCTTGACTCAGCTTTTATACATATACAACCATAAGACTAATTATCGCTTCATTGATGAAGATATGCTGATGAAAGTTTAAAAAAAAAAAACTGTTGAGATTTGTTTTGTCACCAGAAGAGGAAAGCAACAAAATAGATTTTCCTCAAGTACCCTACTTGTGCACAGTTGTCGAGTACCTAATTTTAGTTTTTCCGTTTTATGCTACTTTATTATTTGACATTTGTTTGACAAATACTGGTTTAACTGTTTACGTCTAAATGCATCATATGTATAAGAATATAACTGATCGGGTCCGTTTGGCTTCCATAATGAGTACTTTTACTTTTGGTACATTTAGCTGATAATACTTATCTACGTTTGAGATTGAGACTTCCATGTTTTTTATTATTATAAAGCAGGTTAGAGATGTTCTATAAATATTGTGAAAGTATTAAACCGCCCAATCCACAGAGAAAATGCACACAGCCTGTATTCAGAAACTGTGCCTTTAAACGATGCGTCAGGACTTATGTCTGGTTGTGATGTCGCAACTATGCTACACTATATATAGGTAGAAAGTGCTGCTCTCGGCTGCAATGACTGTGCAGAGACACAGAAAGCACAGATGCAGAAGACCCGTAAATGCTGAACAAACGCTTAAAGAAGCAGGTGTTTTAACTGAGCGTTTCAGACAGAGGGTGAATACAGGTATATTCACACAGTTAGAGAAAATAATGTGTGTGTTTTTCTTTAAAGCATGTAAACAGGTTCTAGAAACCTAAAATACAAGCATGACCCTGAAAATGAGCATCATGTCCCCTTTAAGTAAAATTCGTAATCGAGTATTTTTAACTGTGATATTGCAACTTCTAAGTAAAAGCTCAGAAAAATAACCCTTCCACCTCTATTTGTCACACACCTTTAGCTTTCATTTTGTTGTTAGGGACCCATTCTCTCTTCTCCTGCTTTTCCTGGCCACACTCACTCCTCAGCAACAGGTGCAGCCATAGACCTCCTACTTGGCCGCGGGGGGTGCTGTCCCGTGGACGGTTCCGGCCCGGGCGGCTAGAGGGCTCTGCACTTTGGTGCGGAGGCTCCTGCCTGCCTGGGTCGCGGTGGTGTCTGTGGCGATGCTCCCTGTGACCTTGGACTGGGATCTCTCCCGGTGTGGTTGGCCCCCCAATAGGTAGCTTCCTCTAGCCTCCTCTGTAACTCAGGTCTCGCTGCCCGGCCATGTCTCTGTAGTGACAGCCAGCGTTGGTGTAGGTGTGAGTCAGTGTATCTGTGTGCCTGCAAGACTGTGTGTGTTTATGTGAATGTGTGTATGAACAGTTGTGTGTGTCTCTGTGCATGACTGTGGGAGGGTTGGGTTCTTTTAACTTTCTTCTCCTGATTTTATTTGATGTTTCTCTTCTTCTGTACATCTCTGTAAGGCACTTTGCGATACTTTTCTGTATGAAAAGCGCCATATAAATAAAGGTTGATTTGATTTGAAATGATCCCATCGCACGACTTAAATGCCTTGCTCAAGGGCACCTTGACAGTAATTGAGGTTAGTGTTTCTTCACACGCAAGTTATCAATGTTAATCAGAGGGCAGCTCTATATGTTTGTATTTATTATCAATCGTATTTTTTTTTGCAGAATCACTCTGACAATTTCAAATGACGACACACCTTGTAAATGTTTCTCATGCACTGATAGCTGCTGCCCTCCTCACTGCTTGTGAATTGTGCTGCAGGGGAAACCATCGAGGCCTGGCAGTTAATTCATGTGTGCTTCTGCGTTCATTCACTCACGGAGATCTCAAGAGTAAAAGATGATGAGCGGTAGTACAGTGTGCATCTCTATGTACGTGCGATTGCCATGAAGTTGTGCTCTGACTGAAACCACTACAAACGCAGCTAGTTCCTCCTAACCCACTTTCTCAGGGCTGCGCAGGGGTGAGCACAAAGCTGCAAAGCATGAAGAGATACACAACTGCAGAACAGAGATCACACTAATGAAAGTCATGAGATGACACTACAACTCGGTGATGGATACACTGAATTGTGAATCCACCAGCTTCATTGTAGTTTGATCTGTCTGTCACAATAAACATGTTTTAAGAGTAAGTGGGGTCAAAATACAAAGGTTAACTGTCAACAGAAGACTTCACAACTTGCACTTATGTAATAGTGCTGTGCTACCGTCAAGTTCGTCAGCTGCCACAACACTTTTTAAAGCTGCAGCGATGTGTGGAAGTGTACGTGTGGGCCATTTGGCGGCACAGAATGAGAAAAAAGAGGAAGCAGGGTTGAGATCCTGTGGCTGTCTCTCTGTGCTGTCAGTATGAGGGCGAAGCTGACGTCCACACAGAACACAGTCAGACCTGAGGGACTCTGAACCATCTTTTCTCCCCTCTTCTGCCTTGTTTAGGTGAACAGGGAGGATTTACATGCTGCCATCTGTTGCCTATCATCAAATGTAAGTAGAGTTTATGTTGCTTTTCTGAGTTTCAAACCGTGATCTGCACACAAGGGCCCTGTTCTCTCCTTTCATTTATCTATGCGTTGTGTTTGAAATGTGAGGTATTCTTCTTCAGTAGAGTTGTGTTTTAGTACATTTTCTACTTGCCTTCTCTGTGCCAGTGTTCTCTCTGCCTCCCCTGTCTGTGGGAAAGTAGGAAGACTTTTCCACTTGATGTGCAGTGAGCTGAACTTGACAGTCATCCGTAGTTACACTGCACAAATTAAGAAGCACAATGGTTTCAACAATTGTCAGGCTCTGTGTCTAGTAGCTGTAGCAGCTACAGATCCTCGCCTCTCTCTGCTGTATACTGATCCTCTTCACAGTTTCTTAGCTTTCCAAAAGACCTCACTTGCTTTAATTCTTCCGAGAAGATGTGATAGTTTGTGCCACTTTGACTCTGAATAAGTAAGCCCCATGCATGTATCATTGCCCTTTCATTGCGTATACTTCCTTCTCTTTTTCAGTTCCAGCCTTATTTCCCTAAACAGTAAAACATGTTTTTTTTAGGCATTAAACTAATTCCTGAGTGTTTCCTGGGATCTCAGACTATTAAAATACACATTACCTCCCTTGACTGCCCCTCTGCTCACTGTGTCGCCCCAAACACCCATTTCTGATCTCCTCCTCTGCCTTTTGCCATCCAGCAATCATCTTATAAGATGTGTGCGGTGAGAATCCACCTTAAGCATTTATCAGAAACTAGGCGATCCTCTTCACAGTAGAACATGTTGTTATTGTAACACCTCCACCTGCAAGTAAAACCGAAAGCGTAAAACCCCTTTTTGGAGTCTCGTTCACTGTATCATAAATAATTCAATTTCCAGAGCCAACTATTTCACACTTCTTGGCTTCATACTCTTTTTCTGTCTCCTTTGGGGAGGTAATCCCCAACTAACAGCTCCCTATTACTTCTCTTGGACTCTCTCTCTCTTTCTCGACTCCCCTCCCTCCCTCCGTCCCTCCTCTCCCCTCCTGCACTCCCCTTCTCCCCCCCTCTCTCTCTTCCTCTCACTGGGTGCCAGAGCTCCAGTGTGAGCGAGCTCCAGTTCCTGCTGGCCTCCCCACTGCGCTGCTCGTATGGCGGATTCTCCTCTTAACAACTCCTGGCCCTCCTTCTCCAAACTCTGGATGAAGAGATGGTCCTTCAAGAGAGGTACTGGTTATACATTTTGATGACACTTTAGGCCTTTTGTGTTTGTTGGATGGTGCAGAGGGAACACTAAGAAGACAGAAGAGGGGGTCATCATCGAGTAGAGGTTGTGCACTAGATTTGACCTCAGGAGGATGTTGGCTGTTGTTTACCATTTTGGGGCTTGTGGCGAGTGACGGTTGCTGTGTATCGGATGAGAGGTTTATTTTGCAAAGTTCAGTGAGTCATTTCTAACCCAGGTACATTGTATAAGAGGTGAGAATCCCAGTGCATCTATCAACAATGCTGTTTTCAATTTATGTAGATCTCTGTGATATCTTATCAAATGCTACGTCCCATTTGTATCTGTTGCTCGTCCACTTCCGTAGTGCAAACTCTTAAATTCCTGCAGTCTGTCTTTGATGTAGTTCAGTCCCATTTGATTAACTTGTTGGTGTTGAATCAATGCTGGTTTCAAAAGGCAAAAAGTTAACATCCAATCTTCCTAAGATCTCAACTGGTCAAGGGTTTGAAATCGAAATGTTCACAACATACACGTGTTTAGATAATATTGATCACAAGTTTTCATTCAAATCACACATTAAAAACCTCTTCTCCAAGCTGAAACTTTAATTAACTTTCTTTCTTTTTTAAGGATAAAGTCCCTTTTTTCCCTCCAGGCAAGGAAACATTTGATTTTGTGCTTCATTTCTACCTTTATTGGATTACTTTCTATGAATGCACCTGACCAGTGCCTAAAGGAGTTGGACACTGTGTACCATTGTGCTGCGGAAATCTTGTACACCACTGTGCTCTGTATGCTGCTGCTAAATGGCCATCTCTCTATGTCCGGTCTTAACATTGGTATAAACTCTTCTTCTGCTGGTACTTTCTTATCTGTGTCAAAAACATGTGTAAGTACGGCCTGATTTCTCACATCTTAAAGAATTGAGAAAATAGTACCGGTGCTCCTTTTGAAAACTTTTGTGAAAATTTCTCACTGATATTTTTTAAAAATGTTTCCTATTTATGCATGATAACTATTTTCTTATATTGCATTTTAACTGGATTTTGTACGCACTCAGTACTTATAGTGTGTGACAGTGGTCTTTGCCTGTTTGTATTGTTTTTGTTTTTGTCGCCCTCTTGGCCAGGCCACTCTTGAAAAAGATTTTAAAGACCCCCCCCCTTTTTTTTCACCGTGCAGAATGATGCAGAGAGCTTTTTTAACCAATTTTTAAGTGGCGGGACTACAAGCAGGATTTGTGACATCACAATGAGTTTGAAAGTTAATCCTGGTCCAGTTTTCAACGTATGTAAGTGTGATGTAGACACTTGAAGCTGCCATTAAACAAACACAGAATGGACTCTAAAGTAAAGAAGGAAACATCTTGTGTTTAGCAGGAAACACACACACAATTTGCATTTTCATAGGATTTTAATGATGAAATTTAACTTTTTTTGTGGACGAAACGCATCAGACACATGTATTATTATAAGTATTGCTCCGAATAGACTACTTGTATATGTCTTAACACGTGTCTAGAGGGGATCTTTAATCTCAATTGAACTTTAACCTGGTTAATTAAAGCATATTATATATAAAATTGGGGATAAAAGCTTTATTTATTGTAAAATCATTGTCTGATTATTTTTTCGTATGCCACCGTGACATGTAGAGCATGTATGAAGGGTTTTGAAGATGACGTTTGGTGCAGCATTGGTGTGATTTTATAGTTTTGTAAGTAAATCCATTTAAAAAAAACAAACAAACTGAATTAACTGAGAAAAAAACATGTGGAGGTTTACACACACGCAACAACTCAAATGTTTCTGTTCATCCTTCTCTATGACACATAGAGCTTGAATTATTTTGTGCTGTCTGTTCCCATGCTGTTATCTTCAGGGGAATATGACGTTTTCTTAGAGAAATGAAGGGCGCTTCCATTTTGCTTCAGCCGTGGTGTCTGTGTAGCTCGGCACTTTGAAACAGTAGTCGGTCGAATTTCTGATCAAAGAGGATCTTTGAGATGACAGTTGTTTTGATGTGTGCTTCGACCTCGGATCTAACAGCGTCTGTGTTCTGTTTTCACACACACACACGCACACAGACACACACACACACACACACACACACACACACACACACACACACACACACACACACACACACACACACACACACACACACACACACACACACCAGTCCGTGAATCATCCATGCACTGATGTTCACTGTGACCTTAATCTTAACACTTCATTTGAAGTATTGAATAATATATTTATGTTAGATGAGTTACTAGTGTGATTTTTATCTTGTCATCTGTGGTGTTTGCAGCTTGGTAATATATGGGCTGTGTGTGTGTGTGTGTGTGTGTGTGTGTGTGTGTGTGTGTGTGTGTGTGTGTGGTGTCTCGCATCAGAGTGACCTTAACAACACATAAAAAGGTGTTTCTTGTACTAGTGTCTCCGTTGTAGACACCTTTTCTAAATCGGTGTTTTGTCATAAACTCACCATGTACATTATTAATAATCAACTGACTGTATCATGTGATGCAGGAGTTCCTCTTGTGATTGTCATGTAGCGTTGCAGACATATGTACCATGAGCTTTGTGGTGAGCATGTGCCCTCGTTTCCTTCTTCTCACATTAGTTCATCAAACACAAACAAGATAACATAACACACACAAATCTGTCATTTACATTCTGCACAATGAAAATTACATTTCTCATACAGAAATACATTATTTATAGAGATTTTTAAAGCTATGTTCACTCTGATGGGATCTCTGTTCTCTCTCAGTTTTAACCAAACACTAACATTTTTAGTCATTTTGAGGAACAAAAGGAAAAAAGAAAATCCTGCACCACTAGAGCGTGTTTTAATTATTATTAATTTTGTGAGGATTAATTCTCACAAAAAATGTACTTTTAACTCTTACAAAACAGCTTAAGTTACAGTTCAGTAAAATAGTGAATAGATTCATTGTGGGGCTTTTGTCGAGTACATTTCAGGTATATGGCCAAATACGCTGTGTGTGCAGATGCAACAGTGACTAAAAAAATAAAAATATGCCAATATTTTTCCCACTACATGCACAATTTTGAAAACATTAATCAACAACAAGTCTTCAGACTGCTGAACGCTGAGCACACCATTAATTTCACTCAAATAGAAATTGTAGATCAACAGGACTGAAATCTTAAGGGCCTGTGTCAACATAAAAAAGCACTGGGGAGCACTTTTGTTTCTACGACGTTAGCAAGGTAGCTAACACTATGCTACGTTAACAGGGTGTTGGCTCAGCTAACAACAAGTGGTACGATGATAAAAGCACAACACTCACCAGTAAGGTTGAGAGTCCTGCTGATCTGCTCCAAAAAAATGGCTTTTCTGTCCTAGTTGTGATATTTTACCGAAGACACAAGTGCTTTTCTGAAAGGTTCAAGGATTTTCAAATAGAAGCGCTCAAAAAAGTAGGAGTGCTCTGGGAGAAAAAAGGCTGGGTCAAGCATCTTTTCTCTAGGCGGCTGCATACACTCTCTATTTGTTGGGAACAACTGAACACAGGTCCTAAGAATTACCACTAAAACGTTTCTGTAGGAGGACTTTAATAGATAGAAGTTACCGTTGTGGAATCACAATTTAGAGAAAAGAGGAACAATATAATAAAAGTAATATTCATGTAGTGTTATATTAAGTATTTAATGTTAAATGTAATAATTGAAAGAGTTTCAGATGAGGCGTTAATGTACCTCAGTAATTTATAAGTTGATAACAGTCATTAGTTTGAGTAGCAGACCACCCTTTGTTATGTAGAGACAAACTGTGGGGAAAACAGCTGACTATGATGGTCACACACACACACACAGAACACACACACACACACACACACACACTGATGTTTCATCCTTGTGTGATGTATTAGCAGATATAAGAGGCCAACCATAAAAGGCTGCAGCGGCACTACGAGACAGCATCAAGCAGCCGCAGCAGTGTCTGAGTTTACACTTAACACGAGTGAGATTTGGACGCAAACAAATTCTCCCTCCAGCAGGGACACTGCCATCCCCGCAGCCCGAGGGAGTGATTTAGTAAAATAGAAAATAGATCTACAGTGTTTCTGTCTGTGTGTTTATGTGAGAGCATCTCTGGCTGTTGAACTGAAGAGGGGATTGGATGCTGCAGCAGAACATGATGCAGGACTCATGAGTGTGGCCTGTCTGCATTTGATCTCACTGCACAACAATATCCCTGAGGTCGAAGACTGAGCTGCGCAAAACAATTTTCACACACTCTTATTCAAACAATCACACATATTGTTGGAATTGATGCGATTATTAACACTTGTATAGTCTTATTAACACACAATAATCTTATAAGGACTACTAAGGCCCTTATTACCTATTAGCTTACGCTTATTACAAGGATTTCATGCAAGTCGTTCCCGAATAATCTGAAAGAAAAGTTATGAAATGAAATGGACGTCTCTAGTGCCCTAGGTCTCTTTTAGAAAGCATAATGGACTATATGATATCCTTTCTGTTTTTAAAGCCGCTCTTGTCATCACTCTGACCACATTTTTTCTTCTCCGTAGCATCTTTTAGCATCTTTTAGCATCTTTTAGCCCGCAAATTTGCTGTTGAGTCTCAACGCTCTCATCCACATCGTGTCCAGCATCTGCAGTCAGCTGTTTCTAACACACAATGTTTGATAAACTTACTGCAGACCAACCTGCCAGTACCAAACAGCAGTCAGACACTTTCAGGTTAAGATGTAGTGAAGCATTAACTGCATCAGCTAAAGAGCAAAATATATCTCTCAGTATTTAGTGAAGATCAAACCAAAGCTAAAAGGAGAGTGAACTTACATGCGTGAGGTCGCATTCATTTTGTTCTTCACAACTTAAAATATACTCCTAGCATGGGTCTGTTGGATAGTCCAAAGAGTCTGAGCATTATCTCTTTCATCATTCCCTCATTACTGAAATCACATGGAACCTGACATGTGTAGCATTAGTGCCAGCAGAAACCTGTTTACAGTGGTCATGCTAAATCAGAAAATGAACCTTTACAGAAGAACAGAGAGAGGGCAAAATCTTTTCAAGGAGAACTGAGTCAGGCCTTCTGGAGCCAGGCTGGCTTAAGGTAGGGTTTGGGTTCACAGGAGGCGTCCCTTATGAAATGAGGTTATGTAACCTGTAGTAGCAGCGTCTCTCCCCTCCTCAGATGGGCATGGTGTGGCTGAAACCTTAACAGTGAACATACTCAGACGCCTTAACAGACCTTTCAGACACCACGAGACACTGACATGTAAGAAATGTTACAATTAAACACTTTTTTTGACCTCAAATATGTGATACCAAGCTCCATATATGCTGCTGCACTGCACTTACTACAGCATATTACATTATTTACCACAGGCAAGCTCAGCCAGGGAATAATCCCCAGCTCTCCACCGCTGACATGGAGACTAATGCTGGCTCACCAAGCAGTTTGCAGAGATGACAGTGGTTTGTGGCATCATGGGAACCCAGGAATCTGTTTATGCAATGGAAATGTAAAGGAGCTTTCAGTGAGAGGACGGAGCATGGCTGTAACAGAGCTTTTCTTCCGTCATACTCAAAATCGCTGACGCTGATTAAGCAGGTGTTGTGAAGCTGTTGAAATCAGCTGCCGTTCTCTGTGTTTGTGTTCTCCTTATGGTAGTGTTGAAGCTATTGAGTTTTTGGGGTAATGTTTTTTTAACTCACAAACATTACATCCATTATTTTTCAGCATCAGAGTCTAAGCCATGTAGGCAGCCCAGTGACCAGCTCAGTGTCCAGCCTCATGCTCCCAGCAGGACCGGCTCTTCCTCCTCACCGTCCCCTGCCTCTATCGCTGAGGATGTTTTCTTTGGTAGCACCAATAAAGACCAGGTAAAGCTCTTTATTCTTAGTTTCAATCCTTATTATTTCCAATATTTTTCCTTTCATTTTACCCTGGCTCTCATGTCAGTTGGCCGGTCCACCGCTTTGGACCAAAGCAACAATTATTAGTCTCAAGGTTCCCGGACAATGCATCTTCATGACTTTCCTCTAGCATCACCGCTACATTGAACTCTCTGGTTCAGAGTGAAACATTCACAGGATTTATTGCCATGACATTTGCAACACATATTCAAGGTCCCCAGTGGATAAATTCTAATGACTTGTGGTCCTCTGAACTCAAGAGTCATCAGCAGGTCAACATTTTCACATACTCAGTGACTACAACATAGTCTGGAAACAAGGGAGAAGGGCCAGACATATCTGCCAGAACAAAGGAAACATGAGTTTGGTGGATTTGCCTGTCCCCTCTTCCAAAGAAAGATTTCCACCCGACCTGGCTGTGGGCGGACCAATCACAACTGTTTATCTCGTGGGGCAGGTTTAGAACTATTTTGCTCTGCACTGTTGATAATGCCCCTTAGAAATAAAAAATGAACTGGGAGGGCCAAGGCGAATAAGCATTTGCCAATTAGACTGGTGATGCCAGGCTAACCACAACATGGATCGACTCAAAATTGTACATACATTAACGTTTACTTGAAGATACATTCATTACTTTGGTGATGGCCTGACTTTTACTCTCTCTATATATAAATAAAAAATATTTAGACCTTCATGTCCATGAAGAATGTTTGTAATAACTTTGATCCTTTGACCTTTCATCAAGTGCCATCATTGGGTCAAATTTCACTTTGTCCAATTCTTTGGTTTATGACCAAATACCTGCAACTAATGACAATATAGCTGCCAGAGTGGCTGCAGACTTAAGTAAGTTTTGAGTTACTTGAATTTTGGATTGCAGCTCAATATTACTTCAGAATATCTTGTTTATCTCTGCTCTGTTCTCCATGCCTATTTTATTTCTCCTCTCTCCCCTCTCTTTAATTTTTTCATGCTCCATTTTTGCAGGATGCGTGTTCAGTAGTCAGTGACTATGACTACCCCTGTGTGGAGGTGAACAGCAGTGAGGAGGACCTGCTGGGGCTAAGCTCTTCTCTCCGAGAGTCTGAGTACTTTAAAGACCTGGAGGGAGGCAGACCGGCCTCACAGACTGCATCCACAGTAACCACAGTCCCCAGCAAAACCCTAACTGCTGGCCTGCAGGTGTCTCTAAACACAGACAGTCCTGTCATCCACCAGCCTGCACAGACTTCTTTGAGCACACGCTCCCCGCAGGTCACTGCACCATCTTCCCCCTACTATATACACCCTGCAGAGGAACTTCATGAAAACTTTGTGGTCACTCAGCTTAGTCCGAAGTTATTGTCAGGTTGTATCATTGACAGCGGTGACTCCTCAGGCCCCGCAGTAGGGCTTAGCTTGACAATTAATCTGAATGGACTGTTGGGATCAATGGAAACAGCACACGGAATAAAAGGATCAGAGGATGTAAAGGAGCAGACCACTATGGATTTAGACGGAGAGTCAGAGCTGGACAGCTTTCCTATTCTGGTCAGATCCATGTCAACGTCTCGGAGGCACAGCTGGGGTGTTCCTGTGTCCCCCATCAACCTGGGCAGGAGGTAAGATGGATGGATGGTTGTAAAGGATGGAAAGAATTGGAGGAAGACATATTTTAAGGATAAACACAATTACCTCCAAACTGCACTCACGAGTCATTTTCATATGTTTTCGAACAGATCAGTGGAAGAAATTTTGTTGAAAGTTGTCACTCTCAAAAACAGTAACAAGAAACAAACAAAAAAAACCTTGCTGTGCTGTTTAGCTGAGCTCAGTGTTTCTGGTGGTTTAGTTGGTTGTTCTTTCACAGCTAATTAAATAAGGCAGTCACATTTACTTTGGGGTGTGAATATGAACAGTGCACCAAAATACTTCAACCAAAAAACAACCCAAGAATAAACTCAGGTCATAGTGTGTCTCGCTCAAAAGTTTTATTCGGTGGTGAACACTTTGCTGTATGTGTGTGTGTGTGTGTGTGTGTGTGTGTGTGTGTGTGTGTGTGTGTGTGTGTGTGTGTGTGTGTGTGTGTGTCTGTGTGTGTGTGCGTGCGTGTGTGTGTGTGTGTGTGTTTGTGTGCGTGTTTGTGTGTGTGTGTGTGTGTGTGTGTGTGTGTGTGTGTGTGTGTGTGTGTGTGTGTGTGTGTGTGTGTGTGTGTGTGTGTGTGTGTGCGTGCGTGTGTGTGTGTGTGTGTGTTTGTGTGCGTGTTTGTGTGTGTGTGTGTGTGCTGCCAGACTCAGTTTGGATACCAATAACATGGACAGCGATGGAGAGGGAGAGGATGAGGGGCAGAAAAGTCTCTTCCAGTCCGCCCAGCAGCAGTCCTACAGCTGCACAGCATTTCCTGGAGATGAGAGAGATGACTCCAGTCTGATGGTCCCCGGTCCAAGACCCAGGGTCACTAGCATGGTAATAAAGCAACAGGATAATAAGACATATAAATGTCAAGAAATCTTATCTCCAAACGAAAACTGTGAAACTTGATCTCCAGCTCGATACACATTGGTTTCCACTGAAGACATAATTCCTTGAAAACAGGTCACAAATTTATACTTTCATTTTTTAAAAAAGGCTTCGATTTTAACCATATTTTACCACTCGAGAATTGATGATTAACAATCCCTCCAAAATACATCATCAAGACACCAAGACCTTGAGGAACAACATAGAAAAATCAATGTTGCATTTGGAACTTTTGACATTTGTGCATTTTTCTACCTTTGAATGGTCTCTGATTCATTTGATACCAATATCTCCACTCTCGCTGTAAGCTAGTGTTCAGCCTCTGAAAGACAAAAAGTCAGCTGAGGATGCCGGCATATTAGAAACTAAATAGCAAGACACTCAGTCTTTGCGTCATGCGCATAATTAATTCAATTCAATTAAATTAAAATAAGGAAGATACTAAAGTGACCAAAAATGACTAAATATAAATGTGAAACTAATAAAGGCCACTTTAAGTAAATGTTATCATATCTCAGCTGTATGTTGGGGAGTGGAGGTAAAACAGATCAAATGTGCATGTGATGTACATGTGTGTTTATTCTTCAATGCTTTCAGGCCTGTGGCGTGCCTGGCAGGCATCTGTACTCCCGCTCAGAGATCCTCGCCACAGACGAATGTTCCCGTGCTGCACACATTTCACGTGTTGTGCAGACATCCAAACAGGCTGCAAGGGCAGCAGGAGGTGGGGCTGAGTGTCGATGCATGTACAGTCAATGTTAGTTTGTGTATCTGCAGTCTATAGGCAGCTGTTTTCAACATAGTTTCTATATCATCATCTTTTCTCTACTGCAGCAGAGGAGTTCGACCCTGAAGAAAACCTACACTCGACTGACGGACAAAGCCATATGTAAGTCTATACATTGATTACGCCTGCGGCTTGAGGTAGACTACACACCCCTTTATGACTCGCTATATGTGGTGAAATCTGTATTTCATCTTCAGAGGATGCTTCAGTGTCACTGGCAGATCAGGTTTAATGATGCTTGAAAGAAAGAAAACAGACACTCCTTCGGTTTGATTCACAGGAGGCAACTGTTGATCGCTTATGTCCTGTAAATTATACCTGTAGCTTTTGAATGGTTCAGGACAATAGTTCACATACTGTTCTGTAGTTGTAAATCATGATAGTCTGCTGCTGCTGTCTAACTCCCACATAACAGAGGGGCTTCCCCCATTCCCTCATGACATTTCTGCTCCATGTCATATGTCTGCAACCTCCTCCTCCCACAGTCCTCTCTCCCAGCTCCTTAGATGGCCCCTTAGTGTGTGTGTGTGTGTGTGTGTGTGTGTGTGTGTGTGTGTGTGTGTGTGTGTAGTATCTGTTTGCTCTGGCGATTGTGTAGACGCAGCAGGCGAGGGAGGATTCTTCCCTAAATCGCAGTTTGACACCCAGCTCCCAGCAGTTTTGTCCTTTTTTCTCTCCTCTCCTCTCCTCTCCTCTCCTCTCCTCTCCTCTCCTCTCCTCTCCTCTCCTCTCCTCTCCTACTTTCTGGCAGCCCCTACTCAGCCTCAGTGTCTTGTTTGTCTTAGGCTGATGGTACAGAAAGTTCTGCAGGAGCTAAAGCTGTACCATGGGTAAGTAAACAGGAGAGGTCTGCTTGCTCAAAAGCTCGTCCCAGTTTTCAGAGCAGCAGCAGAGACAGACCAGGGGAGAGCACTGCACTGTGTGTGTGCATTTGTGCGTTTATGTGTGTGTGGGTGGGTGCGGGCACATGTATGTACATGCATGTTTTGGCACATGCTTTTGCATGTGTGATTGGGCACTGACACTGTATGCCATCCTGTCTGGAAAGGGTCTGTGGAACACTAGAAGTTTTTTTATTTATTTCACAAAATCATTAGTTGACGTTGAGCTCACCTGACAATGAAACCCAGCGGACTTACGTGAAACACATCACTTAAAAGTGCACTGCTGGATAAATCATGTTATACTCTCATAGTATCTATTGTGCTGCTTTCAAAGTCGTATGGTTATATATGGGTAATATTTGGGCCGGTTTTTCAATTAAACCAAGTCTCTCTCCACACTGAAACCTTCTCATTGTCCTCCGCAGAGCGAAGCAGAGAAACAACAAGTCGGACTCCACAGTTTCAGGAAATGTCACGTGGTATGAGTTCCTCTCTAAAGAGTAAGTGCTGCAAACACATATTTATGGAAGTTTTGGATGAAAATAAAAGTTTGTCTCCACATAGCTTGTTTATTTGCATAGAGGTTTTCCATTGGCAATCTATAACATAAATATGGTCACGCTTGTTTTTTCACTTAACCACAATGATAAGCCGGGGTAGCCATCTATCTCTTCAATGCTGTGGTGATAGACCTGGCAATGCAAGACTAGGTCAAAACCAAAAGGGTTAAAACATTAAGTGTCTGTACAATGAAATATGCTCTTAGTTTGGCAATTATGTGGTTTCTTTTCCTTTCAACACACCAATTAAATGTTTCATCACTGCAACTGAAACTATCCGACAAAATCACCTGTTTAGCATAATTTCATGTGTGTTGATTTCCACAGTGTCAATCACAAAAGAGTGAAACAATTATGAGGCATATCAAATAACTTGCACGAGATTAACACTATTCCATCTGGATATAAGCTTTTAAAAGATTTTTTAAGATGATCAAATGTGAGTAAAATGACTAAATTCTGTTGGACAAAGAGGCGTTTCTGTATGTTTGTGTTTCCTTTATTTCTGGTTGTGTATTTCATTCCCCACTTCTTCGACCAGGACTGAAGAAGAGGAGGATCGTGTGGAGAAGGTGGAGAAAGGCACAAAGGTGAAGAGGACTCTCAGCTCTCTGAGGAACAGGGTGACTGGCTCCTTCAATAAAGATAAGGTAAGCCCTCTACCACAGAAACAAGGTGCATAATGTCGCTTTGGTGCAATATACCGTGTTGCCTAAACTGCAAACTAATATGGTCTCATTAGCATTTAAAAGGTATTTTAAATATCTCATATTTAAGATTTCTACTAGAATATGTGTACATGCTTTATTAACCCAAAAACACATTATTTTTCTGCTACTGTCTAAATATACACAAATTCACCCTCTTTCTGAAATGCTTAGTTTTTGCGCCTGTCTCTTTAAGACCCCTCCTTAAAAAGCCCAGTCTCGTCTCATTGGTCAGTGTTTCTGGGTCTTTCACATCCGCTCCCTTGGCGTCTCTGCACCGTCAGCCGGGGAATGACTGTAATGGATCGGTAGTGGCACTTTCTACCTGTATACAGTATTTTATAGTTGTGACTTCACAACTGTACAGAAGTTCTGTTTAAAGGCAGACTTTCTGAATACGTCTGTGAGCATTTCACTTTGGATTAAGCCTTTTGATACGTTCATGGTATTTAAATAGCACCTCGACCTGCTTTATACTTACAAAAAAAGACATTGAAATCTAATTTTTAAGATATGGGACCTTAAAGAGCTAAGCATTCTGCACAGAAAAGATCAAATCCTGAGGTGTTACAGTTCCCTGGTGAGCATGTTGCTGTACACACAGGTCACTAATCTACTTACACAAACCCTGTTATATATCCTGCCTCTGACATGGTTGTGTAATGTTACACCAAACCATGCACTATGTGGCACAGTGAAAGAAAACACACACATTTGCATGTATAATGCAATGCCTCCGTCTATGTTTGACTTTTCTTGTTCTTCTGTCTGCAGGGTAAGAACCGAGAAAAGGAGCAGATGAAAGAGAAGGGAAAGGAGAAGGAGCGAGAGGCCAAAGAGAAAGTGTGTGACAGAAGAAGCAGCGACGGACATTATTTGGTGCCAGGCGCTTTCTCCAGCTGTGCCACCTGCTCACTGTGCAGCAAGAGCCTGCAGAGAAAGCATGGCCTGCAGTGCATGAGTGAGTTACACCACGACCACAGGTGTACACGCACCCACGCTTGTTCTCAGCCCGACACGCCTAAAACACACGTGCTGTGCTTACACACAAACTCTCACCTATTTATACCCATGCTACTGCACGCATGCTCACTCACACACTTCTTGGAGCACACAGGCAAAAAAACAGAGCCACCCTTAAACAATCACACACACCCAACCAGAAACTGTAATGAATTATAAAACATTCACAAATGATTCAGGAAACACTCAAAATCTTTTTATTTTTAGGTAAAAGTATTTCTGACGTTATGTTATTTTAATACACTGGTTGGCACATTTGTTACGTGGCAGATCACAGCATCAAGATAACAAGTTTTCACTTTGTTTTCACAACTATGTCATAACCCAGAAAGTGATAATCACATGCCATCATCATATTGAGTGTGGCTTTCGCATGTTTAAAAAAAGAAGATGGTGTTCCCTTTCAGTTCCTCTTTAAACAGCACGTAACCTTCTAATTTGCAATTATCTCTGCACTTTTAGTAGAGTAGACCTTTTATTGTCTCTCTTATGCCACTCCTGCAGGTCAGCTGATGAAGCCTGTAATATACAAAGTAATATACACCTTTTTATGATGATATAGATCGGTGGACATTAACATGATCGTTTTATAGCATCCTTCAATGGTCCCATATTGTAAAAAGTGAGATTTCCATCTTTTATTTTATTATAAAGCAGGTTGAGATGCTATAGAATCAGTGTGGAAGTATCAAAACACAGAGGAAAACACAGCCCGTATTCAGAAACAAGCCAGGACGTCTGTAAAATTGTACAACTGTCAACATGTCACATAAATACTGTATGCAGGTGGAAAGTGCTGTTACAGTTGGGTCCCCCGGCTGCAGCGATGGTGCAGAGAGTGCAGACAGGCAGGGGATGAATACTGGTATATTCAGACAGACAGTATGAGAAAAAATGGGTTTTTTAAAAACTCAAGCATGTAAACATGTTCTAGTAAAAATCCATCCTGAAAAATAGCGTAATATAGGACCGTCAACATGTAACCTTTAAGAGCACCTTTTTAAAACGGTCCAAAGTGAGGAAAAACATACTTAGAATATCGAAAGCAAAACACACTCATTATGCAGAAATACACTATTCTTGGTGTTAAATGTATTATGTATTTTATCATATACATCATTTGAATATAATTTTTTTAATAATGATGCATATGTATTCTATTAATCTTCTATAAACTGATTAGATGTTTTAGAAATAACTAGGAACTGCAGCAAAGTGGAGTAAAAAGTACAACAGTTGCCTCCAATATGTAGTGAGTTTAAGCATAAAGTAGGATTAATTGGAAATGCTTAGACTTTCATTTTTATTATATAATAAATTTAGAATTAAAGTGTCATTCTCGGGATGCGATGAAACTGCTTAAAGTCAGACTTTCTGTTGATCTTCCATGAGCCATACAGCTTAAGTCATAACCTAATTTTCCACTGGGTATTTCCTCATGACGCCGCCAGTCCCATGCCACACATCTGCTGAAATTATCGTAATTCAGAGACCGGCTTCTCCTAAGCCATGTGCTCTGTTGGTGGAGAATTTCACATCACTAAAAAAGTTTCAAACAAAGAACAAGGAAACAGAACTGTTCTCAATAAAAGTGCCATGTCATTTCCTTTGAACTGGACCATTACCAGCAGTGCAAGGAGAGGAACAGTTAGTCATTCTGTGCTACCACTTCATTATTTCATGGCTGTTACCTAATACATTTCCTGCCTGCTTCAGTTTTGTAGGAGACAAAGGCCATAAAACGTCCAGGACATTTAGAAATCCTGCAGTCTGGTAGAGGGGGGTATAATGTGTGATTGTTTTAAATAGTGTGCTTATTAAACAAAGTTGATCTGGCATATTTCACAAGGCACAGGGCACCACACATCCAGTGTGATTCAGACTGTGCAGCTTCTTTTAGACATTAACCAGAAACCAATAACACATCTATCCCTCTCGCTCTCCCTCTGAGACAATTCCCCATTCATCAAGCTTGGCTGTTAAGAATGGAAGCCAATTTCCGCCAAAATAAGATCCTGTAAGTCAATGTAACGAGTTAGTATCTCAAAATAATGAGAAAGTATCTCAAAATAATGACTTAGTATCTCAAAATAATGAGAAAGTAACTTAAAATAATGAGAAAGTATCTCAAAATAATGACTTAGTGTCTCAAAATAATGACTTAGTATCTCAAAATAATGATCAAGTATCTCATAATAATGACTTAGTATCTCAAAATAATGAGAAAGTATCTGAAAATAATGAGAAAGTATCTCATAATAATGACTTAGTATCTCAAAATAATGAGAAAGTATCTCATAATAATGACTTAGTATCTCAAAATAATGAGAAAGTATCTCAGAATAATGAGAAAGTATCTCAAAATAATGACTTAGTGTCTCAAAATAATGATCAAGTATCTCATAATAATGACTTAGTATCTCAAAATAATGAGAAAGTATCTCATAATAATGACTTAGTATCTCAAAATAATGAGAAAGTATCTCAGAATAATGAGAAAGTATCTAAAAATAATGACTTAGTATATCAAAATAATGAGAAAGTATCTCAGAATAATGAGAAAGTATCTAAAAATAATGACTTAGTATATCAAAATAATGAGAAAGTATATCAAAATAATGAGAAAGTATCTCAAAATAATGAGAAAGTAACTTAAAATAATGAGAAAGTATCTCAAAATAGTGAGAAGGTAACTTAAAATAATGAGAAAGTATCTAAAATTATTGACTTAATATTTAAAAATATTGACTTAGTATCTAAAAATAATGAGAAAGTATCTCAAAATAATGAGAAAGTATCTCAAAATAATGAGAAAGTAACTTAAAATAATGAGAAAGTATCTAAAATTATTGACTTAATATTTAAAAATATTGACTTAGTATCTAAAAATAATGAGAAAGTATCTCAAAATAGTGAGAAGGTAACTTTAAATAATGAGAAAGTATCTCAAAATAGTGAGAAGGTAACTTTAAATAATGAGAAAGTATCTCAAATTATTGACTTAGTATCTAAAAATAATGAAATAGTCTATCTTAAACAATAATGAGATTATTATTTTGAGATACAAGTCAATATTCTGAGAAAGTTTCTTATAATTTTGAGAAAAGTTTCTTATTATTTTGAGATACTGAGTCATTATTTTCAGATAGTAAGTTATTATTATTTTGGACATGCAGGATCCTTTGTGGACTTCCACAGTATGACAGTCGAGAGTGATGAAGCTACAAATCCTAAAGTTTGACACTTGATGCACACACACGCACACACGCACACACACACACACACACACACACACACACACACACACACACACACACACACACACACACACACACACACACACACACACACACACACAGGCCTGAGAAAAGGAGCGAGTGTCCCTTTAATTTGAACCCAGCCCTGTGGGGATTCAGCCTGTGGAATGCGTCGTTTGTGTGCCAGAGATTGTTCCCAGTGAGACAAAACTGGACAAAACCAACAGAGTGGGGAACTTTTTTTTGTTTTACTGTTCATATCAATGGCCGAACAGATTCATCTCTCACACGGGAAGACTACATTTCTTTTCGGGATGCAGCTGACTCAGATGAACCCGGGTCTTGTTGGAAGGGTAAGAGGCAGAGCGATGGTCTCGAGCGGGATCAGGTGGATAACTGCCGTTGTTTTGGCCGTTAGCTCAGTAGCTAATATGCTAATTTTAGCCAAAACAACCACTTTATTGCGTCTTTTTCCCGAGGGCTGTATGTTATGTCGGCTTAGAGTCAGTTAGTTAACAAGGGTAACCTACTTCCAAAGTTTCTTCTGTGTTTAATTTATCACAAACTGGCCCATATTAAATCTTAAAGCTAACTATTAGCCACTCAATGCTAGCGCGTTAGCCTGTTTACAACCGCTTCTGTTTGAAAAAGAATAAAGGTTAGGTTCATAAGCTTTGATTAGCTTAACTACAACAACAGACCACGTCAAGTCTTGTGTGTGTCTTCGTATCTGAATGCTGCACAACTCTCCTTTTTAGTTTTACTTCATGTGGCTCGTTTTAAAGGAGTTTGTCTTTGCTTCTGCTGCAGACTTGGCAGCTCAACAGGTGATTGCTAATTAAGCTAACGTTAGCATCCGAGGTCACTACTCAAAATCAGAGTCAGCTTTAATGGCCAAGTAAGTGTAAAACATGCTCTGGGTTTTTGTCACTCTCAATTTACATACACAGAAATAGACATACAGCTAAAACAAGGATACATACACATGAACAAAGAGGCAAACATAAATACTTAACTAATTTGTACAGATACAGTATAACTATATATAAAAACACAGGACGATGAAATTGTAAACATTGTAATAGTGCAATGGTGCAGAGCGAAAAGGGTGCTGTAATTAATATGGTTTCTGTTATTAACTAAAAGTCAGCTGTTTAGTCTTCTAATGTGATGTATTTTTAATATGAAGGTAATTTAAAGGTTATTTCAAGTTATTCACATAAACATTGGGTCCTGCTTTGTCTCTTGTTTTTTTATTCTGGTGCTCCCAACCTGTTATAGTAGTTGGCCCAGAGAGTTGTGCAGTTAACTGGCTCGATGTGTTCAATGAAGTTGCTCTTGAAATGTCAAATTCTTGCTTTTTAAACTCTTCCACCTATCTGTTAAAGCTTTCTTTCTGACTGGGTCACATGGTAATTGTGCTTGGCAGGTCTGCTGGGGCATAGCAGCCCACTCCACACCGGCTCTGGGTCTCACACACATCTCATCCTGTTAGCACACCACTTCTCCATGCATCATTGCTCTGCCCTCTCTGGGCGTTTGCCTTTTACTAGATTTACAGTCTGACTGCCTCCATGTCTGCCTCTGAGTACCTCTCAGTATTTGTGTACCTCCTAAACAGTTGTCATCCTCTACTTCTTATGGTATTTATTGGCCTGATTAGTCAGGTGATGGACACAAGTCCCATAATAGATCTGGATACACCATACTTCTGTCTGAGCTTTCCCCAAACGTTACCTTCTAGTATTATCTGTATGCTACTGGTCTTTAATGGCAATCATGACGCTCCTATTTGGAGAATTGTGACCGGCCGAGATGCTTCGCTTCACTGAGTGAGAAAGCCCCCCAAGCCCCAGTTCCTCCTGTTTCACTAGATGATGTCATGGGTCGGCTGGCTGCTTCAGGGTTTGCCCGAGTGTTCAATTAAATTCAATTTTATTTATAGTGCCAAATCATAACAAAAGTTATCTCAGGACACTTTACAAACTAGGTATACACCACACTCTATGACTTATTTAGGTATTTATTTATTCAGGTGATTTTGTTGATGTGTTTGTCCCTATTGTCTCATGGAGTTAAGAGTAATGTCATGCATACTAAGGATTATGTCCGTTTTTTGGCTGCTGTGTGAAAAAGTAATACCTTCGACACAGCTGTTGTAAACTCATTTCCTCATTTGTGGTAGCAGGGTTTTTCTATGAACTGCACAGTGTGGTAGGGGGCAAACATGGTTTTAACACAGGTTTATATTCCAAGTATAGTGTAAGGAAACCACAGCCAGCCTACAGTACGTTTACTCGGGGCTGAAAATAGAGGCATAGAGCAGTTTTAAATTCATAAAATTCATATAATACTTAACATTGTGCATGTTTCCTTTTGGACAACATTTCAGGCTCACACATTATTTCTTGCTGTAGCAACTGAATATACCCGAGTTAGTTTCACTTCAGAATGTGGCACTGCACCATCTAAAGTAACACTCTGAAAGATTTACTTTTGACTTAGTTAACACTTAGTGTGAGGAGGGTACATGCAGTTTATCCTCATACACTTAAATATGTGACTAGTGGACCACGACTTTATCTTTAATCAGATGCTGTGGCCCATAGAAAACACTGCACACTTGCGCTAGCCTACATGGTTTGAAGCCTTTAATTTAGACTGAGGTAGTATTGTTGTTACAGAACTTTAAAAGACAGCTCCCTGTTGTTTTGTACGCTTTAGCGTCCTACAAAGCATGCTTAAAGATACACACTGCCCATATTGCCATGACACACACAGCTGAACTTTAAATCTGAAAAACATGTCTTTAAGTGTCCTGTTGTAGGAGTAAATGTTTCTCTAGAAGAACCAACCCTTCACTATCAGGAGCTCTGCTGATTCCTGCCTTCTTTTCCTGATAACAGGAGACATCACATTCTCTATTTAGAGGAAGGGTTGTAGCACAGGTGATTTTTGTTTTAACTTTTTTGTTGGTTTAAGTTAAACGCCTGTTAAGTGTTTTTTTTGACAAAGCTACTCATCTCTGACTGCAGATTTCAGTTGTGACCTAGGCCCTGTTACATTTCTAGTTCATTGAGAGAATCACTGAACTGTGCGCCGTACACCTCAAGTGTGCTTCTTATGTGATAGGGTAGTTACCAGTCAGCAGATGTTGGGTGTGGGGGTGGGGGCTGAGTATCTCGAGGATGAGCTGCAAACCACAGTGCTGCTGACATGAGTGAGTGACTGGAACTTATCACATGGTTCAAGAGTGGCAGAGCTGCTCGACATTCAACCACTATGTCAAGCAGGTGATATTGACCACTATGACAACAGTATACGTTTTACTGGCCTAATGTCTAAGCTGTGTATACTTTGATCTGTCAGTTGTGACCAATGTTCTGATGCAGCATTGGTACACTGGAATTGCCAAACATTGAGGTGGTCTGGAGCTGCAACCAGTCATTGCCGATAAGTGCTGTGATATCAGTAAACAGAAAACACAGTGTTCTTGCTTATCTTAGTATAATTTTAACTTCCATTAAGCAAAATATCCTTTGAATGCAGTGGTATAATCACTTCTACTACACATTCCAAAAAAGAAATAGCTTACGTTTGGATCCTTCAGTGATGACTTCAAGGGATGTTGTTGCAATGACATGACTTTTTATCAAATCTATATTTTATCTCTTATCTTTTCCTGTTATTAGCAATATTTTTCTCAGCATTGCCCAGTCTGTGTGAGTGTTTAGGCTTTGTTGAAACATACTACTGGCTTAATAGACTGTATTAGACTAGTTGAAGGTTTGCTGTGCTTTTTTTGTCTGAAAGAGCCAGGCTGGCAGAGAGACAAGAATTTTGCATATTAGTTGGAGCGAGATGGACTTGACTTGGCTTGGTTTGGCTTGGCTTGACTGCTGAGTTTGTTGGCTTACTGACTTCCATGCCATTACCCTCCATCGAAAGGTAAACACCCCCCCAATATTTTCTCCATCCTCAAAACTGAGGGAAATCTGATGAGGACTATCTGATCTAAAGCATTCATTTCTGAAAATGCATTGTTTGTATATATTTTGTGTTTTGGGGCACTACTCTGTGTCTAAATGTGATTCAGTTGGCTTGCACTGGTCCATAATGTAGTGTAACAGTTCAGTACTGTTGGACACAATTCCAAGAGGGATACAGCGCTGCTGGTGAAGCTTATTCAGAAGCCAGTTTCTGTTTTCTTTTCCTTCAGCTTGGCCAGCAATTGTTCATTTATTACTAGAGAGAGACAGAGACAGAGGGGTGTAGGTTAGAGATTATGAATGAAGTGAAATAATAGCATAAATGTGGTTAGGACTGGATTTAAATGTAAGTGCAAGATAGAAGATAACACTCCCTAATATAAAGGACTCGCAGTGTATAATATATGCACCTATGTTTTATTCCTCCTCACTTCACTCACACAAAAATGATTATCTGTCACTGTTTCATGCATTTACTGCAGAGGAAGAAGAGTTTTTGTCTCCATTGTCTCGACACATAGAAGAGGAATAAGCAATAGAGGCCTTTACAGTAGGCTTTACAGCAGCTAGTGGAAGCTGCTAGTATAAGTCATGTTAAAACCTTTGTCAACAAGCTATGCAGCCGGAACCAAACAATCCCCATTGTGCCACATGCTCCATGTAACATGGTAAATGTTAAGGGGGCAGTGTTCAGGGAACAAACATGTTCACTTTGTTACCTGCCATAAACACCAGCTACCGGTCAAGTTTGAGTTTCACTGAGCGCATCATTTCACAAGAAAAATGATTTGTGTCATTTGAGAAAATAACTGATAACTGCTAAACTACAAATTATGACAACATTAAGAACAGTGTTATTATGAGAATCTGAGCACTTTAACACCAGTTGATTTTAAATACACTCAAAACACAGACATGTTTTATTTTTTTCAGTCTTTTTGGTATTTTCCAGAATTGAGTGGCCCACTTTGTGCAGTAAGCTGGATTCAGCTTTTCCCTAATAGCTGCGTTAGATCAGGCTGTTAAAACTCACCAACCTGTTTCCATTGATCAGCTTCTACAGAGAAGCAGCTCTCGTTTTAGTGCGTTTTGCATTAAAGGCCATGTGTTTCTTGTCTACGTCAGTCTGGTTTTACCTGAAAGGGTTGGGATTAGACTTTGCATAGTAACTTAATTTGTTTGGCCAGCCTAGTCTCTCAGGAAAGGCTTCTGTTGCTTACCTTATACAATATGTAGTCAGGCTGAAAGATTGAAGTGTTTTGTCTTTTGAGTAATTGAGTAGACCATGGAGGAGAGAACTTATTGGCTGCAGTAAGCTTTTCCAAAACAACTTTGATTTGTATCTGTGTTAATAAGCAGAGATACAATCAGTCATGTAATTTAAACCTACCAGCAGTAGCTTCGTTTTCCATACAGGGGGAAAAGTGGACAAATAGTGAAACCTCACTAAGAGAAAGGGAGTTTCTGGCCTTCCGGCCCACAGTGTGATTCTGTATCGTGTACATATAAACAAAACAGAAGCCACGAAGTTGCTGCTGCAACAATGAAGCCAGAAGTGATTCTTTGAATTGATGAGAATACCTCTTTTAAAACAAATACTTGACTTTGTGATTGTTGATGGCGGCAGTTGAAAAAGCTTCGCCTCCAGGCTTTTGTTTCAGCACCATTTCAGTGCTTTGGTTGAGTCACAACCTTTTACTTCAAACACTGCCTTCAGGGCAGCTGTTGGATTGGTTGTGAAATTTCAGACTTCTGTTTACGGCTTAAATTTTCTCATCCATATTCAATCCAAAAGCCACCACAGTTGCCTCTGTGTACTGTATGGTCTGTATCTAATGCAACACTCACTGACTCTGTGTTCCTGTCCTGCTGTTTTTCAGATTGTGCAGTGAACGTTCACAAGAGCTGCAAGTCTCTGCTGGGTGAGTGCACCAGCAGCAGGAATAAGGTAAACACTACACTGGAGCACAGAAAAACAAGGATTAAGGTTACAGTTAAGACAACCTAGTACCTTCACTTCCACTGTGCTCTATTATTTGGGGCCTCAGGGCTCTCATCTCGAAAGCTGTGTCCCCCTTTAGTCTTCAGGAATAGATTGGAGGCCCCTGCCTGAGGATCTCAAAGTACGAGCAGGGTTGTATAGGGATCAAAGATCTGAGATATATTGAGGAGTGAGGCTATTTAATGCCTTGCAAGTAATAAAAATAACTTTTAAATCTGTTTATAAAATGTATTGGAAGCCAGCACAGAGAGGATTAAATTTGGGTGATGTGTTCAAAACCTGTTTCCTCTGGATAAAAGTCTTAGTAGCTGGATGTTGTACTTTCTGTAGCTGATCTATAGGTTTTCTATTTGGGAAAATAAAAGTGCTGTTACGGTAATGTTGTGCTGTGAAGCACTTTGAGTCTGCCTTGTGTATGAAAAGTGCTATACAAATAAAGCTGCCTTGCCTTGCCTTGCCTAATCCAGGTGTGATGATATAAAAGTATGTTTAATGGTTTCTTATCTTTACATACACGTGTACACATGCTCAGACTTTGGATCAGTGACACAGACAATGGATTTTATATTCTGCATGTATTCATTGTTTATATACTGACAGTAATTGGATCTAATTACATTATATTCACTTTTAATAGTAAATGACAATTGTGACATGAAAAAGATTTGCAATATTAAGAAATGACCATGCTACATTGCAAAATTGAAATTTTGCAGCTTTTCTGCAACTTGTTGTTTTAACTATTAACAGGCACTTCCTGCATCTGCAACCACAGTTCTTGCTTTCTCCACAAAGCCTATGCTTTATGCTCTGCTACATTTTGAGGCGGTGCATATAAGCTAAAGGGGATCCCTCTATGTAACAATGAAGCTTCCACATTTAGCTACTGCACCACCTCAACAGAGAAGCATAACGCCAAAAACACACCAAGCAACAGTGGAGTGCGGCCAGCTGCCATGCAATGCCCGGCCAGCTCGATGTGTTTTCGGTGTTAATCCACTTTTGGCAGGGAGAGGTCAGGGCATTTAAAACAACTCGACTGAAGATTACATGCCCTTGTTCACTCTTATGAATCAGCATGAGATGGACTTTGCTTGTTAAGGCCATGTGAGCAGCCTCGTCCTGTAAAGAAAGTACAGTAACAGTGCAATTTTTAGGCATTTTGTTATCTGCCACTCAGCTGATAAAACCTTGGGAGAATGGTCTTGAAAAAATACTGTCTTTCCTTCTTTTCTCCACACAGAGAGATTCTCTGAGGTCTGGCCCATCAGGATCTCCTAATTTTGGTAAGCAGAATGTGCATGTGCAGATTTACACCTTGTGCATCCCATTGACCACAGTATCATTTGCAGTAGGGCGGGAGCGGTACATTGATGGATAAATTGCCTCTCTGATGGTTTGCAGAGGATTAAACAGATGAACGTCTGAGGTGGGTGGGGCGGGGATCTTGGTATATGTGTGTGTGTCTGCCTACACACTGAGCCTAGAGTGGGAGATTGGCATCCAACAGACCATAGGCAAAGGTGATGATTGGCCATTGTTAACAACAGTCAGGAGCTTTACCTCTGGTTAAATTCACCCAGGACAGATTTAGTGATATTGTACAATTTATACACAGTACCGACCTGATCAATAATACAGCGGCGCACATAGGTGCAGTGGATTCTCCAAACCATAAGATACAAAATTGCAGCTATTTCTTTTAACGTGCATGTTGTATGTCTATTGCACAGCAGCCCAGGAGCAAAGAGAAACAAAAGGAAGCTAGATTAGATTGAAGGCTATTTGGTATATTGATTAGCCTCTGAGTTAATGTGCTGTTTGCTTTTATTCATTATCAAGTGGTCCATCCCAAAAAATTTCAATCAATTCCAGCTAAAGTTCTGCAGGTCCTGTTGCTTGTGAGTGAACCCTCAGGAGACATGAGCGGCTGCAGAAGCAGCGTAAATTAATCTCCTGTAGCAGTTGTTTTTCTGCTCTGAACAGCTGGAGTCCTGTCAGCCACACCTGGTTTCTCCTCTTGCCCTGCTCTGGCCAATCAGTAGCTCATCTAGGGGGTCAGGAAGCCTGGAATGGGGGAAGTGAGGAAAAGTGGAGAATCAGAAAGTGCGAGAAAGGGAGAGATCAGACATGAAGGACGTGGGCGGGTCGCATATATATAACAGATTTTCCTTGTTTCTCCTGGGTTACAGCGGTGAAGGCACATCACTTATTACTTTTACAATAATACTGCATCTACTGATACTGCGACAGAGACTATTGAACCTTACCTTGGAGTTTGGATTATTACAAAGATCCTTCTGCTGCTCCTCCTAGTTCGAGGCTTTCACAATGGAGCGAGCAGTTACCAAAGGCACTACCCAACCCAAAGGGGCCTCCAAAAGTTGCTCCAGGATCACTAAACTATCCTCTTCTTTCTACCAATCTTCCTCTGCCTCATCATGGGGTCTGTCCGGGCATGCTGGTGTCCGAGTGTTGATGCACCATGACCTGATCACATGCCGATTCTTCCAAACCCTTCCTCGATCTTGGCTGAAAAAATACTGGGGTCAACTAGGAGAGAAGTCAAATAAGCAACCGCCTGCCTCTTTGTCCTCATCGTCTTCTTCCCCTCGTCGCTGGTCATCTTCTCCTTTCTCTCTCTCCTCGTCTCGTTTCTTCTCATCTTCCAGCTCTGCAAGTTACCTCCGTTCACCTGTCTCTCATATTTCCTCCCCAGCGCTAAAAGACCGGGACAGAGAGCGAGAGCATTCGGGCCCAGCCTCATCACAGGCCCTTGATGGCCACCCAGGTTTCCTTAGCACCCCAGGCATGACCATTAATCCGTGGGGACCTCAGCCGACTGCCGCCAATACCACCGCCTCCACCACAGCCCACAGCCTTGGCCACAGCCTCCGTCACCACAACAGCTCAGGGTGAGTATCTCTGCCTTGCAAGTTAGCCTTTTTCAGTCCTCCACCTAAGGCCTTTTTTTGTGCAGAGGACGTTTTTTATTTCTCTCTTTCTTTGTAACTTGTTTTCTTTAAAAAAAAAATATTACTCCCAAATGACAGAATTCTTTTTTTACCTGGAATACAAAATCAACAACAAAAATTAGCTATTTCTCCCTCACATCTGTAATTCTGTAGATGTTTACAGGACTTGCTGTATGTTAATGCCGGATATTTTTAGATTCTTTGATGATGCTGGTATGCTATTTTCTCTATGCCATCGTGAAATGTGTATTTATAGTTGACATCAAGGCAAGCTGTCTATTACTATCTATGTAACAGCCTTGAAACTGAGTCTAGACAGATCTCAGAAGTGGACAACTATTCTGCTGCATCGCGAAGAAAAGACATGGGAGAGAGAGACAGAGGCGTAGTGAAGGTGTAAACTAGCAGAAGACGAGGAATCATAGATTGGGCAACAGTAAGCAGGAGAAAAAGAAAAATGCAGCTGCCTGGGTTTCTCTTTTGTGATTATTTTTATGTCATTGTTTATGTGGATCGGTACATGCATATGTTGGCTCCTAAATTTATTTAGGCTGCCACTAGTTAGTGGCATTAAGTTAGTCTCAGTGTCAGCATGTATGCCACCTTGGACCTGTGGTTGTCATCCCTCAGATCTCTCCCCGGGGAGATGGATGAGACAGATGCTCTCCGCTCTAAACGTTGCAACGAAGACGCCATTTCCCTCGCTCCCTCCACCACAGAGTCCATCATCGTTGAAGGTGAGTTGACTGACTGAGGAGGAGATCACACCTCAATTTCAACAGTTCCAATTTCCACATTTGTTTCAAATAGTTTCCTGTAGGGACATGGTTATTGTGATAACAATACCTTTATCGCAGCGTGTTCAGTCCTCTAAGATCTATGCGTTTGCCTGAGTGGTGTTTTCTTAAATCCAAGGAGTAGACTGTGTGGAGTGTGTTTTGTGGAGTCAGGGGTGACCTCACCCTGTCTCATTAAGTTGTAGTGTGTGGGAGAGAGAGAGAGACAGGCTAATTGGGCACTAGCTTGCCACAGGAGCATTTTCTCTCTCTGTTGCTCTACAGTATATTGCTGAATTAACTGAAGAAAAACAATTTGACAATGTCCAAAGGATACTTTGGTTATGGTTAGGTTATTATCTTGTATGTACTAATTTGAACCACTAAGCGTACTGTATCAATAAAAAAATTCTGAAGGCCCCTACATATAATACGTGGTAAAAACGCTTTGCGCCTGTCGCTCCATTCATTTCCTATGAAGCAGCAGCGCCTGAGGTAGCGGCAGGCACCGCTCAGATTTGTTCAATTCAGCTGAACTTTGACCTAGTTGCTGCTGACCTTTCAAAAGCGCAACCAATGAGATAGAAGCTTTGAGTGTGATGTTAATGTTTTCTAGGCAACCTGAGAGCAACATCAAGACGGTTAGAAAGATGGAGGAAAAACTTATTGCGCGTCCGAGTTTCCCGAACTATTTAATGTTACATTAAAGCCGTATCACTTTCTTGGAAGAAAACGTAATGCTTCATGGTTCATAAGCAGTCACACCAGGTTTGTGAATAGACGCCTAATCAACATTAGTATAATCAACATTAGTATAATAACAACCGCTTGCTTGTAAACTGCCTATTCACAAACCTGGTGTGACTGCTTATGAACCTCCATCATCACGCTTTCTTCCAAGATCGTGAAACGACTTTAATGTAACGTTAAATAGTTCGGGTTTTCTCCGGGTTCTCCGCTTTCCTCCCACAATCCAAAGACATGCATGTGTTAGGTTAATTGATGACTCTAAATTGCCCGTAGGTGTAAATGGTTGTCTGTCTCTGTTCGTCTCGTGTGTGCCCTGCGATAGACTGGCGTCCTGTCCAGGGTGTACCCTGCCTCACGCCCGATGTCAGCTGGGATCGGCTCCAGCCCCCCTGCGACCCTGACAGGGACAAGCGGTTGAAGATGATTGAATATATAGTTCGGGAAACTCGGACACACAATGAGTTTTTCCTTCATCTTTCTAACTGGCTTGCCTAGGAAATGTACACTTCCCACTCAAAGCTTCTATCTCATTGGTTGCGCTTTGGAAAGGTCAGCGGCAACAAGGTCAACGTTCAGCTGATTTGTACTTTGAGCGCAGCAGCAGAGAGGCAAATCTTAGCAGTGTGTGCCGTTACCTTGGGCGCTACTGCCTCCTCCATAGGAAATGAATGGAGCAGCCAGCGCATAGCGTTTTTACCGTGTAGCATGTGTAGGGGCCTTTAGTCACATTTTGTAAACACACACCATTTTTTGCACTTTTAGTAAACAGTAGTATGAGTAGAGTGTAGGGTCAGCTAGAGTAGGTCAACACTGATGAGTCTAATCGTCCAAACCCCAAGTTGGGTGATTTGTTTTAGTTTTTTTTTTAATTGAGCGCAGGTTTAAATGTGACCAGATATAGGTAAGGAAAGGAAAGGATGGACAAATTATGTTTAATCAAGATTACTTAGTTCATATTTCCTTGACTCTATCTTCATTTATCACTTTCAGCCCTGCCAAAACACAAACAGACGAGACATTACGTCAGCAGGGAACTATTCTTGCACTTGGAGGCTAATCATTTCTAAGACCTTTTCTAAGAGAATTCTTGAATATCATTGTTTATTATTTCTGAATAAAGAACATTTAAAGAACTTGTTGACTTTGAGTTACTTTTGTCCTTAAGAGGAAACAAGATCTGTTGATTAATAAATATTTAAAAAATCGTTATTGCAGCTCTTCTCTCAAAATGATTGAGGACATAAAACGATTAGTTGTTTGATCTATAAAATGTTGATCAGTGTTTGCCAAAACCCAGAATGACATCCTCGAATGTCATGTTTTGTCCAAAGCTCAGAGATACTCAGTTTAGTGTCATAGAGTAAAAGAACCCCTCCCCATAGACTAAAAGAACCCCTCCCCTTTAAGAAGGTGGAATCGAATTTTTTAAAACTTTTTTTAAAAAACATTTCTCGAATTGATTATCAAAATAGTAGCAGACTAATTTAATAGTCGATTAACTAATCGATTAATCTTTGCGTTCTATTTGAGAGATGTCATCCACCTGTTTTCTTCCAGCTGTTCTGCTAGCCTTTACCTCTGACTGACCTTCCAGTGAAGACGCTGACCTAAACATTGACTCCCAACTTTGTACAATTTCTTACCGTGTTTCATAAGACTGTATTGTGTCATTGTTTTTGATCCTCTCCTTAGATGCTCACTATGCAGCAGTGCGGGCTGAGCTGGAGTCTGATGCCCAGGACCTGGAGGCAGAGTCGTGGAGTTTGGCAGTCGACCCTCAGTATGTTAAGAAGCACTCTAAAGAAGTGGTGAAGAGACAGGATGTGATATATGGTAAGTGGGATTTCTTAGATCGTTTTCACACTTCTACCTGTCCAATCAATACGTCTCTAGTCCCGCAATGAAGGAAAGCTCCAACGTCGACTTTTTCTTAATTTATAGAGAACCAAGCAAGGTGGCGTAAAGTTGTTATTTCACACAGAATTCATTCTAGAAAAGGCCTTGGCGCCTAGTGTGTGTGAAAAACTGATGCAGCGCAACGTCTTTTTTATTCCATGCATTATTCATTCATGACAAAACCTGGTGTCTGCATTACCTACAGTGCAACTTGACCATTGATCGTCGGATTGGAGATTCAGGTGTTTTATGCTAGTAGCAGCAATTATAGCCTTGAGCAGAGTAGGCACACTTCTTTCTAACTCCTCAACCTCAATTTTGAGTTGAGTACCGCTTTAATTTTTAAGATTATATTGAAATCAAATTCAAATATGAAGAAAATATTTTCAGGCAGGTTTGGATGGCATGAATTGTGAGCCGGTCCATAGCCTTGAAATGCATTATACATGTACATGCTTTACATGGCACAAACTTAACATGTAACTTTATCATCTTGTACAGAGCTGATGCAGACTGAGATGCATCATGTGCGGACACTGAAGATAATGCTGCGTGTGTACGTCCGGGAGTTGAAGGAGAACCTCCAGATGGACTCAGGCAGGCTGGACTGTCTGTTCCCCCGCTTGGAAAACCTCCTCGAGCTTCACACACATTTCCTGTCTCGTCTCAAAGAGCGGCAGCGAGAAAGTCTTGTTTTGCCCAACGACAGGAACTATGCTATCAACAGATTGGCAGACATTCTGATCACACAGGTAGGGAAGAGATGCATAGCATGTCCAACAAGAACACACATGCACAGCAACGCAGTTAAAAGCATAGTACATGTGTAATATGGGCCATTCAAAAAATAGAACAGTTTTCTTTGTTCCCCAGTTCTCAGGTGAGATAGGAGAGAGGATGAAGGACAGCTATGGAGATTTCTGCAGTCACCACACAGAGGCTGTCAGCTACTACAAAGAACAGCTACAAAACAACAAAAAGTTCCAAAACATCATACGGGTAAGACATTAGTCTAGATATCAGATTGAAGCCACAGTACATCTTTAGTCAAAGTTGCAGTCGGCAATATTTGTTTGATCATATTCACTGAAGCCGACACTATGTTGTGATAGAAAAAAAAAATGCCGGTTTTAGAGAAAAGAGAAAAAAACACACCTCTACATGCACCCAGAGCTTGTTTGTTTTGCAAAAATCCACTGTACCCGTATCATTCTGTCCACTCAGCGCAGTTCACAGTTTAGCACACACCACAGATCCAACCTCCCCCATCGTGCATGTTACAAACACAAACACGCCTCAAGCTAGGCATACGCTAAATGACGTTAGCAGTTGAGTAAGTTAGTAACCCATGCTGTTTACCGATGAGAGAAGACACAGGCATGTTTACAGGAATCTGATGCATGCGTGCTGAGTGCTTGGCGGTGGTGGGGGAGAGGCATGAGAGTTGTAAACGTTCGAAATTTGTTAACTTGATCTGCCAGACTTGCTAACTGCAGCTTTAAGTGAATTCAGTCCACTTGCAGTCTCATAAATGTTGAATTAAATAATGCCTTTTTTCTTATCAGAAAATCAACAACCTTTCCATTGTGCGGAGGTTAGGTGTGACCGAGTGTATTCTGTTGGTGACGCAACGCATTACCAAGTACCCAGTACTTGTGGAACGCATTATACACAACACTGAAGGTCCAGTATTTTCACATGCATTGTTCTGATAACTAAATCTAAATCTCTGTTAAAGAGTGTATACTTGTATATTTAGGGAGGATGAACTCCACTCATTATATTCTAATTTTGTTGCATCTATTAAGTATCACATGTTTTTTTTCTGTCTCCAGCGGGTACAGAGGAGCACGATGATCTAATACGTGCGCTGGGTCTGATTAAAGATACCATCGTTCAGGTTGACACGCTGGTTAATGTCCATGAGAAGAACTCTCGCCTCCGAGATATACACAACAAGATGGAGCCAAAGGCACTGGGAAAAATCAAAGATGGCCGAGTGTTTCGCAGGGAGGACCTGACGCAGGGCAGGAGACGGCTGCTGCATGAAGGCACAGTCAACTGGAAAGCTGCTTCTGGCAGGCTCAAAGGTAGGATATGGCATGATGATGCACAATACTATATAATAATAATAATAATCTAATATCTAGTGGTGTGCATCTACCTTCTTCTTCAGTTTGAAAGTCTAAAAGTGTCATTTGTGATTTTTTTGTCCTTTCAGATATTATTGCAGTGCTCCTTTCAGATGTGTTGCTCTTGCTGCAAGAGAAAGATCAGAGATATGTATTTGCAACAGTGGTGAGTGACTTATTTGTTTTGACAGTGTGACACTAACAAAACGATATGTATATCAAAGAAGAATACTTGAGTAATATGTAGTAAGATATGAGCGGGAGCAGAATTTAGTCAGTGATACATGACGTCTCTGTTAATGTCATTCATCAGATTTTTTTCTACGATAAAACCAGTAACCAAAAAGCACACCCTCCTGTCTCTTTCCCTCTTTCTTCTCCTCCACCCAGGATAACAAGCCGTCGGTGATCTCTCTTCAGAAGTTGATTGTTAGGGAAGTGGCCCATGAGGAGAAAGCCATGTTTCTTATCTGTGCCTCCTCTAATGAGCCAGAGATGTACGAGATCCACACCACCTCCAAGGAGGAGCGAAACACTTGGATGGCACACATACGGCAAACTGTGGAGAGGTAGCTGCATTTACGAGAAATACACACCTTAGGGTACGATGTATTTGTACCATGCCTGAGTAGGATAGCCCCCTGTCTCCACTCCCACGCTGCTCAGCTTAGCTTAGTAAGGTTGTTTCATACCTGAGTACACTTGTGTCATCATCTATGGGACATTTGTTTGTGAATACTGTGTAGAAAGCGTCACCAGTCGCAAGATCCCAAGCCCATACAATTGAGTCGACCTTCGTATCATACTTAATATTGTTTACATTTTAGAGACACAATCCCCTTGCCTACCTTCCAACTTTATCACCCAGCAGTTCAAAGGATGAGATGACCTGCGTGCATACAGATTTCACAGGAGACCGATGGCATTTAACTGGTTAAATAGCCGCTCACCTCTGTGTTTTGGTAGAGTTTGTTTTCAAACTGATGTGAGCCATACCCGAGTACATGAACCGTACTCAAGACCACCTTTTCAAGTGGACCCAGGAAGAGATTGAGGAACTGTGACAGTACACAGTGTTCACCCTAATCAGACAAACAGGACTTTGGTGTCAAGTGAACTCGGATCAGGGGCCTGTGTCTCTCATGTGAAATCCTTCTCTGTTTCCCAGTCTGCAATGACTTCTGTCCTGTCTTTTAGTTGTCCTCACACAGAAGAGAGGCTGTTCAGCGAGGAGGAAGAGGCACGAGCTTTCAGGTTCAAAGAATTTCAAGGTAACTGTAAACCAAGTGAGCATTGACATGCATAAAGAAGAAGTAGATATCGTAGGCCACAAGAGGGTGTTCATGTATCATAAAAATTGATAGAAGTTAATTGACTTTTTCTTTACATCTCCTCTCTATAGATTGAAACTGAATTAGGACACATGGTTTTGGTCATAAATTTTGGGTGGTAAAAAAATAAGGGTTGCTGTGTAGATGCACAAGAAGTGAATATATGACAAAACCTGCTTCCCTATCCTTTTGTTTTAAAAAGTTGAGACCCCTCTTCTTCCGTTTCATGTTTTCCATCGTAGAACGGCTGAGCCAGAAGGATGCTGTGGTCGTCCAGGCTCTTACTGAGAAGCTGCAGCTGTTTGCGGATATGGCAGAGACTGTGGCAGGTCTAGAAGACGCAGCTTCACGTTCCAGACTTCTGCTTCGAGGAGACGCCTCAGACCTCCAGCAGGGGGAGGCCCTGCTCAAAGGAGCTATTACTGAGGGTAGGAAAATGCTGTGTCTGCTTTAGATACAGATGCATGCATGTACTGCTTGCTGAATTCATGTAATAAATCAGTATGCAGTAGAATTTGCTACAATTCCCTTCAAAATCTCATTCTGTTCAGCTTTTCAACCCCAACTTGCCATTTTTTTCACTTCAGTGGAGAACCTCCAGAACCTGCTGCAGTCTGGAGTGAGGGAGGAGGCTCCAACCTCACGGTTTGAGGAAGGGAGCGGCTCTGCGGTTCTGCCCAGGCGAGCGGATACCTTTGGGGGCTATGACAGCAGCCCCACCATCCTCAGTAAAAGTGAGTCCAGCACAATGATGCACTGAGGAAGTCTACCATCTACTGATTTTGCAGTTGTATTTCAGTGGCCTTTATGACATTAATAAATTGTGAATTATAAACAAATTATTCCTTGAATTGGTTTTATTGGTTGAATTTGTGGGGTTTTTTTTCTCATAAAAAAAATGGTGTCCAACACTCCTAACTTAAAAAAAATCAAATCAATTAAAGACATCGATGGGCACAGTTTTACATGTATATGTGTGTTGTTTCTGTGCAGTATTTGTGATTGTCATTATTTCTATGTATCTGTTTGTTTTAAATACTTGTGTGTGTTTGCCATTGTGTGTGTTCCTTTTTGTGTGTCGGTGTGTCTGGGCCAGATGGCAGTGTGAAGAAGAACTTTTCTGGCGAGTCCAGAAACAGAGACAGAAGCCAGAGAGCTAGCTCCGACCCTCAGCTCAAAGACCTCTGTGGCAGCCACACCCTTGAGCAGACGGTAGGGGCACAAGCACACACACACTCGCACAGAGAGAGTAAACAACAGTGTATCTTGGGATGAGTCACTGTTATTTCCTGTAAATAGAGATGACCAGACCAAGTCATCTGGAAAGTTTCCATGTCCTGATGTTTACTGTAACCCTGTTCTCGCAGGTCATTTAATTTGTTTATAAATAGATAAAGCCTTGATAAAACAAGAACAAGAATGTTCAGGTCGACAATCTAACAACATGTTGCTAACAATAAGCAGTGTTTGAGAAACAAAGCCAGTTTTAATCTCTGTCACAGGATCAGTTGTTATACAAACAGACAGCACAATTTGTGGTCCTACATATTTATTTATTTTTATGTCTAAGCTATAAGAAAATGTGTTTCCTGTATTGTACTGAGTGAAAATACTCATTTAAACACTATTTGCCATTCAGAACAGTAGTAGTTTTGCCACCATGGCTAATAGAGCTGCAAGGATGATATTGTTGTAGGCCGACCAGGAAGTTAACATCTCTCTGGTTCCCACATCAAGAAGACAATGTGATGTTTCCATTGAATTTTGAATGATGGCAGGAAATAACCAAAGTTCGTGATACTTACAGGTTTTGTTCAGCAGGATAATCTTCTCAAATGAACGCCACTTTTATGATTTTAGAAGCGTAATAGGCAGACGTAAAAAAAACAACCTTTGGCTATTAATGAACCACGGTTGCATGACCACATGTCACCACTAAGGTGAAGGTGACATCTAATGTCCCTGTCAACCGCCTTTATTAAGACATACAAAACGTGAGTGGTAAACAGTATTTACCAACGTTTATGTCATAGAACAAAATATCAAAATCTCTTAAGCTTGTGTTAACTACAAACCTAATGCCTCCCAGCTGGACATGCCTGGAACACCTCCCTCGTGAGGCGCCCTACATGGTGTCAATTCTGAATTGTGTATCAGCTAATTTATTTTTTTTTGGACACAAAGTATAGTATAAAAAAAACAATATTTCAGTTTATTTTAAAATGGCATATGACCACAGCAGTTCAAATGTTCAAAACATTTTCACAGCACCCATGTTGTATTGTGTTGTGTTGTGTATTTGTGTTTGTGATGTGATTTCATTAATATGACCTGCTTTGTGTCTGACTGTTGCTCAGGTTGATGAAAGCTGCTGCTCTCCTGCCAGATGGAACCGCATCTGGTCCAACTCCTTCCCTGAGGCTGAGGTAAACTCTCCTTCTCTGATCTGTCACCTTGTGCTGCACAACTGCTTTGTTTTGATATTCATAGCCATGCCTGCTGAACTGAAAATATGTATCCATGAGAAGTTTTCTAATTCAATTAAATGCTGTGTTATTTTTGTGATTATGATAGTTGATATTGATAACATTTATGATAACCTTTCCTGTTTCTCCATTTTAGTTCTTTGACAGAGTGCTAATGCTCTCCCAAAGGCTCTATAGTCTGCAGGTAATGTAATATTGTCTCATCCACTGTTTATGGAAATAACTAACTAAACCATGGTGGATTGTATATCTTTGCAATTTCTGTATCACTTTGATAGTCAATAAACATTGTTGCAGTACAAAATTAAAATATGTCCCTTACTGTTATTTTTCTCTGTCTTCAGGCCATAATTTCCCAGCAGGACAGTCACATTGAGCTGCAGCGGGCCTCGTTGACAGAGCGGGCCTCCCTGCCTGGCCGCCACAGAGGGAACGTGCTCCTGGAGCAGGAGAAACAGAGGACTCTGGCCCTGCAGAGAGAAGAACTGGCTAGCTTCAACAAGCTGCAGTCTCAGCACCGGCAGGAGCAGCATCGCTGGGAGAGGGAGAGGGAGAGGCACCGCCAGCAAGTCGAGGCCACTGAGGCCCGGCTCCGACAAAGGGAGGAGGAATGCAGACGGCTGGAGGTGAAGTGCTCAGTCTTACTCGAGGGCTGTGGAACAGATTTTGATTTATTTAGATTTTAAAGAAGATCTGTGCAATGGGCTGAATTTCATGACCTCGCATGTATGGTACCATTGTCCTATGTTTTCATCTCATCATGATTTGTAATGAAAAGAAATATACTGTTCCTATATTGATTTAGCGATAAAATCACTTTGATTACATCGTTTTCCATTGGAATGTCCTACCTGACCGCGAGTGATGCAGCGTGCAACTTTGAGCTGCACTTTTGCTGGACGCCCGGTTTTCTATGTTTTTCTTTATGCGCTTGTTGAAAGTGCTGCGATGGATGGAGAACAGCTGATTATGAAGTTGAAATTAAACGAGACGTTCTCACTACGAAAGATAAATACATGTGCTGTTGTAGCTAAACAGGCCAGATAAGGAGGAAATTACTCTCACTACAGTGTGTGTGAGGGGCCAGTTTGAGAAGAAGGCAGACTCTGAAGTGAGGGCGCTTGCTCCTTGTTAAACACATCAGGAGTCCGCTGGTGCACGGGACATTTACGTGTTTTTTCAGGGGCATAGTTTACAGCTTGTTCCACATCTTCTATGAATAAGTGTCAATGCGACGTGTGAAGTCTGATGCTGTTACGACGTGATGTTAGAAACCTTTTGTACTTCCTTTCAAGTTCATGTCTCGGTTCAGTGTGTACATTTTGCACTCTAGTAATAACATAAAAGACAACACAGGATGTATTTTCAAATAACAATATTCCACACAATATGCAGGAGCTTTTGGCAGAAGAAAGGAAGGAGCTGGAGAGTCAGAGGGAGACGTACCAACAGGACCTGGAGAGGCTGAGAGAGTCCACCAGAGCTGTGGAGAAAGAAAAGGAACGTCTGGAACACCAGAAAAAGATCAAAAGGAAGACTATTGAGGTGGGAAAAAGGACTCAGATTAATCAATTGTCGATTAATTGATACATTTTAGCAGCTCTACATACAGTACAAGACTAGCAAGCTAGCTAATTGCTAATGGACACAATCTCTTAATAACTCAGAAATGATTTACCTCAAAAAAGTAAAACGTAGTGGATGTAGTCCAATAAAGGATGTGGAGAGAAGTCACTGTTCTGTTTATACTACATTAGATGTCTGCCTACAAGGATAAAAACTGCTTTTTGAAAAATATGAAACTCTAACTTGAAGGTCATATTGCTGTTCCTTTTTAAAGTTGTATGTTAAATTAAAATAAAGGCCAGGCGCTAGGTGACAGTGAGGTGAAGAGGTAACACCAGGAACTATGGTGCTGGTGAGGATTACTCACAGATTTAAGAATAAGAAGGAGCTTTCCTGTCTCTCTTACTTCTTTTTTTTTTTTCGCAGTTGCATCAATTTTCCAAAACTTTCCATACCCCTCTTTTTTTCCTTCAGTCCCATCCCTTGGGCATGAACGCTGTACCCACCCCTTTCAGCTACTCAAGCATCTGAAACACTATTATAATATATGTATGAAGGAAGGAACCTTTAGTTCTTGTGTTCAGGTTCTCTTACTGGTAGAAAAGTAGCGATTTTCAGTTCCCACAGCCTTTCATAGATGGACAAATGATAAACACTCAGACGACTGAATACATCTCTAACCACTCAACCCAGGAATCCACCTACGTAGGAAGCATTCTTTCTCTTCACCTCTCTTTACCTCTGTTTCTCCTCCCTGTGCTATCCCTCTTTCTCTCCTTACAGTACAATGCAGGTCATTGTTTTTCATTTTCATGGGAGAGGAGGTTTGAGAAAGATCCACTGACTGTAATGTTATGCCCGGTGACAAAAGATCTTTCAAGGAGCTACAGTGAAGTTAATATAAGCCGTGTTTATGTGTGCTTTCAACGGCCCATATAAACATCACAGTTTGGTTGATTGGCGTTCTCTCTGACAAGCCGAAGAGATGGATCTTGATACAGACTTTATCTTCAAAATAAACCTGATTTAATAAGCGTTATCCCGCTTATTATACGGCTACTCACTAAAGTAATCAATAATTTGACACAAAATACACAAAAAAAACCTTTAATCCCGGACTCTAAATATTCTTGAGGTGTTGTACTTGACTGGGATTTTCCTGTGGTTTACAGTAGTAGCTGATGGCTGATTTAGTCATTTTTCATAAATTGGTGACTTTTATTGTGGTCATTTTTAAAAGAAGCAATATTTGATCACGGGGAGAGGAGCATGAGCATTATTGACAGCGCCACTTTCTGAGTCACGCACATGATTAGGTTGCTGTCAGTTGAGGCCATAATAAAAACACACCTATTGATGGGAACGCTCACTCTGACTAATGCAATGCTCCCAAAGAAGAAGACCAAACATTTCAACTGGATGAGTCAGCATCTTCTACTTCTCTTATTTTTTCTGCTTCTTAAGAAGAAAAAAACATTTGTCTCTGCGTAGACACTAGAGTGCTGTTTTCCAAGAAGTAGAACCGATCACCTGAAGAGCTGTACTGATACACATGCTCCCAGACTGATATCTTTTTCTGATTGAGGCAGTCTCTAGTGACGTCATTAGTTGCTTTTTGCTGCCTTACATTGCTATCTTGTTGATGCTGGAGAGTTATCTGTGACGGGCCAAGTGCCTCTTCATCCTGCATACCAAGTTGAGTAACAGATGACACAAGCCATCCATACAGTACCCTCCAGAATTATACATACTTTTTCTTTGAAATTGTGTATTCCCTTGTTGTTTTTTATTATTTGTATACTGCAGCTATACATCTTCAGACATCTGCCTTGCTATCTAGCATTCCAGAGGTTTCATGGTCACAAGATCTTTCACTGACATCCCTCAGTCCTGAGTTCACTGTAGTCTTAACTCAAGGCGTACACAAACAAAAAACGCTGACTTGAGCTATTGTGTGTGTCATCTCATTACTGGCTGCAGAAGGCCGACTCAGACAGTGAGTTGTACCTAGAAAACCACAGCCTCTGGCTGAATTGACCTAATCTGCTGGGATGAGTAATGCAGGGACCCTGGTAATTAGAGGCCTTCACTGAAACAGTGTTGGTAAATAAGATTGCTGCACGGTTTGTTTGGTACATGGACTGCAAGATAAGACATAAAGCAGGTCAGAGCCTATCAGCACCCCATTAAAGCATGCCCACAATATTTGTTTTGTACCAGCTATGTAGTGCGTTTCTGTGTTTTGTACACATGCAGAGGTATTGGTTGCAATTCCATACTGTTGGTTGTGCTATGGGAATTTCTTGGCTGCGGTTATGGGAGATTTGGAAGTGGTTTGTTCCCCCTCTGCAAACACATCAAACGGCCTTTTCATCAGCTGTGACCTCAGGAACTGTTCCAGGCTTCGTGCCAACCTGATATCAGCAGGCATTTAATCACCACCACCCAACATTAAGACTCATCAGCAAACCCGTAGAGCTATGATTAGACCTCATAAAAAAAAGGTGTGCGTGCGTGTGCGTGTGTGTGTTTGCGCAAGAGCGATGCTTGTTGCGGCATGCCCTGACTGTAAAGGAACTTCGCTTTCATGTTTTATCTCATGTGATCACACTTGGCCGCTCAATAAAGAATGCATCGGGCTTGAGCTTTTTTTATTGGCTCTGCACCAACAGTGCCTCAAGTCTGATTGCTCAATAGTCCTGTGAGTGTAAAGTCCTAAAACGTGTTCACACCAAGGTTAGAGCTGGAGTCGAGGATTTGATTGACAGTAAACAGTCAAGCGAGAAGTTACCTGCATAATACAGCAAGAGTCAATTATAAGAAATGGAACATACATTTGAAACTTAAGGGTAGAAAACTGTTTGACTATAAGGTCAAAGGTTTAATCTGCGGCCTATTAGGGAGGACTTTTGGGGGAAATGCATCAATGAATAACCATTGCTCTTCCTTCAGTAACATTTTTGAGATACCTTTTAGGCAAAGCACTCAAGTTAACAACTGCCCTTTTGTCCTGGTTTTTGCTCAACAGCAGAAAACTGTAAAACTGAATTGCTACCTGGTGTGAGTATGTACATGAACATGACAGAACATCGCTAAAACCATGGGGAGATTTACAAAGCTCAAGTGAAACATTGAAAGGGCAGTTGTAAAATGTTGACCTGTATCTGTGTTTTTGCACTACGTTATCTCTTCACCTGTTTGGCCTCAGGCTGATTTACGATGCTGTTATTGAGTGAGTTCATGAGGTTTACACATCAACACCCTTACCGTGCACACACAAACATATACCTGTGACTCTTCTTCTATAATCAGCTGGTGCCATTTGCTTTGAGAGGATAAATATAACACCAAGCTCGAGGGCAGACCTTTTCTTATTATGCCATCTGTCTCTGAAGTTATTGTAGTCAGGAAAGTTAAGACAGAGAGTTGAAAAAGCACCCCTAGTGACTGCCTGGCACCCCTTGCCTACACAGTTCTCACCTGTTTGACACACACTGTATGCGGCACTATTCTGTAGCCATCTTCACCTGCAATAATGTCAAACCACCCATAGTTTGAGTTAATAGTTTGCTCTGTGAGAGAAAAAAGGAAGATAGTGAAACAAACTTTTACGCCACATTCGGTCCATAGTTAGAGCTGCATTCATTTTTTTTTTTTTTTATGAGACTGATACAGACACCAGCTCAGAATGGGACTGTCTAGCCAGCGAGCTGTTTATGGCCTTCGTTAATCTTGTTTTCAACTAATTTTGTTTACTCAGATTTCAACCTTCTACTTGGTGCTCGCAAAATCCTTGGACCTGCAGTTTGTTTTTTTTCAACCCGCTCTTTAACAACATGCATGGTTCCCACCTGCAGCAAAGTTTCAAATCGGTAGCTGTTATAACTGCCCACTCCCGCAAGATTTATTTATTTACCGCTCAAAAATGTAACAAATTCTTTCTTGGCCCATGCTACGTCCTTCCATCAAGCTTCACGACAAACCGGTCACTAGTTTTCTTGTTTATACTGCAAACAGACAGACAAGCCGAGTGGAAAACATGACCTCCTGGCAGAGGTAATTATAAGTTGCTTTTTTCTGTGCCATCGATTCTTGAGATAGGGTAATGTGACGTAAAGATTATTTTCATTATCAATGAATCTGCACACTATCTATAACATCAGAAAATTGCAAAAAAATGCCCGCCAAGCCATGTCATCAAATCTTTGGACTCAGAAAATGTTTGCCGTTGTTGATTGATAAATTACGTAGATTAATAATGAATCAATAATTAAAATTGTTACTTAATCGTCAAACCGCTTCAGCTCTAATGTGATGCCCCAGGAGGCACTGTATGAATGAGTCATTGCTTGTCATCACCAAACTTCATATAAAACAGTATTTACTCTGTTTGATGATCATCAAGTTTATTTCTGTATGAGTAACATGGACACGGTTTGAGTTTGGATTAGTTTGATGAGTTTGCTTATCTCATTTAAGCAAGACTCAACAACCGATGTCCTCTCCACTGGTATCACATTGTGCACAAGGCAACATATTGTGCAGTATGGTATGGGAGTATCCAAGCACTTTTCAGGATGAGAGGAACCTGGCTGTATAATTAGCTAGTCCAAGCCTGTCATTAACAGAAGCCTCTGGAAAGCAGCCAGTGCTAATTGTTTATGTGCTGTCAGTCAGGGCTCTTTGTGCTCTGTAGCTTTCACAAAGTTTACTGCCCCTGGAAACCTGCTGTTTGTGCCGCTTGAAGCCGATCACCTTGTTCTGGGAACAATGCAACATCTGTGTGCTCAGATGAGTGAGTGCTGAGGGAGGAAAATGATGGGAAAGAAAAACGGGGGCTTTAGAGAAGGAAGTAGGGAGACTTTCCCACCGCAGGGCCCCTCTCTGCCTCGGGTCCTGTCATGCTCTGCTGTTACAACTGGGGAAAACTCTGTCTCCATGTGTACACACACACACACACACACACACAGTCAGATGAGTCTGCCCTTCATGCCTTGTAAAACACTGTCATCATGTGTTCCCCCTCTCCACAGGAAGTATTCTGCTTCATCATCAATCATGTAGCATGTGGACTGAATACCAAACAGAACAGCTGCAGACTGATGCAAGACTTTAAGTTAAAGACACTTTATGTAAAACTGCCGTTAGACTGATGGACATTTGTTTGCCGATTTATTATATTATTATTATAAAGGAAAACAAAGCATATACTGGCCAAACTACAAATAAATCCACACTTTTTTGGAAAGTGTTCTAACTACTATGTTTTAATAATGCACGTATGGTATTCTTAAAAAAATCTCTTGTCTGATTGGAACCTTTACATCTTCTCTTCGTCTTCCAATCCCTCTTACCTAAAATTGGTATGATGGAAATAACCTGCACTATATATATTTTTAATCTATTTTCAAAATGTATCATTTCAAAAAGACCAAATACATGATAATACACTAATGAGCAGAAACCCAAAAGCTTCAATGTACTGAAGTATACACAAAAAGTGTGTATATCTGAAATGCCCAGATTCAGTAACTGATTCAGACTTCTCAGTTGTCTGGATGAGGCCCAGAGATCTCTCTTTTTCTGTCCGTGTGATTGAGACCATTTCAGCAGTCCATATTTGGGTACATGGGGCTAAGGATCATTTCCAGCCCATTAAGATTAGGCTCTTGGCTGTATCCCAAACATTAAGTTCTTTTATGTAGCTTTATGGAGATACAAAGCCGATTCCAAACAGCCAAAAATCTACCCTTTTGACCAATTTTATGTTGACATTTTGATGCAATGTGTGATAAATCTTCTTTGGTTGTAGAAGGGCTTAAACTTTTTACAATACAGTGAAAAGATCCTTGTTATAGTTCATGTAATGCAACACGTGGGATTACTAACACTACACCACTCGATTGTTGCAGAAATCCTCCCAGTCAATATCATTGAATGCAGATTGGATGATAATGTTGACTCGATCTGTAGATCATCTTTCATTCAGTCTAGTAATTAAGTGGACAATGCAGTCAGTGTCTTTTATCCACTGATGTCATGAGAGCCATTTTCTTGTTCTCCTGCTTGTCCAACAGCTCTGCTTGTTTTGTTAGACACGCCTTTATGTGCACAGGGACTATTAAGGGTTTTATGTTTCTCATTTTTGTGTGTGTGTGCGTGCATTGTCCTTGAGTCTCTTGGAATACATCAAAAGCCTGTTTGCAAAATGTGTGCTCAGCAGAAACAGTCGCATGTGTTTCTGATTCCCTCTGTAGCCCATAAATACCCTGCTCCTCAAAAGATTGTGTTTCTGTAATGACATGGCGTCCCACAGACGATTCATAATGTGCATCTGTGTGTGCGTGTGTCTTCTGTGCTCTTAAGCTGTTCTTAAGTTTTGTTTTGTTTTTCTACAGTAATATACTTCTATACTCATACATAACTAACAGCAGGCTGCTTACACACACACAGACATACGTACTCCCGACTCCAAACGGAATCTGACCACAAATATGGATAATTACAGTGCAGAGTTGGGAAGCCAACCTTTCTGAACTTGCACACTGAAGTCTTATATGATGATGTTTGCAACAATTGAAGACTTCAGTCAAGTCTCAGCAAATAAAGTCCAGTCTGCTTCCCCTCCTCCAGGTGGCTCCTCTGTCTGGTAGTCTAAACGGGGAGCTCCTCATGTCCGCTGGCCTCAACACCACCACCAACGTCACAGACCTGCCCCAGCCTCAGAAGCCCTTGGTGCGCGCCAGCCTGTCTGTCGCACCTGCTGACTATCAGGAGCGGCCTGAAGTGCTGTTGCGGCGGGAGGCGAGCTCTTCCACCCTGCCGAAGACGGAGGTGCCCCTTCATCTCTTCAGCACCACCAACCAGCAGCACAAACTGCTTGGGGTGCAGCAGCAGATCCCCACCAAGCTGGCCGCTTTCAGCAGTGGCAAAGGAAAAGGAGGCAAGATTAGCAAGGCCTCACATCGCACTGACAGCACTGGTAAGGGGTTACCACAGGTGACTCACAAGCACTTTTCACTCGCGTGTTTCACATAACTTAGCTATATTATTTAGCATAGCTTTTATTTTCGCTTTAAGTCCATTTTTTTCGAGAATAGGTGCATAAACGCGAGGTTCATGGCCAATAAAAAGGCTAAATAAATATGTTAATTTACATTTTGCAATGTGGGCGGAGTCAGCGAGCAGCACCAGTTAAATCCCAGAAACTGTCCCTTCATTTTTGTCAAGCACCTGGGGGAAAAGACATGGGAATACTGAGGAGCTGCAGGTGGCGGGGGGTTCTGTGGTGCCGAGTGTATTTATACCAAGTGGTCACAAGTTGAATGCACATAAGTCTTTTAGAGTAATTCTGAGCAAAACAGTGAACGCAACATGCTCATGGATATTGAGTTAGTCTTTAAAAGGTACCGAATATACACGCAAATATAAAAAACGCAGCTAATTCTTTTTCTGTTAATCAATTATTCAACTCATCGTTGCAACTCTACTGCAGGTATGGCAATCTTCTTTATTGGAAACAACACTCAGATTTTATTCACCCTGTCATGTCACATATAGTATGAATAAATAGTTTGTAAGGAGGAAAGCACCATCCTCTTTTTATTCTAAAACAAAAGGAGAGAGGGAAGGAGTCAACAAACGAAGAGGGTGGTGTGTGCAACTTTTCTGTTACACTTGCACTAACAGTGCATAAGTTGATAACATCAAAGTATCATACAAGCTAGGATAAGATGCACCTTAACTGATCCCCAGCGGGGAAATTTGTACACTCTTCTTCAAAATGTGTTTAATTTACCCACTCTTCGAGATACAAGCCATCTGTGCCTGACATGAGCTTGACCTGAGCTGCATGAGTTAAGTGGCTCTTCAGAAGCACATTAGCTGTCTATATTGGATCAGCTCTGATTCATCAAATAGTGACCTGAGAGAAGCTGCTCTAGTTTACCAATGCAATCTAATTTTACAGTTAAACCACCTTCTGCCTCTTTGTCTCTTGTTTTCTTTGCTCTGTCTTCCTCTCTCTCCCCTTGTCTCCTCCTCCTCCTCTCAGCCTCAGTGGATATGAAGCAGATGCTGCCGCTGAAGCTGTCTGCCCGAGATGACAACGCCCTCAAGGCCAAGCGTTCCATCAGCCCCCACCAGCAGCTCCCGCTGTCAGCCCCTCCCCACCCTCTTCCCTTACATCACCACGCAGGTACCTTTTTTATACACACAACCTCATGAGCGCGCACACACATGCTTCCTCCTTTTGCTCCGTCAGGGCAAACCCAAACACAATCTCCTCTGACCCGCCTTTTCTACTGCATTATTAAACGTGGTTCTCACAGACACAAACATGAGACACACATTCTCCACTTGGGCAAACCGGACCCCACCCGATTACGTTCCTCTCTAAAGCTTACATTCATGCCCAGCCTCACCCTGTGTAAACACCTATCAATTTCACAAGCTTCACTGTGATTAATGACAGGCTGTACTGCTGACACAGACACTTTAATCCTGCGTCCTAACAATCACCACTGACATAACACTGGCAGGATTTCAGTGATGGATTTCAGTTAGACCAGCTTTATTAAACAGGTACTAATGAGTAACCTGCCAGTTGTATTATGCTATTTTTAGAGTTATACCTTGTTCTCTAAAAGACTTTCTTGTATGTCTTTAACAGATCAACTTAGTCCTCCAGACAACGCTGGGCCAGACACCCAGCCCCCCTCCTCCATCAGCACCTCCCACCCTCCAAATGTTCAGAAGCCCCCCATGCCTCCTGCACAGTCCCATCCTCAGCCCTCAATGCAGCCTCCAACCATCCCTCATCATTCACAGAGCACAGGCTCCCTCCAGTTCCAGTCCCATCTGCAGCCGCGGAGCCTAAGTCCAAACGCCCAAGCCCATGTCCAGGTAAATGTTCACGGGCTCACCCACAGCCACAGCATGCCGCCACCCTACAAGATCGCCACAGAAGACCTCAACAAGGAGGATGTCATCTTCTTCTAAAGTCCACTTGGCTGCCCTCAGATGAACCAGCAGAAACAAAAAAGAAAATAATTATCAGATGGTTGCTGGTCCTAAATCGTCATCATGTGTCCCATCCCAGGGAGCCACTTCCTCACTGTGGGCAGGCGTAGTGTTATTGAGGGTTGATAAGGTAAGATGGTTTAAATATCGGTACAAAGTTACAGCAATCCATACCCGAGAGCAGAGCCTTTGTGTGCTCTTCAGTGGACCGTATTCAAAAAAGATGACATTTATATTTTAACACTGCTACCCTGAGTTTATTAAAACCCCATAGTTTCTTTTATTTAATTTTTTTAGTTTATTTTCTTGACTCAAGAGGACGACAAAGCCTCCTTGTAAACTTGTACTAAACGGTTTAAATGAAGTTAAACCAATCCAAAGACATGAGCCACGAGAGCTGAAGGGGATTTGACTGAAAGGAACACTGTGAAAGAAAAACGGTCGAGGGATTTTTCAGGAGGTCAGGCTAGCTAGTGAAGCATGAAGAAGTGAAAGGTGCAGCGATGGCGCCCTGGTCCGATCATCTGCTTCTACCGGACCTGGAACCACAAAAGATGATTTAGCAGGAACTCAGAAATGATCCAAATCTTAATACAGGAAATATTCTGCTTGCACAGTGTAAATACTGCATTCCAGACTAATGAATGATCTTTAATGGACTAAATGTGTGTTGTTTGGGTGTACAGGTGTCAAAATTGTGAAGGTTCATTTAATTTTGTTGTTCTTGTTGTGATTGTATCTGTGATTGTTACAGAAGACTGAACTGTGGAATTCTGGTGTTGCCACTGGTTGTGAAACCTGAAACAGACCTTTTTTTTTTTTTTATTCAGGCTATTTTGTAATTATGCTTCAATGAAGGGAGAGTTCAGCTTGTGGCAAAACTGTTGTTCAAATTCATGCAGAGTGACACAAACTCAGGGGTGCCTTTGTTATGTCTGTACAGTTTGTGACATTCATCTGCTGAAGGTCTTTTCTTCATTTCCTAGCAGTAGCTTTTCTCAAACACACAGGATTTACTCATTTTTACTTCCACTGATAATGCTTTGTAAACACAGTTTCAAAGGTATATTTGCGTCACTATTGCAAGTGAGTCAGCTGGTAGATAAAAGTTCACTTCTTTAATGCAGAAACATGTCAATTTGAGTTTAATTTAATTCTATTGGCCTTCAGATATTAAAAGTATATTTACCAAACTTTTAGCAGACTGTACTCTGAAGACATCAAAAAAGACCTCGCTGAGTTTGTTACATTTCACAAAATCTGTCCCTTTAGGAGACACATCGTGCAGAAACGCATCTGTTGCTGGTCAAGTGGAACCATAGCTTATTGTACAATTTGCGACATTTCACCCGTCATGTTGTTTTAAGGGCAATATTTTTTTTAACTGCTTTGGCAGGGAAGAGACATAATTTGGGGTTATAGGCTTTCGATGAACATAAGTAATAGTCACAACAATTTCATACAGAGTTGATATATTATTATTAAAATCCATCATCATACGAATAGAAAATGTAACTTAATGATTTTGCACAAGTCAGTCCAGTAGAACAAAACCCCCGTCTTATTTCCAACATACACAGCTAAGATTATACTGATAAGTCGGTTAATGACAGCAAAGCCTAAAGGTGCACACTGTTTTATATCTCGCAGCTTTCTGAAGACATTTTTTTTTTCACTCAAGTCAGGAAATGAAAAGTTCATGTGACTGAAAAAGTCTTGTTTTTGAAAGCTTGTCTCTGTACTGTCAGGATGGGTGAAATTTAGCAGAGCCGGTATATCTTTGAGATATATATGAAGGTGTTGCTTTTAATTGAGACCCTGGGGTCTCATTGAAAGTGTGTTTTATTGATTGCCCTATGACATTTCATTAGCTGGGTTTTAAATCTGTGCTTGACAGAAAAGCGGTACTGTAACTGGGTGCAGTGTGGTCCTGCAGCAAAAACGCTTATGTTAAATGTCAGTTTTTATCCTTTTTTTTTCCACAGATGGAATACAGAGATTACGCTGTATACATGTGAGAATCCTTTAAATCATGAAGTAGTTGACATGTTTGTGTTTTGTGTCTCTGGAGGGGAAAATGCTAGCAGAGTTTTTCGTCTGTCCCCGTGTAAGCTTGTGTCTGAAGCTGTGATCACTAGCTGCAGGTTTTCTGAGTGTTTATGTATATTATTGTACATACTGTATGTGATATCTTCTGCACCGGCTGCCCTCTTACACATTATTGTATTAGGAACAGAGATATTTGACATGCATCAAGATGCAAAAGTCAGCCAAAAGTCTGTTCGTGCATATATGTCTGTATACACTTAAAATACAAACAAAGGTGTGTATGAATGCGGTACACCTTGCTTGGATAGAAACATGGCCGTTTAACAAAGCCACAATCAGTCGTTGCTGTTATTTTTTAATGAAAAACAAAATGAAGGTGTTCATATTTAATCTCCTGATGTGTGTTGATGTTGTAGCATTGAAGCTGAGGTGCACTGTCTGTCATTTCTGCTGCGATTCATGAGTGATGTCTCAACCAAGATTATGTAGCAGCCGTAGAAACGAAATCATGTGCTTTTTTCAGTTGGTTAAACCAAAGACACACTGGGTTGACTGGGATCCTGTCTGTGCTCTTAAAGGATGAAGGATAAATGACACTGCGCTGGTTCTGTGTTCATCCACAGTCTTAATACTTGGCAAAACATCCTCCAGGGAGTGTCCATTATAAGTGTGTTTACGGCACATTGTAGTCCAGCTCATATCTGGCTTCAGGTCTAATTTTAGAGTTTGCGGTTTGTTCCAGGTCATAAATATCTCTTTATGCACAGAGAGTTTTATTTTTGAAACCAGAGCAAAACAAATCACATGGGGTGTTGAAGTTCCAAGTGGCGTAATCCAACTTGAGTTTTCATTATCAGGATACAAGCTCATCTGATACAGTTGTAGATGATTGTAGAAGCATTTATGTACATCTCCATCTCAACATTGTAATTGCAGTGTGCATGGGAACATACTTGGTGGTTCTCAGTGGGTGGAACCTTATAAAAAAAATGTAATATTTTTCCAGACTTTGACAGAACAATCCCAACTCAATGTCCACTTACAAGCTTTCAAATTATATCACATGGTCTTCATTTGAATAGTTGTGCCAATGGACCATGGAAAAGAAAAGAGCTATTGATTAAATCATTGCAGCTACTGATCTTGACAAATGAGCATCTCCTAATGAAGACCATGGGATGTGGTTGAACGCTTTGGAAAAAGACATGAGTCATGGTTCCCACAGGTCCTTGAAAGTTTGTTATATTTAAGGGGGGAAAATAGACATGGATCATTGAAAGTGTAGAAGAACAGGCTACATTCTGCTGTCTTCATGTGTCTCCCACTGATTCACGTGTCAGCCACATTTCATTGAACTAATGTTCAGTATTGTAACAGTAATTAACTCTTACAATGCTGTATTGGGTCCTTGAATTTGAGAGAATTGGGCCTTGAATTTGGCGTTTAAGAAGGATAAGAACAAACTTAAAGCATTCCCATAACTGTCCATTTTCCTGTGTTTCCAAGTGTCTCCTTTAATCCCAAGTGAGAGGTGTCAGGCAGCAGGAAAACTTGTGTAAGAGAGCACTATAGTTCTGCTCAAGGTACGAGACTCTTAGTAAACCTCAACAGACGAGGTGGAAGCTTCCTTGTTGGTGCCGCTGTTTGGATCAACTCAAGTCTTAAATGTTCTTTTACTGAAATGCTGAACCTCTTTGCTGTTTAAAAACTTGGAAGCCAGTCAGTCGCATCACTGTATGTATGTGTTTGTGTGTGTGTGTGTGTGTGTGTGAGAGAGAGAGAGAGAGAGAGAGAGAGAGAGAGAGTGTACGCTTGCCACCAAAAACACAGTGGAAACATTTCAAACTTGTTTCCAGACATGTGTTTTTTTTTATTATACACGCACTCATGCGCATATTGGACCTGTAATGTGTAAATAATCCTGAACATATTTTATTTCCTCGGCCAATTTTACACTAGTCACTTTGGATAGTAGCATACTTGAAGGGGAAAATGAATGTTTATAATGCTTATTGTTGTTATTATTATTGTCTGTGAACTTTTATTTACTAAGAGCTATCTAATGATGTTGTAGCACACAGCAAAACTGATTTTTTTTTTTGTACCATTTTATTTTATTCACTGCGAGACGTTAGAACGACCTGTGGACACAACTGCTGCCTTAGAGAGAGTTTAGTAATAATAAAAAAAGTCTTGAAATTATTTTTGGTATTCACTGTCTTGAGTTTTAACACGGTTTGCTGCATTTGTGGACCATCTACAGTCTTAAGTCATTCTAAGTAAATGTGTATTTGCAAGGACTTGTTTCTTCTTCCCCCCCTCATCAACTGTCACATGTGATATATAATTCTGCCTCATTATTTAGATTTCTATTCACCGCTTGTCAAAATAATCCTGACCACCCAATTAGCTAGCACCCCAGTCATTCCTCTGTGTCTAGGAGGTGCGCTAACAGTGTTTAGGCGACCTAATAACAGTCTATTCCCAGACAAAGCTCTATTTTCAGGTGCTGTGGTTGTGGCTGTTCAATCCCTTGCTACAGTAAGAGCAGGGCTGTCTGTTCCTGCGTTATTGTCATTCTGGCTGGGAAGACGCTGCAGCAGTGGCCTGTTTTTATTGTCTACTGTCATTAGTGGCTTTCCTCTGTCTCCTCTCAACAATTATTTTTCCAGGCTGCTTCCCCTGTGGAGGGGAAGCTGCATTTTACTCCGGCTTTGTTTCTGTCTCATTCCTTCCACTGCTCTGCCCACTTCATGTCTCCCCGACTGTCTCTTCTCCTCTCATCCAATGTCTCCAATCCTCAACTCAACCGCCTCTCAGCTCAGAGGCATTTTATGTAATGCAATTTGGAGGATGTCAGGAGCCTTGGCTGTTGTTTTTCTGTGTCAGAGGCACTTTTCACCGCAAAGTTAAACAAATAGATGCTCCGCAGAGACAGACGTGCAGACGAACCTCCCTGTAGGCTCATAAAACGCTGAGACAAATCTTTTGATAGACTTTGTGTCAGCAGTTGGTTTGTATTTGTTTTTGCTGTTCTGTTCAGCTCTAACAACTTCTCCCACTTTGGCAGAAGGCAGGTTTGAATGAGCCATTAGGCTGTTCAAAGAGTCCAGCCGACTGAGCCAATTCTAGTTTCCCCAACCTTTTTGGCTTGTCGTGACCCCTCAGACCGAAGCAGTGTCTACTTGTGACCCTCGTCATCAGTTGTGAGGTTTCCTTTGTCTCATTTCAGTGAGCGTAAGAGGTTTGATTATCATTATTTTGCCTCTGATAAGAGGCCACAAATGTGAACTCTGTGGTGGTGTAAGAGGAAAAGTCAGAAGGTCTTGAGTTAGTGGGATTCATCTTCTGGGAAGAACATTTGAATAGCAATCCATTCAGCTGCTGTTGAGATGTTTCAGTCTGCACCAAATGATGGAACTCACTGACGTTGCAACCGATGCCAACATCTAAAAATCTAAACATGTTTTATTGAGGCAGAAGTATGGGTTTTTTGCTGCTTTGCTGCCCTGTTAATCATTTGCAACCCCTCAGATTCATCTTGCGACCCTTTGTGGATGTGTCAGAAGCCCCGTGTTGAAAACCACTGTAGCCACATCAGCATTGTTTTTAAACCACACTGCGTCCTCCTCAGCGTCCTGCTTGCTGTTTTTGCAAGTGACATTATGAAGGAATGTGCTTCATGGCTGCTTCTGCTTATCTTAGTATTTTTTCATCACTCCTGGCTGACACAAAGATCCTCTTGTTGAAAAAAAAAATGACAAAGCGGACACTATCTCTCTTTGCTAACACCCAAGGTGATTACAGGAAGATAGCCGGGAGGAAAACAAGTCTCTCAGCCAAGGCTGCTTCAAACTCTGCTTACATAACCTCCTTGGCAGCTGGGGGTACATGCTGGAAAAGAGAAGTTTGTCCAAGATAAGGTTTGTATTTTTCAGGTTGTAGGTGTTATCAGTGACAGATAAAGAGAAGAACAGTAAAGGGCTGTGGCCTGAAACGACCGTGTAGTTACATATTTACAGTATCTACGCCTCAGACATTAGGTATTTCTCCTGGGTTGTAAAGTGTGATATGTAAACTTGGAGAGATTTCATGCTGTCTGCTTCAAAGTTTTGCTTTGGATGAATAAGAATCATTGTTCCTATCCAGGCTGCTCAACTGGTCTTCCATCTTTCATCAACAAAGGAAGTCCCTGTGTGGGGGGCAATGGTGAAAAGGCCTCCGCAGAGAACGGTTATGCCAGGTAGAAATCAGATCAGGTGGAAAGGGCTATTGTTCTGCCAGAAGAGACGCCTCGGGTGAATTGAAAGGGGGAGATGGATATAAAGGAAGTGTGCTCTGTGCTGAATCGCTCTTCTGTGCTGACAGTATTTGCATTTTGCAGTCAGCTGTAGCCCAGTGACTGTCTGGTCGTTCCGGTTTTATTCCCATGTGCCCTGTGTGCTGATTACACTGCAGGAGGAAGTGATGAATGCAACCATTGTGGTAGATCAGCCTGTTCCAGAGTAGAGTAAACACATTAGATTCTCATGTACATGTGTCCTTTTGTGTTTCATGGAGACAAAACATTTCATCACAAAACAATGTTTAGTCTACGATTAGGTGAATAGTTTTGGGAAACTTGGCTTATTTGCTTTCTAACCAAGAGTAAAAGAGAAGATTGACACCACTTTGATATCTTACCTTTCAATTTGAAGCTGGAATCTAGAATGTGACTGTTCTGCATCTGTTTTACCGTACTAACAGATATTAATTAAACCATAGAAATGTAGGCTACGCTGTTCATGACAACATACATGTAAAATTAGCTGTGACTACAGACTAAGAAGAAAACTGCCTGTCCAAACATTTCAAGGCGTTGGTTTCAAGGAGATAACATCAGTGGGCTGTACTGTGGGTGCTTTGAACTGACCCAGGAAAACATAGGCTAGGCAGGCTACATTTAACATTTGACCATGGGGGGGGTTCATTGTTGAAAACGCTTTGAAAGGTCGCCTTAATGTCTCATATTAAAATATTGAATATTGATGTTGAACTGGGAACCAATGGGAACATGGATACACTCCCTAAACGTAGGAGGAAGCCAGAGGTTAGCATTAACTAACATTAAGCCAAAAGGATATTTACGTGCTTATTTTCACCTAGCTCTTTCCTGTCTATCTTTAATTGAAAAATAAACATCTTAGTAAACACACTAATTCATTTAACTAATTTCACATAACTAAATGAAGCAATGGTTGAATCCATTATTGAGAGGTAAAGCTAAACCGCTTACAGTAACTTAGAAGAATAGAAGTAATGTGGAAGTGTAGCTATGTCCCCCGGGTCCTAAGTTCCCGGTTCCAGCTTTGTATGTGACCTTTTCACAAAAAATGTCCTATGTTCCTCGCTTGTCACAGAAAGGGTCCTATGTTCCCCGGTCTGTTATTTTTTTCCGCAATTAGTGCCGAATTCCCCGGTAAATAGGCTGATGTAGACCCTAACACTACCGCTAACCCTGACCCACACCCTGGTCGTAACTTCTAACCCGAACAAAATGCTGAATCAAATCTGAGAAGACAGAGGCTTATGCGACCGGGGAACGTAGGACCCTTTTGGGGAAAAAGGGTCCTACGTTCATAAGACCCGGGGAACATAGGGATAACCCCAGTAGTGCTTAGATTTTGACTCTAGTGTTTATATATATATCCCACTTGAACACATTACTAAGTAATACATTTATTATATTAACTTTATTATTACCACAGCGAGACATGATTTAACTTGTTCAAATGTAGCCTGCAACAATTCTAAAAGGAAATTTTGTTTATTCGTGTATTTTTCAAGCCGTTTGTAGACTCTTTGGCAATGTTTTTCAGGTTGTAAAGTTAGCTCAAAAAGACATAAAATAAGCACATTAACCTGTCAGAGCTGGTTATAAAGACTGGCTGTAGGCTATGTGACACAGACTGGAAGCAGCTAGCCTGGCTCTGTCCAAAGGCAAACAAACAAATAAACAAACAAAATCAGTTACCATCTCTTATTTTGTTTGTTAAATTGTAGCCTACAGTGTAGAAACATCAAGCTGGTTTTGCAGGGATGATGTTCTGGATTAGCCTGTTTCTTAACTGGGCGCAGTATTGCATTTGGACAGAGCCAGGCTAGCTGTTTCCAGTCTTTATGCTAAGCTAAGCTTACTGGCAGTAGCTTCATATTTACCATGCAGAAATGAAAGTAGTAGCAATATTCTCTAACTAAGAAAGCAAGCAAGTGTATTTCAATAGATGTTGAAATATGACGTGCAAAACTATTTAAAAAAGTAAGTTTAACTTTGAATGACTTCAGGGAATTTTTTTTAATAAGCCATAAAGCCTGTAGTCTAAATTGCAGTTGTTTGATCACCAACAAGGACCCCTTCACAATTATCCGCTCTGGAGCCTACAATAATTAACATTGTTAAATCAGTGTCCACAGCTTTAAACATTTTCCAGCTGTATTTCAGGATGCAGTATTGTTCAAGGCTGATGCGGTGTGGGAGGTCTCTGTGGCATTTTCAAAGAAGCAGAAAGAACTTCCCTCACACACAAACACACACTCACACACGTTTTTTATACTTAAAGTCAAACACTGGTGGTGCCAAGACAAATAGCATCCTGGCAGCTAGCATGGAAAACCCTCTCCATGTCAGAATGTGAAGATGTGGGGAAATTAAGTAGCTACGTTTCTCTCTGGAGAGGCCCAATAGGAGCTTTGTGTTAAAGTTTCTTCCCATCCCATCATCAAAGTTGTTTCTAAAGGTACGTTGGGGAATATGTGCACTGCTTTCAAGAAAGGGAAGTGGAAAACATAGCCTACATGGGAGTAAAAGTGAACAAAAGGCCTGCAGGAAGCCCTTAAAGCCAGCGATGTGAAGTGAATATAAAGTACAAGGAGCTGTAGGGTCTCACTATAGTATCAGGTAAAGCAGATGCACTTTTGTTAATGGTGCACTTAAAGGTCTCTGTATTATTTTGAAGATTTGTTGTTCCTTTCGAAGAATGTAGCCTCAGGTGGTGCACTTCACTCTGGTACAAACCTTTCAACATCATCAAAAGCAGAGAAAAGTTGCCTTCTCTTTCTAAATAAGATGGTTGTGTGTCCTTTATCGGCATATGCTCTTTGATATTGTCCTTGAGTGCTTCTGCAAGAACAACCACCAACACTCTTTGTCCCTTCTCAAATGCAATATTAGCTGATGAAGAAGAAAAGGGAGAATGTTTTCTAGAAAAGCCTGACAGACTCAGCACGACATGGACAAACAGAGGTGAGAATAACTGCGTCCAGCTTCCTCAGCACTTTCCTCTGTCATCTTGGAAGAGTGGAGCGCAGCAGAGCTCATCGCAAGTGTAGTGCGGCTCTACGCGGGGGGGATCTAAACACAGCCTCTGATTTAGGAGCTGGGACAGAGCAGTTGCCAGCCTCCCACCAGAGCTGGCAGGGTTGGGTGGCTGTCTGGCCGCTGTTGATGGAGGAGGGAAGGGAGGGAGGAGGAGGGAAGGGAGGGAGGAGGCGGGGGAGTGGAGACGTAAAGACGCTGCCAAAAGAGCAAAAGGCCACTAACTGCTGCAACACAATCAAAATCATGAGACAAAGCTGCGGGATGTGTGTGCCAGCATGCAGAAAGAAAGAATTTGAATTTTAAAACTCCTGTTTAAACTCCTATTTAACTCAAAGGTACCATCATTAAATACAGACATGTTAATATAATTTACCAAAAACATAAGAGGACAGAAACGGTTCAGAGGCACAAAAGCCAATCTATAAACCAAAAGCCCATATAAAGCTGAATATCTCCACAGTGTCCAGAGTTTTATCATAGGCATACTCAGCTCTCTGACCGACACTGGATCTGTGGAGCCAACACCCCGAACCGTTGAGTTAAAAGTAAAACAGGCCCTGTGACCTAAAACACGGCAAAAATAAATGTGCTGAATTCTCAATTTGGAAATAGAAAATAACGTCCAGCCAAGTATGTTAGCACCAAACTGCTGTTGGATTTGATCAACTGGCAATATTTTTTTTTCCAGTGAAGGAAGTGGTGTGTAACAAAGAACATAGTTAGGTTTAGGAGACAAAGGCACTTGGTCAGAGGAAGATCGTCTTTGCCTCAAGGCAGTTTGGACTTTTTCAGTATTTAATAAAGGCCACAATATTCAGCCAACCTTACATTTGACAACAGCTAAACATGTTCATGAAACGTTAATCACGCTTTAAAAGGACATAATCACGTTGAATATTTTGCAGGGTACATTAAGTATAAACACGTTTCCACTTTGCAGTTTCATTCAGTACAAACGTTTCCTCATTATATTGATAAAATATTCATTTAGGTGGCATTGTGTTGCTACTCTAAATGTATTTGAAGAAGTATTTTTTATTCTTTTACTTCAGTAACAGTAGAAATGCAACAATGTAAAAAAAATACTCTGGCATTTTAAAATCAAGTATTCTCAGCTACATTAACTTAAAGTAAAGTCAACGTGTAATTAGCATTTTACTTTGGTGAGCTGTGAGGCTCATTTGAACTACTTGATATTCAGTTGGGTAGTTCAACTAATGTACAATATAAAAGGAGACTGCAGTCAAACTCGCCTAAGCTAGGTGTGAAAGGAGGAACTAGTCAAAATGTTGACAATAAATTCAAACTGTCACTATTAGTGCCAGGCATAAGAAAAACAGTCGATTTTTGCTTGAGGACAACGTTGAAAAGTTGAGAATAAAGTCAAATAAAAAAAAATCTTCCTCCTCATTACCCCCCCCCCCCATCCCTGGCACTAATACTCTTCCATAATTCTCGAAATAGTAGCATATTTCAACTTTATCCTCAACAGTCCAAATTTATTCTCGACATTTCGACTTTAAACTCAAAATGGTTTTTCCAATTTATTGACTTAATTGTTGACATTCTTTTTTAATCTCCCTTTAAATCTCATGCCTGTCTGCAGTATTCTTCCGTAGTTTCGCCTCTTGTCTTTGTTCACCACTAATATCCTTCAGTCGTCTGCTGAGGTTCTCATCACCTTGATGGAAGAAACTTATCTTACGCAACAGAGGAGAAACTATTTGCCAACCCAGTGTAATCACTCTTGGGCGTGCACTCACATGCACAACACACTGTAAACACATCCACCCAAACACACACACTGCATGTTTTTCTAATTCTTTCTTTCAGACCATTAATATGTCAAAGACTCTTGGTAGAGTGTTAAAGTGCATTAAGTAGGATAATATGATAATTGGACACGAGCTCCCATGAAAGCTCTGTTGTCTGCTGTAACTTGCACAACAACCTGCTTCACCACAAAGAAAGGAAGACTGCGCTATTGTTCAAATCCAGCAAATATCTTCCTCCTCTGTACTTCATATCTGTTACCTCTCCTCTCTGTTTTTTTTATTTTTATTATCCTTCCCTTGTCCCTTTGGGAAACGGCGTCTGTCAGCCAATCAGAGCACAGCAGTTGGGCCATTGCCCTTTTTGAAAATGACAACAAACTCCACTTCAGTTCAATTACAACTCTGAACAATGCACCACACAATAACCAGCTTTTCACTACGGCTGTATCATAAATCATTCAGTGTTTTGGTCTTGCTCGCGAGTGTTTGCAGTGACCCACCTCTGCTGACCCTCTCCTCTTCACTGAGATCTCATTTTTGTGTATCAAAAGCAGAGTGAGGCTCTCTGGGGAATTTGAGGAATCCGAGATGAGAGATGCCGGTCACGCTGTGGCCACATGGCACCCCTCGTTCAATCAGAGCCACACTCGTTTGTGTGTCTCTATATGTGTGCGTGCATGCATGAGAGTGTGTGTTAATACAGCGTGTCTGCTTCATTAGTTTTGTATAAGGCCTGGCTCCCTGCTCTGAATGAGGAGGGAGGATGACACACGTCAGCCTGAGACAGAGACAGATGCTGCTGACACGTCCGAGTGTCTCTCTGTTCTATTATTCATCCTCAGTGTCACATCTCATCCGGAGTGGTCAGCCGGACACGGTGCAACAGAAGGGGTCACCTCAAACACAAACACATGCATGCGGCTTATTTTCATAATTCAATTTTTGTGTGTCTTCCTGTATGTGTGTGTGTGCCAGAGGGCGGATTTACATCTGCCACACTCCAGCTTCTCATCAGGCTGTGGATGATGCGTTTGAAGTTTTTCCTCTCTCTCCAAGCGGAAAGGGGCTTTTGATTGGGGAAGCAAGAGGGATTGTGTGTGTGTGTGTGTGTGTGTGTGTGTGTGTGTGTGTGTGTGTGTGTGTGTGTGTGTGTGTGTGTGTGTGTGTGTGTGTGTGTGTGTGTGTGTGTGTGTGTGTGTGTGTGTGTGTGTGTGTGTGTGTGTGTGTGTGTGTGTGTGTGTGTGTGTGTTTGTGTGTGTGTGTGTGTGTGTGTGTGTGTGTGTGTGTGTGTGTGTGTGTGTGAAAATGTGTCACCTCAGGCAACATATCAAACCCCTCCATGCTACCCCAACCTTCAACAACCCCCTCCTTTAGCCTCACTCCAACCCAACTGGGAATTAATCTCTGTTTTATTAATGAGAGTCAGAGGAAATTATATTAAAAGGAATCTCAGTTCCTGCAAAAAAAAAAAAAAAACACAAAGGGCTTTGCTGTGTCTTTGTTCCAAAGAGGAAGAGAAATTTTGTACCACATGAATCATAAAGTATGCCGGGCTTGCCTGGAATGTCTGCCAGCTCGTCTCTGCTCTGCCCACAGTCAGTGCTCATCAGCTACGGTCAGTGGACGAAGCCTTTGTGTCTTTTTCTTGTGAATGAAACTGTCCTCATGTTGACTTTCTGACGTGATGGGAGATCACAATGGCGATTCTACCAGGGTGCATATTTGAGATGGTCCTCCCACCTTTGTTTGTAAGGAGATAAAAAACGGGAGGGGAGAGGCATCTGAAAAATGCCATTTGTCGGAGAGGCATGCAACTACGCATTCATGAAATCATGAGGAGGTGGAAGACAGAACCTTTGCTTGAGTCAAAGTAAAACAATGTATAAAAATACTCTGGTAGGAGTAAAAGGCCTTAATTCAAAACCCCACTGAAGTAATATCAGCAAAAATGTACCCAAATTATCAAAGTATGACATTATTATATTAATAATGAATCAACGAGTAAATAGTATTCATATAAGGTGTAGTTTTAACTACTAAACATACAAGTAGGTCGTTCTGTCCAGTGAATAGGGCTTTGCCCCCCTGCAAAGGGTCACAAGATAAATCTGTGGAGTCGTGAGATGATTAAAGTTGTACTTTCATCTATTTGATTGTCTTTTATATTTCTACCTCAAATTGTGAGTTTAAACTATGGTGATTGATCATACAATCCACTAATGAAAGCACTTGTACTTGAGTATTCCAATCTGAGTGTCTGTGGCGACATAAATACCCCGCCATGTTAGTGACGCTGCTGACAGATTCTCACTAACGGATATGCTGCATTCACTTGTAATTGGAAATCGGCACCTCAACTTCTGAGTCAGGCTTGTAGTAAGGGCAGAGGTCTAATAGGAACATGTGTGTGTATGGATTTAAGAGGGTAACATAGTGGAAGGACTGCAAGTAGAGAGGTGAATGTGTTTCAATAAAAGATCAAAAAAAGTTTAATAAATAGTCAACATACACATAGTGACCGTGAACAAAGAGGGCTCTGAAAGAACAGTAGTTCCTGCAGTTACAACTTACTGCCAGAGAGGCCGCTAGAAACAACATATCTCAATTCTTATGGAGTACAACTTTAATGGGGCAGGAATGAGGCAAAAATAGTTATACCACATAAATGCATATTTTTGGACGGTTCAGTATATTGGATACTTTTACCTCTTTGTGCCGTTAACAGTGATTTAAATGAAACTGAAAAGTTTAGAGGGCAAATGTTGGTTTGGTGTTTGGTGGAACTAACAGCTCATAGATTTCTGAAACATGACAAACGTGACATGTAAGGGTTCACAAGCCAACAAGGTGGGATGAAGGGGTAAAAAGTACAATGTTTCCCTCTGAAATGTGGTAAAGTAAAACTAGAAAGTAGGAGAAAATTGATATTGATACTACTTACATACGTCCCTCAAAATTGCACTGAAGTTGGCTACAGTACTTAATACTCTGTTTACACCACTGATCTTGGACCGGCTCCATCAACAGAAAGAGAAAACAAACTTCAGGCTGCAAATAACAGTAAAATGATTAGATGTGTGTTTGCATGCTTGAGCTGGTGTACAAGGAATCAAACACAGAACTGTACTCATCAAAGACCTAAATGCTGAACAATCAACTCTCTGACTACCCCCCCCCCCCCCCCCCGTAATTCACTGGGTAATTATTCCATTGTGTTAAAATCTATTATTGTATTACTGTAGCCAAATCCTGACCAGTCTGAAAGCACTCTCCTGTCACAATGTTCACATCTCTCGCTCCCTCTCCCTCTGTCAAAGCCACAGGTCTTCACTGCACAGACACTCAAAAATAGAACAGGTCTACAAAACAGGCTGCCTGTAATCCACACTGATTGCAATTTCACACCTCTGTGTCAAGTTATAATGACAAAACACTAAGTACTAATAGGCTCAGTTGGTAGAGCGAGTGGGCCAATGTTCGAAGGGTCGGTAGTCCGAGCCCTGCCCTACTTATATCATGGTCACTGTGTCCTTGGGCAAGACACTTCAACCTCTTTGCCTCTTGCGAGTGTGTATGACTGCTGTATGATGTTTGAGGAGGTGGTCCGAGGGGCTGTAGTTTACCTCCACCATGTATGTCTCTGTGAATGAATGGAGCCTGGACTCTGTAAAGCGCCTTGAGTACTGAGAAAGGCGCTTTATAAATCCAATCCATTATATTATAATAAGGATTGTACTGGATCTTATGCACTAAAAGGTAAAAGTATAAGTAAAAGTATTAAAAAATGTATTAAAAGTCATAGGTATGGCAAAAAAAAGTCCAGGGCCATTGTTGAAAGACAGAGGGGATCAGACTTTTGCAGTAGCCTCTTCACTGCCTGTGTTTAGATCCTGTTTTAGAACCGTTTTATTCCTTGGTCTTTAGCTCAGTATGAAAGTTGCCTTTCTTTGTCTTTTGTATATAAAAAAATAAACCTGTCCTTCTTGTTTTTTTGTGTTTTTTTGTGCTTTTGCTATATTTGATTGTACTCTGGTCAAATGCTATTGCTTTTAAATGTTGTTTATAAAAAAATGATTTGATTTGATGAAAACTGATTAATAAGTCATAGTATACTATGCCATACAAATATCATGAAAAAATCATAGTATAGTATGTAAAGAACAAAAATCCCCACAAGTTCTTATGTGATATAAATATTATAGTCACAGTATAATATATATATGGTATAGTATCTTATATTTCTTAACCTTAGCAGCTGAAAACGTAAACACAAGATTTAAATGATGTGGCTGTATCAGAATCTTTTCAACGTATTTTTGATTTTAGAATACAGTCTTGCGATAGCTGCTCCTATATTGTATTACCATATCATTTTATAAATTATATAAAACGTGGTCAAATATGGTTCAGTCTGCAGAGGTTCTGAATATATGAGTGCAGATTCAAAGGAAGGGCTTCAGGTCTCTCTTTCCTCCTGGTGCCAGCCGACCTTTCAAGCTCCTAACACACACACACACACACACACACACTGCATTCGCTCCAGCAGTTAGGCTGTCTGACTGTCTGTCTGTCTGTCTCACACATTGTTTACTCCTCATTTACTTACCCAGTCAGCTCTGAAACCTCAGAGCTGCTGCCAGCAGTGATGCCCACAGCCAGAGAGAGGGGGGAGAAAGTCGAAAAGACACATTTAACACAACCAGCCTCGATGCAGAGAAGGGGAACGACATAGTTTAGTAATGATTTAGTCTTGAACGCCAGGCTTGTTGTGTCTTTCTTAGTATTCGTGCCAATAAGAGAAAGAGAGAGAATATGATGTTTACTTACAGATTTGCACAGGGGACACTTATGTAAGAGTGACTGCGGAAGAGTGACGATTCTCCTCAGACAGTCCACAGTTCTTAAGATGTGGCTCCTGGTGGTATTTCAATATACACACATACACACACACACACACACTACTGCGCACACTCCATGCCCATCTGCAACCACATATTCTCTACACCAATATACATACATTTTTTGCTCACACTGCTACCAAATGATCTCTTAGTAATGACCTGGTTAGCAAAATATGCTCTCTCAAACATATATTTAGCTACAATCGAGTTACAAACAGTGAAATATTAAGTAGACGGTTACCTCTCTTGATATAGTATATAGTGATATAAAGTAAAGGCAGATCTGTCAGATCAGATCTGTTTCTGCCAGAAGGTATATATTGATCTGCCCTTCGTCTGTGGGGTTTCCTGCATCAGCCTGCAGGGACATTTTCCAGGCCCCCTGGGGAAGGTGAGAGAAGGTCGATCCTGGCCTCATCAAGGCGTCTTTGTCCCCGTCCAAAGCATGCAGAGGCCCCAGCTGGGGGTCTCAGGCCAGCAGACACACACCAATATTTGGGTGGAGAGGCAGAGCGCATCGTCCTTGTCGGTTCCACCTCGTTGCCTCCTTTCTTATGGGTTAACAAGAAACCGTAACTGCTCTTGCCACACCACACACACACACACACACACACACACACACACACACACACTCACACACACACAAATTAAAGACACAGATGCACATTAAGCATAAATTCATATACACACACATGCACAGACACCCCACATATCTTTCAATCCAGGATCCAGATTGTTATGGCAGTTTGCCCCCCCCCCCCCCCCCCCCCCCCTTTTTTTTTTTTTTTGTTTTGGCGGTGTCTGAAGTTCTTTTGTCTGCAGCCGACTTTCAAATGTCTATTTATTCGCCATGGTTTAATTGTGTTGTCGGCAAGATCCGTTTGAAATCGCTCAGTTTGCACATTTTGCATGACAATAGGAGCCATTGACCGGCCTGCTCATCCTGCTGTCCAGTGCCAGTTCCTCTTTTCAGAGAGGGCTGTTTCATCTTTCATCTATGCACGTCTGCATTGTATTTAAAAATCCATAAATTAACCTTTGATGAATCACTGTACCCATACTGGCACAAACATGTCCACATGCTTGACTGGATGTAGCCTGTTACAGGCATGATGTCATGGTGGCAGAGGGGGATTTTTTGGAGACGCCTCTTGTTTACATCCAATTAACAGCGGCCTTTGAAGTTGTTTCGGTTGGCTTTGAAAATATTTAATAATGGTGTTGCATTGTGTCACTCGTGACAGAATAGAATATTACTCTCCATCTTTTAATGTTTAAGACCCCATGTGACAGCAGTCAACATATCTGAGGAAATGTTTATTGGATATTCAAATCCCACTACAACATGTGAGTACAACATGCAAACAACTTGCAAAACATTTGGCATGGTGTTTGTGTGTCCCTCCTGCATTTCATTTCACTCTCACCACACACGTACTGTACACACACACACACACACACACACACACACACACACACACACCCTTGCACACCCATGTATGTGTTCATCCATCCATCCATTTTAGAAACAGAGATGAGTTGTGAGACAGCCTTGTAACATGTTCGTAAAAACAACATGTTTAAGTGTTGACAGAATCAAGTTTTTTAATCATATTGAAGGAGCTGTACATTCAGAGCATTAATATGGCAACAAACAGGCATTTGCTGTGTAAAGATACAGTGGAGTAATGGCGTCCTGAGTAGAGAATGAAGTCTCTGCGTGTGTTGTAATTCGAGTTTCTCTTTCGTTTGTTTTTATTGTGGATCTTATCACACTTGCATGTTAGTGCTAAAGCCTGTGCCAAAAAAGTCATAGTTTAGTATGTTGAAAAAAGTCAAAATTTAATGTGTCCAAAAAAATGCTTAAATCAGTCATATGTTAGCGTGTCTAAAGCAATCATAGCATAATTGGTTGAAAGAAGTGGTGTCCAAAAAATAAGCCCCCAAAAAAGTCATAGTATAGTATGTCAAAAAAAGTAAAAAAAAAAATAAATCCTAGTTTAGTATGTCAAAGGAATGTAATAAGAAAAAAGTCATAGTATAGTAAGTCAAAACATGTAAAAAGTATATTGCATGCTACTAAAGTAAAAAACAACAACATTTGTTATCTTATTTTTCATTTTATGGGGTTAGGGTTTACCAGGGACAGTGAATGCACAACACAAAAAAAAGCCAGTTTAAGAAAACAAGTCTTGACAAAAACCTTAACTCAGGTCCATTTACATTTTATTTACCAGAACTTTCAAAGAATTAGCCAAGTGTTGGATAGTTCAACAGGTAGATTAGGTTTCCTAGTGATGATACGGGACCTGTAACCCTGACAGAATTTCAGCTTTCAAAAGCAGTAAAAACTTTACACTAAAATACATTAATGAAATGTGCAGGGCCTCTGTTCACATAAGAGGTGGTTTGAGTTAACATTGTTCACAGAGAACGTTCATGCCACAGGTTAGTTTTCACAAGATCATTTGGGATTTGTACCCACTTCCTCAGAGCTTTGACATTTTCTTCACTTGCTCTTTAAAAGTCCCATATTATGCTCATTTTCAGGTAAATACTTTGTTTCTATTAGTATACCACCAGCCACTAAAGAAACAACCATCAAGTGATGTCTCATTTTATAGAGGGGGTAGATTGTTCAAGCACCACAGCTCAGTAGCTCAGAGACGTCACAAACATCTTCAAACTTCAAGCCTGCAGGCAGCACATTACGAGCTGCCTCCCTGAACCTGGGTGCGGGTACATTCCTCTCTGGTTCTCCTCCCTGCCACTGCACAAATGTGCCAACCAGACTTCTTCCCATCCAACGCCCAGTCTGGACTGCACCGGTTTCTCACGTAAACCCAGCCGCTGCAGAATGAGAGGTATGGTGGAGCATCACCTGACACTGAGCTGCATTAGCACATTCCTCAAGGTTGGAGGCTTATAATGTGTATTCACATCTTCCATGTGAGCAGAGGTGGAAATTAACTAAGTACATTTACCCAAGTACGGTATATAACGACAATTTTTAGGTCAGATACTTTTTATGTACATATACTTCTACTGCACTTAATCCACTACATTTTTTTGATAACATTACGTACATTTTGTAAATTGAGATTAATACAAAATAATCAACAAATAAATTATGTAATATTTTAGATATGCATAATGAGCACTTTGCATATATTTTGATGCTTTTGTTCTTTTATTTAAGTTAAAATTGTATTCAAGAGGTCCACTTGTAATAAAGTATCTCTACATTGTGGTGTTGCTACTTGTAGCCACAAGATCTGAGCACTTCTTCCCCCTCTGCATGCGAGTGCCAGGGCAGCAGAGACTTGCTCTTTACATGCCACATAAGCAGAGTGTGATATCGCCATGATAAGGGGGATTATAAGAGAGACAAAGCATGCAAGTGTTCATCGCACAGACAGGAGGAAAGAGACGGGTGTTCCTGGTAAATACCAAAACCACTCCTAACCTGCGTTTGGAAACTATTCCAGGCACTTTAAGAGTACCTGTGTGATTACACGGCTGCCCACGCTGTTAAAATGACAGCTGCTGAATTCCAGTCATTCCCTGGAAAGGAGGACAAACAACGGAAAATATGTTTTCAACAAGATATTTATTGATGAGTTATGAGCTGTAGAACATGAAGTAACAGGTGGTGTATCAGTAATAGCTTAATATATCAGTGTATTTGATATATTGGAAAACTGCACACAGCAAAGTGAAGACAGTTCAAAGAGAAACAACTTGATAATTTGCTACAAAAACGCTTTGATTATTCACACTACCCAAGCTGGGTTAAGACATACATACAAAATTAAGACCATTGAGAAATTTCTTTGTACAAAATGTGCAAATCAAAGGCTCCTACAAATGCAAAGCAAATATACAAACTATACACACAAAAGACTTCCATTAAAGATCCTGAAATATGAAATGAAAAAATAATATTATAGCTACAAAAGTACTAATTTGGACACACTTAGCTTTTTGTTAATTCAATCCAGAATGACACAAAGGTTAGCTGTTCAGGTTTTGGCAATACATATGTTTTAAGTATGATCCATAGAAATTAAATTCATTTGACCAACGCTATCAAGTATAAGCATACATTTACACATGGCAAAACAATGCAAGAATGTATTCTAAAGTGAGAAAAAAAGTGTCACAAAACAGTACATTCACAAAAAAAGTAGACAGAAGACGTTACTCTTCCTTGAACAAATAAAGGCAAAACTATACATACCCCTGAGACACAAAATACAAAAATGACAAAGTCATAGTTTGAAAAGAACAGAAAAGCATCTTCTTCGGCCACGTTCTCTCTTGTGAGATTGTATTTTAAGTTGAGAAGGAAGATACAGATTTAGCTCACCAAAATTGAGGGAAGCCCAAGTCCAGAGTCTAAAAATACAGACAGGAAGATTGTTTCTGTGCACAAAATCATACACTTCCTCTAAACGTCTTCTCTCCTTCCCCGTACGCTTGGCACAGCAAAGGTCTAATTCAGTCTTCCAAATAAATTACACCTGAGTAAACGCTCAGTGTCACGCGGGGGAAAGAAACCGCTACAAAAAGGGCCGGCTTTCTTTTTTAGTTCACTGTAAAACAACATGTCCTAAGGAGCTCCTTACAGAGTTTTTTACACTGGCAATCTACTGGCGTGATGAAACACATGTTGGTACGATGGAGTGAGTCAGTTGAGCAGTGCGGAGCCGATAGCAGTCGCAGTAGCAGATTCCAGGAAGTGGAGAGAGAGAAAAGCGTTGGAGATCCAAGGCAGAGCACACATCTATGCTATTGGTCTGCTTCCTGGCTGTGCTTCACATGTTATATAGAGAATGTGAGAGGTCCCTGCAGTACACATGGCAACGAGTCCAGCTCAGGCTAGTGGCTACATGGGAAAGTTACACAAGAACTACGAGTAAACAGATCAGGTGAGAAAGAGGCCGCAGACGTCCAGTCTCTGGGGCTGCCTCTAGGACTCTAGGCCTTCACTTCTCTGCAAGCTGAAGATGGTGTGAATCAGGCTGGATGGAGCCACAGCAGGAATACTCAAACTCTTCCTCTTCCTCCTTCTTGGTGCAGCCGCTGAAGGGAGACACATGTCTGCATACCAGACGACACGGCTGATCTAAAGAAAGAGACAAGAGGGAGATTATTGTTCAGGTCCCGTGAACTCTGCTGTATGAGGACCGACCACATGACATTCTCAGGGAGCGGAGAGGAATGCCGAGACTTTGGTCCTCCGGGCTACACATCAGCTTATCACCATGCCATTTTATCAGGCTTACCCACACAGCGTTAATAATGCCTCAGGATGGGCCGTTATTTAACCAAAGTCCTCCTGGCATGTCGGATTAAGCTGCTCAAGCCATTTGTGTCGCTAGGTAATAAATATGAGGGTGGCAGTGGAGAGGACCCCCACGCTGTAAAAATAAGCTTCTCTGAACTAAACGCATATTCCAAAAGCATCTGCTAATCTGCTTTATCCAGATATAATTCGCACTGTAAGAGGCTTTCTTATGGTTCAATTTTCCTGTATGTGTGAAGAACAGTTTTTTATTACAAACATTGTGAATTCTTTGGAATCTCTCATCTCCGTCTTTCTCTGCAACCTCAGTATCTAATTTCCCTCCCCTGCTGTTATGAAGGAATGTTCCACTGGATGTTCGGGAGGTTGGAGAGAAACTCTAAACCTCTGATTTGCATATTTTTGATGATAACTCAGGTCTGCGAGAGCAAATGAAGGATGCGGCTGTGTGCGGTGCGTGTTCTCTATTCTACACTCTCCAAGACAGTTGACAGTTACAGGCAGACTCTGCTGGGGGGGTTGTTTGGATAACCTAATGAGTTCTCATTTCCATGGCTGACAAAGCCGACTGATACTACTGAAGCCCCAACTGATCCACACACATCTGTTACGGTTGTGAATACATTGCCTGAAGCATAGCAGCGGGGGCTCTGCACTAGTAGCAGAGAACCAAAAAGAGGTTACAAACATGCTCCAGGGAAAGAAGCAGTAAGTATAAACTATCTACTTATACATTTAAACTCCCTGGAAGAATTACTGTCAGGTTGTTGCTACGCAAACTAGAGTATTTTGCAATGAACGTGGATGCTAAAATAGATGTACTAGACAACACAAATGCAATTGATATCACTCATATATCTTGATTAAAATATGAAGCTACAGAAGCCGGTTAGCTTAGCCCAAAGACGGGAATGATGGGGGAAACCGCTAGCCTGGCAACAAAATCCCCCTAACAGCAACTCTAAATGAACATGTTGTACTGTACTGTATATCTCCTTTGTTTAATCCTTGCAACAACTTCAGTGTAAAAACGACAAGCTGTGGCTTTACGGGGGGTTATTATGTACAAGTCTACGTCTTGGCCCTGAGCAGTGGCTTCCTGGTGTCCTATCACCACTGTGAGGTTGCTTGGCAACCAGAGAAGTATTCCTTTAATTTAACAAAAGAAATCACCCTGTTAAACGTTGTAACACCAGCAGTTGTACAAGAACTAGTCATCTAAAATTGTAATAATAAAATGATTATTTTAATCTGCACCAAATTGCTCAGAATAAATCATCAAGATTACAAATCTGGCAACACATTAGGAGCCAGCTTTCAGAACTCGACTGTTAATGATACTCTGTACTAAGGACACGTTTCGGCTGGTGCCAAAAAAAGTATTTGAGTTTGATACCCAGCCCTGAAAGCAACCAGTAAGAGCTCATTTGCAAGACAAACTCAGCTCACCCTTCCTGATCTAAGTAAAGCAGCAGCAGCAGCAGCGTTTATTATATCACACGCAACTGCAGGTCTGATAGAAGTTTCCATTGCTGCTGTCTCTCTGCGTACATGTGCATGGATCACTGCCTGCACTTCTTGAGGTCTACTGCTGCTGCTGCTGGTCTAATCTCTCCCATGTGCAGATGATGATGAACACGCCTCTGTATCTTAAATACTCTGCTACTCTGCTCCAACATCAACAATATCACTGTTTCATTTTCGGAAGAGCTGCAATTTTTTACATTTAGTCTCTCTATCTCTACCTACTGCAAAGAGAGCGGGCTTTCACACGTTGCATTCATGTTGACAAGACACAAGCAGGGTCCCAACCCAGGCCAGCCATGTCAAGAATGTGCAGTGTTTCTGTTATATACATTTTGCAGTGGTGGTAAAAAAAAAATCCACTCTGTCCCCACACTGAGGGTTAGCAGCTGGACCGGTGACAGGGTGTCAATCAGTCGCAAAGTTATGACAATCAGATAAACAACGATGTGTTTAGCATTTTCTCATTAGACAGAGAATGGAAACCGCGCTCACGTGAGTCCCACAATAGACTACAGCTATAGTTGGAAAATAGTGATACCGCTACAAGGCTACTTTGCCGCAAAGAGAGCGGTGGCTCGAACTCTGTTAACCCTTACCCTTTACCCCCACCACTAAAAGAAAAATCCTAGAACAAACACTGGGTGAACATTGTAAAAATCGTATGGTTCAAAAACACTTTTCTGCATTTCTTCAATGTGCATTATTGAACAAAAAAGGTTAGATTGTATTCCAAAGAGATACACTCTGACCTACAAAGGTTATATGTCTGTCACCATCAGTACATTCATTCAATAACACCATCCCCTTTTCGCATGATCAAACTTTAGCTCCCTCAGCCACAACAAGGGTCCCGCTGTCACCAGAAATGAGCTTCAGACTGCCTCACAGTCCTGTCATTATTACCCATCATGTCAAGGTCGATTATACTCAACGCTGAGCTGCAGCAGCTGCACAGTTGCAGCTTTTTACACAGTTCCACAATTGTTTATACGGACAAACTCATCCTGACTTTCAAATTCTCACTGCACCAAAAACAACCTTCACAAGTCCGACTTCCTTCTGCCAACAGGGAGGAAGATGTCTGGTGTGCCAACAGGTGGCAGGGTTAATAACTGTAGCCCAGAAAAATGCTCAGATGTCCCGCGTGTGCCTTCGGTCTGCTCTGCTGCGGTAACTAGTGTGAGTCCATGTGTCCTTCAGCAGACCAAACAGATGGACTGAACTATATGAAGTGATTGGATCTGGCACTCTGAGGTTTAACCTGATTCCGTCTGAATGCCCCCATCACTTATCTTTCTCCCTCGCATGGGAATAAGGCCAGATTGAGTTTGACAAAACAAAATTAATGACCAAAACTTGGACTTTTCTGGGATTCAAAAAGGAAACAATGGTTCGAAGAGCAGCACCACCAAGACTAAGACATTTTTCACAGCAACGACACCTGCATCATGACATTCATCACCACTTTTTAAAGCTTTATTACACCTTGGACTCCATCTGCATCTTCCAGAGGCCCAATTACCCAAAATACACCATACCAAAGCTGAGTCCTCTTTCTTAATCTGTCCCTTGTGTCCAACAAGGCCTGTGCCATGTTTACTAATGAACACAAAGACTTGCACAGTATTGATTAACGTATGAATCACAGCCACTTCATTTACATGTGTTTGCATTGTTTTCAGGGACTGATAAAGGACTCAGAGACACAAGTATCTTGGTACAGCTGCAAAGTGTATAGAGTCTTGGTGAATCCTTTGAGAAACTCCAGTTTAAGACTGAGAACAAAGAGCGTCTCTGTGACTGAATACGCACCACTTCAGTGCTTCTTCAGGGGCACAAATATTACGTAATTCAGATTAATTACCAGGAAAGCGCACTCTGTACCATCCCAGCTGGCTTACTGAGAAGGCCCCTGTAACTGTAGGACAGCTCGCCTCTTTTTGAGGACGTAATCAAATTAGTCTGGGTGATTATTCAGTCATTTTAAGCATCTTTTTCCCCTTTCCTTTTTGTTACTCCCAGCATGGAGAAAAGACCAATAAAAACTCCATTAGGTTTATGCAAATTTAAGCAGCCGTGCCGAAGGCCGTAATGTGGCAGATTGATTACTCAAGGGACTGAAGACGAATTGTGTGCACGTGCTAACTGACTGTGTGTGCGTGTGTCTGTCTGAGAGAAGAGGGGGGGATCGTTGTTGTACACAGATGCCACAATAAAAGCCTTATTCAGCGTGTGTTCCTGGTGGCCCTCACAACGAGGCATTAATAAAACATTAGTATTGAGTGACTGGGGCCTCTGCACTCCTCCTCCCTGATCCCACCATGACCTTTCCATTTTACAGCAGCTGTCTGGGGAAGCAGAAGAGCCCGCCGAGGACTCCCACTGCAGCCCCTGACCTCTCCAGGTGTACCCTATCACACAACAGAGCCATGCCCACCTCGTAAGCGCTTCGGCTGAAGCTGTTAAAAAGAGAATGCTGCTTATGTCTGTGAGTTTTAGAAGAGGAGAAGGCTGATGAGAAGGGAGGGATGGGGGGGGGGGGGGGTCATCTCTGGGGCCGTTATAGTTCAGTGGTTTAGAGGAGAGAGAGAGACTGCCTTGAACTTTGTGCATGGATCTCTGGTTACTGGCTGTAGTCTGGTACCAACAACTGACCACATTATACCATGATGGTACTCTACTTACCATCTCCAAAACAAACACTGAATATACTAATTAAAGTGGAACTGGTCACTGAAAAGATTGTACAGGGACTCATTTAGATATTACAATAAAACTATTTAATTAGTCATGTTTTTAGCCTAAAAAGGTTAGTAACTTCTCCCACCTGGACCATAACAAATAAAAACCATGATGCTTTATCATTTACAAATACTTTTCCATCAACAGTGGGTTCTGGCTTGGCCTGTGGTTGGTCACATCTGGTGGAAATGCACAGGGACAACTACACAAGGTGGTGACAAAAAAGGCTGGTAATCCCATACAGGCCAGGACAACTGAAGGGCCTCAACAACCAGGCAACATTAACAAATCTTTACTAATGGGAATGCAGGCCACACCTTCATTCCTCCCGAATTAGAGTGAGGATGGCTGGCTTTTTAAAGGACAGTCAACACCAGCAATGTGACTGCCTGTGAGTGTGTGTGTGAGAGAGAGAGAGAGACAAACAGTAGTACGGGTGGAAAATGAGCGGTTTCACAACTGCGTAAAAACTCACAATACTACTAGTGAATACTTGAACAGCTGACTGGCGGTTTTCGGGCCCATCTCTCTCTCTCTCTCTCTGACCCCAGCTGAAAGTTGACAACCTCGGGAGCAAAGTATTTTTAGGCAGGCGTTAGTCCCGGCTGCCAAATGGTGCAAAATATAGCTTTGCTTCTTCTGGTCTTACTAACTCTCCACTTCATCTCCCGCTCTCCGTATGCATGTGTGTGTGTGTGTGTGTGTGTGTTTGTGTGTACGCGTCCTGCTTGGTGTCACTTTGTTGCTCCCTACATATTTGCCACTTCTGTCCTCCCAAGCCCCCGTGTCTCGGGTGAGAGAGTCAGTGTAGGACGGCTGCTTAACAAGCTGGAAATCTGAGCTTTTTCCATGTCTGCTGTAATTAAACAGAAAGGCAGCCGGCGGTAGCTACTGTAAATGCAAGAGTTCATAAAGATGCGGTGCCTTGATCTTTCATAGCCAGCCTGTCTGTCTCCATCCCGGCCAAAAAGCCTAGTTGGCTAGCGGTCCATACCAGCAGCCTCATAATGCTAAGCCCCCAGCTCCATCATATCCAGCTGTTTACTGTAGACACAAGTCACACTTAAGCTCTCTGCTTCTCACTTGCCTCCACTCAGTTTTACTTTCAAAGTTTCTTGGCAGCATAAAAGGAACTTGTTTCAAATGACTTGCCCGACAGAGAAAGCAGTTGTTTTGCAGTAGAGGAGTATGATTTATCCAAATTTCAGTCACAGAAAATTTCCAGTCTGCACAGCGGTGTGGACATTTGTTTTCCTTGATCAAAGACTGGAGCTTTATAGCAAATTGCCATTAAACTGTTAAAAAATAATAAACTGGGACTGACGTGTGCTTTGTGAAAGCTCAGTGAATGTAGTTAGCCTAATAAAACCTCCAATAAAGATAAAACCAAAGGGCCGACAATAAAAAGATGCTTTTTAAAAAGGCAAACCCAATGACTCCTGCAGCATTAAATGGTTATCCATTAATTGCATCAGTGCTAAAGTAAGATAACAAAACTAAAAACTCACTGTACCACCACCGGGCACATGTAAAAAAAGCAACCTTCAAAAACCTTCTAGGTGTGACTGTACATCCTCTTCGCGTTTCATCTAGTGGCCGCTACATTCCTCCATCCACACACACTGTGCAAAAAACCCCTCAGGAGGAATGTATCATCCCTTATCTCACATGAAGCTGTGAAAACTGCCACCTGTCATTCCTTCAGGCACATTAGGCTGAGCAATTATTCACTGATATGATGTTACATCTAAGTCAATCATATTTTCATTCTCTTGAGATGTAATCTTCCCTTTTTATCCCTACTACCCCCCTCCTACATTCCTGATAAGATTACCGATCAGACTTTTTTTTAATAATAAGTTTGAAAGTGGACTTTCAGGGAAATTTTCTTAAATCATGTCAAAGTAAGTGGTGTGTCATACATACAAGCTAATGAAAAGGTTTGTTTCGGCTCTTATCTGAAGATCACCGAATGCTCCTTGTGCTCCTCTAGCTCCAAGCCCTCCATATGTTAAACACTGTATATCACATCACCTTTTATAGCTCACAGCTGTTTTGAGGTACTGACTCTTGCTAGGCGTTCAGTTAGCACCCAGGGCCGGCCCTGCGGAGCAACCGGGCCCACTGCAAGCACAGACCTGATCCCCGCCTCTTTCCACCTTAGTCCTGTCAGTGACAGAGGTCTTGTGTTGTAGCTCTCGCTCTGTAATTACCGACACCGCTGACATTCCTCCAGCTCTCTAAACCAGGACTCCACCGTGTTTATCCAACAGCCAGCCGTCACAGCAGCTAGATAATGTGTAACTGTAACCACTAGCAACCTTGAAAACAGTGAGGGGTTTCTAAACTGGCCTTGTCCGGATCAAACTGACATTCACCCCTGTTCTGTGACTTATCGGACGACATTTTTGTTTCCATTAAGTGAGTTCCTGTATATTATATGACAATACAAGGGACTCTATGAATAGCACATATAATTGACATTTTGTTTTTTTCAGTTTAAGGAAACTACAATTACTCACTCAGTGTGTCTCTCTCTATGCTGAGAGGTACTTCCATGTGCTGACGAAGGCAGTGGGAATGAGCGAGTAGGGCACACTGGTCACGCTGTCCCAAGAATCTGACGATGGATCGTAACAGTCTAGCGTCTTGCACCTCTGAGCCCCAAAGTACCCTCCAACCACATATAGTCTGTTTCCTGAGGCCACTGCATGGCAGCTGATCCGTTTGGCCGTCACGTCACCAAACTTGGACCACTGGTACGTCTCGCTGTTGAACCGGTAAGCAGAGCTGGCTGAGAATTCAGTGTCCCCTCCGATCACCACCACATGGTTGCCGACCACGGCCGCCGCAGTGTAGCGCCACAGCTGTGGACAGGCAGCCGGCACAGACCACCGGTTCTGTAAGGGGTCAAAGCACTGCACCTTGGGGTATTTGTCTCTGTTTACACTGGTGCCCCCAAAGGCAAAGAGTTTGTTTTTGGCACCCACGACTGCAGCGTTGCTCACCCCCTCTCTGAGCGGAGCCACCAGGGTCCATTTATTGGTCTGAGGGTCGTACTGTTCCACCTGTTTGAGAGACACAGAGGGAGATGCAGGGAAGGATCCTGCAAGGGAAGTGTGTCCCCCCACAACGTACAGCATGTGGTCGAGTTCTGCAGACCCATGTCCAAATCTGGCCACCAGCATAGGCGAAGCTTTGGACCACTCGTCGTGTAACGTGTCGTAGACCCAGACATCTTTGGAGGCCCCGTTTTCAGAACCACGTCCTCCGGTAACATAAACCTGAGACACAGAGAGAGGTCATATTTTGTGTACTTCTACATAGCATTACATTCAAATGCACATATTCAAGTATATCTCATATACATACTTTGCAACCAATAGCACAGGCGCTGCATTCTTTTCTGGGGCTGGGGATGTCCGTTTTGGGGGTGATCTCCTTCGTCTTGTTGTCGATCATGTAGACCTTATCACACATGAAAGTCTGTCCTCCCAGCAGCAGCAGGGCCTGGCTAACCTTCCTCGGCCTGGCACAGAACCCTGTTACAATACCGTCATTCTGGAGGATCCTCATTTTGCACCGTACGGCATCTTCGACAATCTCCCGACCCACCTTATGGCACATCACCAGCTCCTCTGAAGCAACGTTCTTCAGTAGGTATGTTTCAGGGAGCAGCGCCAGGCGGACACAACGCAGCAGCTCAGGCAGCTCGCTGTGCCTATGCTCCATGTCGGCTTTGACCCAGTCGATAACAGCCTCGTACACCAGGCTCTCATCTTCCACCTCCAGTTCCTCACTGAGGATCAGCTCCTGGAATTTGTCTCTGGGCAGGTTGAGAAAGTCCTCAGTCCTGAAGAGAGTAGCAAAGTTTGCCAGGCACATCCTCCACGACAGCTCGTACAGTCTCTGGCACTGGTGGGCGTCTGACAGCAGCATCATCCCCAGACAGTTTGACTGGTGGAGGTTCTTTTCTAGAAATTCCGCGGCCGCGTCTCTGATGTCGTGAAACTGAAGCATGTCGCTGGCTTCAAGGAGCGACTCTGCATTTTCCTCGTTGATGAGGATTCGGGCCGAGTAGGCATAGTCGAGCAAGAGCTCCAGCACTTCTGGATGCAAGGAGTCATGGAAGTTGACTTCGGCGTCCCGACTCTCCCTAAGCCCACCACTAAACATGGCTTCAAAGTATCGACTACAGGACGCCAGAACAGCACGGTGGCAGGGGAAGGATCTGTTTCCGGCCTTTAGGATAACATCTGTGAAGACCTTTCGTTTACGTAACAGGTTGAGCTGAGTCAACAGGCTGTCGGCGTGGGACGTCTTGTGGAAGAGTTGGATATTCATGGAGCCAGAACTTGAGCGAGATTTTCTGTTTTCGTGGTTACTGACAGACATTTTGACTTGGACCTGGAAGAGGAAACAAGAGGATAAATATATATATATATATATATATATATACGCAAGCACATGTGATAAGAGCCACTCCTTTACGTTTTGTTTAATTCAATTCAATCATTTAGTTGGACAGGAGGAAGTGATTTTATCAGGTCATGCGCCCTGCTTTTGATGTGAACACGACCATAAACACTCCTCCCATTTTATGATCAAACAAAACTCACTCTGCCAACAGCTGATGAATGGGCTGTTCTCAGAAATAAAATACTCATATCAGCTGAGTTACATCAGGAAATAAACTTCAGCCTTCAGAGATGAAAGGAGATCAGATAAGGAGCGCTCTTAAGCAAAACCAGCATGTGTACACAGAGCTTTACACTTTAAAACATGAATCACCGTCAAGACTGGATTCTCCAAACCTGCGACAACAAATGAGCGACATTAACTTTTAATTCAACCTTCCTTCTGTAATTAATGGTTGACAAAAGAAAGAGCACCTGGGTGTGTTGCACTATATCACATCTTCCCACCCCTATAAACATTTCAGGCCTGTGAGTCACCTCCAAACACAGAGAGAGCCAATCAATCTCTTCCAACTTGTTCCTCTTGCTGCCTCTAATACAAGATGGTGCCAAAGCTCCCAAAGCCCACATGAGATGCCTCAGACACCCCAGTGCAGCTCCTTGAGGATGAAATTATGTAACCACGGTGCAACAGATGATTTTGATGATCACAGTGGGGTTTAGACAGGCATGTAGTCGCTGCATTAAGTCTATTAAAACATGTATTTGATGCATTTAATAGAGAATTCATGCTGAAAAGAAGTTGTAATGAATGACTTATAAATACATCACGTCTGAATAATTAATGGCATGGCACAGTACGTGAATAAAGACTGCCCACTGCAACTTGAAAACGACCAAATACATTTCTTCCGCTTTAAAGCCTCTATTGTTTCACAGCAGATAAATTTAAGTCGGCTATTCAATCCCACTGAAAGAGGAAGGGGGGAGACTGTGGACTTCCGTGGAGGAACTCAGCGTGAAATCCAATTCGTTTTGTGCAGTAAATGTGAAACTACGGTCAGCACTTCAGCATGCGCTCAACTTTCCTCCCAAGTTAGACTGCACACATCCAGGCTGCTACAACCAATTGACATCAAAGGCTCCCATGTTACACACATCTGTGACTGAACTCCTCACATTTCGGAAGTTGGAGAAATGACAAACAAGCACGTATCTCTGCGGTCGACACTTCAGGAGGGTAGTGATGCTTACCTCGATGGGCGCAATAAGCTGATCCGGATTTCTTCTTTTTTTTAAATATCTCGATTCCAAAACTTGTTCCGTCGTTGGTTTTGTTTTGAAGTTTGTGGCCAAATTAAAAGACAAACCCGCTTTCCGAGTTTAAAACGCTATCATACCCTACAGTGTTAAGAAACGGTCGATCCATTTGTCTGCGTCGCAAGCTTCGAGGTTTTCTAAACGCGCGGAAACAAAACAATGTAGCCTTAACACAAAAAGAAAGAAAGTTAAGGGCTCGGTTTGTTCCACGGAGCCTGCACGAGAGCGACGCACGAGAGCGGAGAGAAAGAGCCGAGGCAGCCTTGGTGTTCACACCGGCTCCTCCCACTCCTCCCGACTGTCCAATGGGCTGACACACTGCCGCAAAGGCTCCCTTTATTCTCCATCCAACTTCAGGGGTCAATGCACAACATCATTGTGGAATAGCATTGCCTTAAAGAGTATAAAAAAACACCTGTCTCCCTCTGTGTGTGTGTGTGTGTGTGTGTGTGTGCGTGTGTGTGTGTGTGTGTGTGTGTGTGTGTGTGTGTGTGTGTGTGTGTGTGTATGTGTGTGTGTGTGTGTGTGTGTGTGTGTGTGTGTGTGTGTGTGTGTGTGTATTTGTGTGTGTATGTGAGTGTGTGTGTGTGTGTGTGTGTGTGTGTGTTTGTGTGTGTATGTGAGTGAGTGTGTGTGTGTGTGTGTATGTGAGTGAGTGTGTGTGTGTGTGTGTGTGTGTGTGTGTGTGTGTGTTTGTGTGTGTGTGTGTGTGTGTTTCACCTGCCTGCAGCTGTAAGTTTCAGTAAACTCTAGTTTGCCTCTATAAAGAAGAGCAATTTTACAGCATCTTTTTAGCAACATTAAAGTGAAATTCCAGCGTAAAATTATTCCCCAGGGTCTTCTTCAGCAAATACACTCATCAAATAAGCCATCAAGACATTTTTGCGTAACAACTATTAACGGGGAAATCCGGTACAGTCGCTAACAATCGCTAACAGTTGAATGTGGCTAACAGTGATAAGAAATTCATGGTGAAGGCATTAAAACAGCTTTTTTAACCACTCATACTGCTCAAAATAACACCTAACCTCTGCAGTAGCATGATGAGAGTCCCGACACATTACAAGCACCAATGGGCTCCTTCCTTTTGGATTGCATTTGGTAATTGACTTGAAAGGACTTTACTATGGGAGGAGCTGCAACCGAGGCCAGTTGGTAAATCTTTCAAAACACTCTTAATAAACTTTAGCTCACAAACTATGTTGTTGGTGCTTTGTTTTATGTGTAAGGACTCTGCTACTGCAGAGGTTTGGTGTTATCATGAGCAGTATTAGTGGTTAAAAAAGCTGTTTTAATGCGTTCACCTTGCTGCCCCAAGCTCAGTGTTAGCCGCATTACATTACATTAATTACTGTTAGCAACTCTCCAGGATATTTCCGGTAATAGTTGTTACATGAAAAAGATTGCCTTTGATGGCTTATTTGATGAGTGTATTTGCAGAAAAAAACCCTGGGATGATTTTACGCCTGAATTTCACTTTAACTAAGATGAGACAAAAATGAAATACAAGATGAAATAAAAAAGACTCTAAAAGTCCCATATTATGCTCATTTTCAGGTTCATACTTGAACAAAAAAACAAACATGTTGAGTCTAACAAGACTGGAATTGACTTACAAATTATCCACATTTTTGGATTCATATAAACCTCCTCCAGCTGCTAAAGAAAGCAAGATAACCCACTGAAACAGGACCTCATGACCTCACCTCTGGAACCGATAGAGCAAAAAAGAGAACATCATTATAGGATTTTCACACACGCTTCCACATATATTAATACTGAAAATATAGTCATCAAGATATTGTTTAGCATCTCTACTTAAGGCACCAGGCACAGCACAGTCCCTGCCCTGTTTGCCACCTCCACATAACCAACAGTCTTAATGATCATATGATGGCAGGTTAAGGTCCTTCTGAGGACCATGAGATCGTTTCTCCAGCTGAATTCCTGGCATTTTCTGAAGGATTTAAGAACTTGTGAGCTATTGGGACAAGAATCAGGCCAGTCAAGAATCAGCCAAGTCAGCCTGCACATACAAGGAATTCCATGGGCTGCTTATAAAACAGAAGCTATGAAAAGCTCTTTCTCTCTGTGCACTTTCTATGTATTTATGTAATAGACAAAAAGTAACTAGTATCCAAGTACTTTAAAACAAATAAAGATGGTTGTAGAATGTCCCAACATCTTTGCAGGTGTAGTAATTAATTTTAATAATGGCTTGATTCCATTTAGGTGTACCAGGTCTGGGCCCTGCTGCTGTGCATGCTGGCTATTCGCCTTAACTGGGACAGAGTTTATGTTATTAGCTGCATCTGTGCTTTTCATGCTTTAACAGGCCAACATCTCTGCCAAGTCAGCAAGGAAGAAGACAGATACAAATGAAAAATTAAATACATATAAATATATATATATACTTGAAACAGTTAATGGATCAGTGGTTTTAATATTTGAGGTCTCATTTTTATTCAAACAATAGGGGCTCTGTGGAGAAACTGTCCATGCACTGAGCTCACTGATCTCCGCACCACAAGCACCACAACCTGAGTCAATGCCACACTGCTCAGGCCCCCCCCCCCTCTTTCTCTCTCTTTCTCTCTCTCTCTCTCTCTCTCTCTCTCTCTCTCTCTCTCTCTCTCTCTCCCTCTCTCTCTCTCTCTCTCTCTCTCTTTCTCCCCCTGACTGTCACTCAACAGCTGCTTTTGAAGATTAAAAGCTGCTGCTGTTTCTCGACTGTCTGAGTTTGAATGTGTGTGTGTTTTTCAGTGAGCTTCCCTTTTATCCACTGTTTTCCATCCTTTCCTCACGAGGGACTGAAACTTGACTGCTATTCATATTTTAAGTCACCCATACTTGAAAGTAACCACCGACAGTCCTGTGTAACCCCAGAGTTCGACACCATAAACACTTGTGGGTAATTCACATTCTCAAAACCATTGTTGGTGGCGCTTGTTGAAGCCTTGCTTATAGCTGACTGCGCCAAATGCTTTCATACACACAAGTGTGCCTAAAGGAGATTAACAATTTAAGCAGATTAGATTAATGAACTCATGATTGTAATCTAGGGTTAATTCATTTTGCTGCACTTTAACCCAACCCTCCCCTCCCCCATCCAGCCCAGTGGCTTGAAGCCAAACAGGTCTGAGGACTTGTGTGTGTGTGCATGTGTGTATGTATGGGTGCTAGCATTGTGTAACTGGTCATTAATTACTCTTAGGCAGGCACGCCACTAATCAGACCCCCTGCGATTATTCCTCAATGCCCCCAGCACCGCAACAAGCCACTCACACATGTCTGTTGACAGTGACAGTAACCGTCACTCCATTGTTGCCTGTAGACTCACTGTACCACATATTTGTTCACTCAAGGCAGGTGGTCTTCTCACTGAGGTCATCCCGTCTGAAACTTAAGGAGAGGGGTCCTCGGAGGGGGTCATCCTCATGGCTGGGCTTCAACACCAAACAATGTAGAGGTTCTTATGACTTTCTATTTATGTTGTGTTGTGCTGTTTTTCAAATAGTTGAGTTACCGCTCATGTTACAGTAACTACCTTGCAATAACAGACTGAACATGAATGCAATATAATTGAAGGGAATATCAAATATTCTGATAGAAATGAAACACTGTGGATTATTTATTATAATTTTAATTTATTTTTTTCAACACAGCCTGATGTGAATGATCAGGAGATGAATGGTTGTAGTGATGTTTTGGAAATAAATGAAAATTTCACACGTAACTGATTTACAAATGCTATCACACAAGATGCTCAGCCAAAAAATGAGTCACTCAACCTTTATATACTTCTTGCTGTTTTACTACCTGTTTACATCTGTATCTCATTACACATACACATTTAGTGCATCACTGTACAACCTACATTATAGTTTTTGTCTTTTACAGCTACTGTACTACAAATATAAAGACTACTATTTTATCTTTCATACATTTAATTTACTTTTTGTCTTAGATTCTCATTTAAACAAACGGGATTGATTTTGTTTTAAACCTCATAACACAATTTCCAACAATGTGCACATTAAACTATTGGATTATATGTAAAGAAAAGCTTTATAATCAAAAGTTATCTGTTGGTAGCATACAAAAGAGTCTTATTATTCACTGCATTACAGAGTTTAGTATAGAGGACTAAACATCACTAAAGTCTCAATAGATAAATAAATAAATGCATAAATATACGTATAAATAAATGTATCAATAAAGGAATAAATACATACATGCAGAAATAAACAGATAAAAGACAGACTGAAATAAAGGAATAAATAAATTAAATGCATGAATAAAAGGGAACTCCTTTCTCATTAACATATGGACACTGAAATAAATAAATAAATAAATGCAGGTTAACAAACATGTAGAAATAAATGTAAAGCATTTATTTATTTACACATTTATTCATGAATGTATTTATTTATTCATTAATTCCTCTCAGTGGAGTATATCTCCACCGTGCGGCAAACACGCGAACGTGTCCGCTCAACAAAAACTACATTTCCCAACTCACAATATCCTACACGGAAGTGACGTATGAAGTCTTCCGCCGCTGTCAAGGGCACCGAAAACTAACGTGAGCCAAACCTAGCTAACAGTAGCTGTTCGCACGTGCATTCAAAGAAGACTGATTAAAGCTAAAAGTTTCGGTACCGACTCCGGTAGAAATGGACGGGTTCGGTTCAGACTTCTCAGCAGGTGGTGCCGGTGGGAAAGTGGACAGCGGGGCGATCATGGAGCAGGTCAAGGTCCAGATCGCGGTTGCTAACGCTCAGGAGCTGCTGCAGGTAAAGCTGCAAAGACTAAACTAACACTTAACTCGGAGCATGGAAGAGTAACGTTACATATATAAGTAAATGTAGTAACGTTGGTATGAGCGCCGTTATTAATCCCGTCACAGCCTTACATGACGATATTGTCATTGTTATGTCATCACGTTTATGAAATATGACTCATTGAAACAGCAGGAGTCATTAAAAAGTCTCCAGAGGCGATTATAGTATTTGTCGGGGCCCTGGGCAAAAATTCATACACCCCCCCCCCCCCCCCCCGAACGTTCAACACCATTATAATCTGAAAGAGTCAAAATATGAATATAACCATTAAAACACAAATTGTGACCATATTAATATGAAGAGCAATAAAACCAGAACAACAAAAACTTGAGTGGAGTCAGGTGGGCCCCCTTAACCCTTGTATGGTCTTCACTTTTGTGACCCTCTGGTATCCCTCCGGTCAGATTGACCCTGGGCATATTTGGGGTTTTCAGAACAAGTGTGAAATCCAATTTTACTTCATAAACCATTTACATATATTGTCTTTATCTCAACTTCAAACAATAGAGGCAACATATGTGTGTTTCTCTACTAGAACACAATGAACTATGGAAGTGATTGTTTTTTTGTGGTGGTGGTGAAGGACACATGAAAGAGGGGAAAGAGTGAGTGCTACATTTTAATAATGTAACATTATCTTTGTGTGTGTGTGTGTGTGTGCGCGGGTCAAAGGCCCTAAGACCATATGGAGGAAGTAAATGTGTGGGGTATAGTAGCATGTGTGCTCTATTTATTTATTTTTTTATGTACATGTTTATCACATAAAGTAAGCTAAGGTCAGTGAGTTTCAGGTAGAAGTGAATGTATACTTGTACCATTTCTCTTATAAAACCTTGAAATGGGTCCATATAAAACCAGACAAGGGTTAAGAAGGTCAGGTCTCCTCCTGTCATTGCAAACTTTGCACATTGTCATTGCTGTAGTTTACATTTATTTGTTTTGCTTTGGGGGGTGGAGTTCTAGCCTGGGGCCCCAAGGCTCGTGAAATACAACTCATTGAAACAGCAGCAGTCATTCAAATGCTGTTGACACAATTTAACGTTACCTTCCAAAACCCCTTTGTATCTCAAACCAGGTGTGCCTTCAAACCAGCTTCTTTCTAGACGTCCCAGGGTTTTTTTACCCTACAAACCTGGTCACACTGTAAACTGTCAGCTGTTGGTAATTAATTATAAAAAAACAAATAATTTATTTTTGTGTTTCAGAGAATGACGGACAAATGTTTCAAGAAATGCATAGGTAAACCTGGAAGCACGCTGGACAACTCTGAGCAGGTATGCACGCTGAGACCTTGAGCAGTTTGCTTTCAGATGTAGAAAATCAGCAGTGATTTTTGGTCATCTATTAAAATCTGATGTGAAGATTGACTTCTATGGTCGTGAAGGGAGCGTCTCTGTTTTGGAAAAATGTACCAGTTTTTCATCCATTGTAGACCAAATGATTAGAAGAGTGATTTATAATGAAAATGATTGTTTATTGTTGCAGCCTTTTAAAAAGATTATGACTTGTGTTAATCTCACTGGTTTTGTCCTCACAGAAATGTATTGCCATGTGTATGGACCGATATATGGATGCCTGGAACACCGTGTCCCGAACATACAACTCCAGATTACAGAAGGAAAGAGCTCGTATGTGAACATCCCTCTCTTCGCCCTTCCCTCCCTGTCCTCGGGCTGCTGCATTCAGTGAAGACGAGCGCAGGGTTTCCACTGGAGGCCGGGAGCTGTGCACAGGTTTGTTGTGGCAGCAGCAGCAGCAGCAGCAGCAGCAGCAGCAGCATCAGCAGCGCACCACCATCATCATCATAATACCTCACAGAAAGCCAGGCAAGCAGAGCCTGTGGACTCTAGCCATAACAATGTCTCTGAGGAACAGTTCAGTAACAAAGTTTGATTATTTGTGTTTTTATGTTAACATGCATTGTAAAAAAGCTGCAATCTACAACTGCATGTTTAGATACATGCAAGTGAGGAGAATTGGAAACTCTAAATTGCGTGTTGGAGTGAACATGAGTGTGATGTGTCTGAGTATGTGGCGTATTAGCCCTGTGATTTTACTGGCGACCTGTCCGAGGTGTACCCCATGTCTTGAGCAGAGAACGCTGGGATATATTGAATAGGATAAGCAGTAAAGAAAATAAATCACCCTTTCAATGTAATGTTAAATCAGTCAACTCCTGCACCATGGCTTTTGTTTTTTGGAGTAATTATGACAGTATGTGTTTACTACAGTGTGGCTTCAGTAGAAACGCTAACCCCCTTCCTGCCATCAAATTAAGGTTGAATGTGTCCTGTGTTTAAGAGCCTGTATAATTGGAACACATGATGATACCTGTAATAGTTGTAAACACAATTGTCTCAGTTACCAAATTGCTCCATAAAACACTGCCAGCGGTCAGTGTGCCCATGTTTGTTGCCAATTCTTTTTCATCTATGCTCAGAGAGAGAGACTACACAACTGTGCCTAGAAAATAAGCAGAACAACTGGAGCCCTTGGGGACAACACAAGCATCCCTTAACATGCGTTTGCTCTAAAAGACCTACTTAAAATCAAAAGGAAGAATTGAGGACCAACTTGGTGTTTTCACAAGCGTGAACCTGACATTCACAAGCCTCCTATATCAAAGTACGCCCGGAGAACAAAACTGTTTTGTCTGACCTGTTTTCTAGTTGTCACTCTATCTGCAGCCCTCCACAGTAGTGGGCTTGTTTGAGCAGGGTCTGCCTTGCTGTACACGGGGTACTGAACCTTCCTCAGCTGTATGTGCACAGCTTGTCAGATGTCTGGGAACCACAATCCCCTTTTTTTTCTCTCATGATGAGTTTATGTGGGGAAGTAAGAGCCACCAAAGCTTGTGAACATTATTTGCAGTGTGATTGTGAGCAAATGGAATGATTTTCAGGAAAAATCAATAAATCTTGTCAGTCTCCTCTTACGTCTCTCATCAAAGTATATTGTATATTTATCAATGAAGCATCACCATGTGTTTATCAAACTCAAGTCAACATTCCTTTAAAGCTTTTTTCAAACACAACTATATTTTTCCCAGAAAACCCACCCCTTTAACAATTATAACATTGCATCTTTGTCTTGTTTTCTAAGAATAGATACCAAAAACACAAGGAAATGTACCCATAAATGAACCACACGTATTCAGAACCCCACACAAAATGAAAAGAAAAATCCACCATGTACAGTAAATTACCGTTCAGGAAAATAAATAACTGAAATAAATACTTTCAAGCATGCATGTGCTAGCAGAATGTCCATAAGCCACAGTTCAGTATTCTCCTTATTCCTTCAGTACATTATGAAAGAGGATGATCCACAGTATTACAAACAGCACCTATGACCTGTAGGTCACACAGGTCAATACTTTGGAAACTGTAATTGTGGCTTTTAGCATGACTTTGGTCCTTTGACAGTACAGTTTTCTGGAGAAGATGTATCAATACATTCCACTATGTCCATGTAGTTTGCTATTTTTTTTGCAAGTTCAGCTCCTTTTTTTTGCCTCTTCAGAAAGGCAGGTGTGTAGATATCCATTTCCTGACGGATGTAACACGAGTGTAAACCCCCGGAAATCCAATTCGCCCACATCCATGTCCCCAGCTGGTAACTCCGGCAATAAACCACTGGCCAGAGGGCTCACGACAGGTCAGCGGCCCTCCAGAGTCCCCCTGAATGAAAGGGGAGAAAAAGAGTGGCTTTTATAATAATTTGTTAGAAATTAAAAGGTCCAATATTATAAAAAAAATTGTGTTTATCGAAATACTATGAAAAGTATCAAAACCTTTAACTCACAGAGAAATACAGACAGCCAGTTTTCAGAAAGTGTGTCTTTAAACAAGCCTTCAGGACTACTGCAAGGTTGTGATGTCACAACTACACTACATATAGATAGAAAGTGGTGCTACAGTGCCGTTTCAATGATGGGGCAGAGAGTGCAGATGTAAAAAATGTAGAAATGCTGACCAATCAGAGCAGAACAGGCTTGCTTAAAGAGACAGAGGCTGTGTGTTTCAGACAGGGTGCATACAGGTATATTCAGACAGTATTAGAAAAAAACATGTTTTTTGGTCATTAAAGCATCTGAACATAGAACCGGAAAAAGAGCACAATACGTATGTCCCCTTTAAAATAAACTCAAAACAAGGAGAACTCCAGCATGTAAAGGAGAATAAAATAATTGATAAAGGATGAGTGAGGAAGCAGAAGAGTAAGGTACAAACAGAATGTCACTTGGATTGTTGCTGAGATGCCAGGTGCCTCGACCGAGACTGGAATGCATGTGGGTTTTCTTACATAAGCAGATTACGGAGAGGTAGCCGGTGAAAAGTGGGGCTGTACTCTCTCCCATCAGACAAGCATCCCTCACATAAGTGCTGACAATGTTTCTGAACAATAATAGTAGTAATAATAATAATAATAATAATAATACACTTAGTTACAGTGTTTTACAAACAGAACACATTTTGAATAGACTGAATCGAACTAAAAGCAGAGATAAGACAGAAGTATGATTGCCATGACTGCAAATGCTCAATGTTGCAAGATGAACAAGCAACACTTTTTTCAACACAGTTATCCGACAAGTATTTTCAAATTTTAATTTATTCATGTGCTTTTACTCTTTCCACAGAGAAGTCAAAGTAACAGCTAAAGAATAAAGACCAAGATTGACTTGCTCTGAGCTGGTTAACCATCCACTGTAAAGAGATTTATCTGAGCCATGGCCCTATTTCCCTGAGCCTCCGAGTACCATTGTATTGTATTGTTCCACAATCTTGTTCAGATGCTGCTAAGACTGTACCACCCACATGTACCAGCCCATTTTCAGGCTGTGTGAAAGGTATTTGTATCACATAGTAGAATGTCCTGCATCTTACCAAACAGGTGTCCCTGCCTCCCTCCATGTAACCAGCGCACATCATGTTAGGAGTCAGCACGTTTCCATATGACTGCTGGCAGTGTTCCTGGTCAATGATGTTCACTGAAGCTTTCTGCAGCAGGTTGGTCAACGAACCTGTACCAAAAAAATAATAATTTTATTAGTGGGTGATGCATATTCACAAAGACTAAGATTACAACGCTGTTTCTGGAAAGACAAGTTGCATTTTTGCAACTCAATTCACCTCCATTTTTGCGGAGTAGCAGCAGGAGTTTCAGGGGCTGATAAGTCAGAACCTAAGTAGATAAAAGCCAAACTATCTACATGGCTAAATTCCATAAGGGTAAGTGAGAAATACTGCAACGGACCTCAGTGCAAAAATAAAATCCTATAGGAATTGAAAAAAGAGGTATCTAGACTCAAGTCTGTTTTGCTTTCACCAGACACTTTTTAACACTCCCAATTTGTTGACACATGCAATGTCATTATGCAATTGTTCAATGCTTTCTGGAAAACTGAACCTCGAGTCAGTGTGATTTTAAATATCTCACCTCCTTCCCTCATGGATCCCCAGCCTGTGATGTAGCACTCTGCATTCTTGAGGAAGCGGTGCACTGGTGAGGGGAGACAGACAGACTGGATGGTGGAGGACATGGGGGCTGGGACTGCCAGCTCCAACAGAGCCAAGTCATGGTTCATGTTGGTGCCATTGAAGGCAGGGTGAATAATGACCCTCTGGATGGGGATGACCAGGGCCACCGCCCCGGAGCGCAGCACAGATCCCAAGCTCACAGCCCAGTTAGTGGGGCTAGGGTCACTGGGGGTTACAAATGAAGACGAGTTATTTTTACTGTAAACAAATATAATTGTGGTGAAGTTTAGGTTCAGCAGTACCTTTTGAAACAGTGTGCTGCTGTGAGTAACCATTTGCTGTGAATGAGTGTAGCACCACAACGGTGCAGTCTCTGGTACTGGAGACTACCAATCCAAGGCCACTCCCCCCTTCGAGCTGTTACTCCACCCACAATCCTATGGGAGCCCAATGCAGGCCGTTCACCGCAGTCTGATAATAAAAAACGCGTATCAGAAATATTTTCTTTTAAATGCTATATGTGTACACATTTACACGTTTAAACTTACCACAGTTTCTTTCGTCTGCCTCATTGGGGCAGTCTGGGGTGCCGTCACACTCTGGGTTGACCTTGCTGATGCAGGATGTTGTGCTACACTGGAAGTTTCCACTGCAGTTATAGACTGAAAGGCCTGATGGACATATCATGTAGCACGAGTGTGAGACAACAAAAGTTTGTGTGATTTATGACTGACTTTACTGATGAATGAGTGACAAATCAAGCTGTTTTCAGTATGACATTACCAGGTAGTGCTGGTGCAGATGGCACATCCGTGGCTGTGGTCCCGAGTACTGGTGCATAATCAAAGTTTCCTCCTGTCACAGTGACTGGCACAGTGGGAGCACTCTGGGAAAAATCAGGTACCAAGCTGGGATCTGCATAGCTTAGAATCCAGTTGCGGAGCCTGGTGACGCGGGAATAAACCCCAGGCCTGTTGATCTGGGCACAGCCTACACCCCAACTCACCACCCCAGCCAGGAAAAACCTCCCTGGTGCCCCCTCACACACCAGAGGGCCTCCAGAGTCACCCTGCAGGGAAAACACAATTTCTGACTTACTCGGCAAAGCAAAAACCTTGTTAGTATCATTTCTGTGACTTCCTTGTTCTTAGTAAAGTTGAGTTTAAAGATATAATCTGTAATATTTTCATCTTGTTAATCATCTGCTAAATTACTATCTATCAAAGAGTGAGTTAAAACAATGGTGATTGATCAGATGACTCACTAATGAAAGCACATCTACTTGCATATTGCATATTTCCCTCCCTAAATGCAAATACACCGCCATGTTAGTGACGCTGCTGACAGCCGTTGGTCTGCCATGTGGAGCTCTGATGCCAGTTATGTTCTGTTCACTTGTAATAGGAATAGGAACTTCCAACCTCTGAGTCAGGCTTGTCGTAAGAGAGTAACATATAGGGGACTGAAAAAAGAGAGGTTAATGTGTTTCAATAAAGTTTAAAAAAGAGAGAAAAAAAAAGAAAGAACAGGCTTGCCTGCAATTACATCTTACCGCTAAAGAGGCCCCTAGAAACAACGTATCTCAAACCTTACAGATTATGACTTCAATGTCAGGTAATCAGTGCTGTTTGATTAGGATGGGAGCACAATAACTATCCATGATTTTATGGATGAATAAATTGAACCTTGTTTAGAAAATTCAATGACCAGGACAAGCTAAAACAAGTGGGACAGAGGTTCAAGTCTCCATGTAAGACATTTTTGTAAGCAGGAAAACATAAATATCTATTTTAAGTTCAATTATCGGAGTGCATTATTTCAATTCTGTATACCTTGGGTTGTTTTTGCCATATAATGTGTTATGAGTTGAATCTAAACTGTGTCCTGGTGATATATACTCTATACCGTTTATATATATATATATTGATTGAACTGTAATGGGAGCTGGATTGAGCCTCTACTGGGGAGGAATTTTTCTCATGTTAATTTTTCTCACTGTAATATTAAAAAGCACACATCATGGTATGCTGAGATGAAAATAATAGAAACAGCCCACAGGTCTCTATTTTTCAGGATGGGATGAATGTTAATATACAGTTTGGACCCCATTTATAGTTTCAAGATTATCAGTGTAGGGATACAAACTTTGCCCTGAAAAAAGAAAGTATTGTAAGAAAATGTAAATTGATAGCTTGTGCTATTGTGTACCATGTGAAACAGTACTGACCTGACATGAGTCCACCTTGCCCTGCAGGAATCCGGCACACATCATGTTGTGAGAAACACCTCCTCTGTACACAGATGATTTATTGCACGCCTTGGAGTCGATGATTTTCACCACTGCCTTCTGCAGTGTGGGAGGCAACAGAGCTGAATGGCAGAGGAGCACCAGACAACTGAATGACTCATACTGATCATATTTCCACATATAGTCCTGGATTCTTTTTATTTTCTCAACTGGCTGACATCGGATGGATTTATCTCCTCGTTGAGTTATCATATCCACATGATGGATTATTTGTTTCTCAGCTTAGAAAACATCCCTAATATATTAAAACAATATTTACATCTTAGTATTGGGTACCATTTATCCTCTAAACCCCTCATGTGTTGATGTGTTTATGTGTACTGCAGGCAAACTCACGATTAAACTGGTGTAGTGCGCCCCACCCTGACACCACGCAGCTCTGTCCGGGGGCAAACACATGAGACGGGGAGGGCAGGCATACAGGCTGGATGTAATAGTTGAAGTTCAGAGGGGTCTCCAGCTCCAGCACAGTAACGTCATTGTCAGTGGTCATGGGGTTGTAGAATGGAGACACAACCAGCGACTTGATTCTAATTGTTGTGGACTCAGCCTCCTCACCGCTCACTAGTCTGGCCCCTACAAGGGCCGTCCACCCCTTGGGGTCATTGTCCCTAGAAACAGAAAAGAAAATGTTTAAAATGATTTTCATGGACAGGATATCGAGGCGTAGTCGTGGTGGGGAGGGGTTGCAGTTCGGTGGGCTGAGGATCTCGTCTCTGCTTTCTGCAGATAATGTGGTCCTAATGGCATCGTCAGTCAGGGACCTTCAGCACTCACTGGATCGGTTCGCAGCCGAGGGTGAAACGGCTGGGATGACGATCAGCACCTCTAAATCTGAGGCCATGGCTCTCAGCAGGAAACCGGTGGATTGCTTACTCCAGGTAGGGAATGAGTCCTTATGGGGCGGAAGTAGCTCAGTCCATAGGTGACTTGGCTGGGAACCGTAGGGTCGCTGGTTCAAGTCCCCGTGTGGACCATGTATGGAGCGTGGACTGGTGGCTGGAGAGGTGCCAGTTCATCTCCTGGGCACTTCCGAGGTGCTGTTGAGCAAGGCACCGAACCCCCAACTGCTCGGGGCGCTGGTCACTGGCAGCCCCCTCGCTCTAACATCTCTCCACTAATTGCATGTATAGGCCCTGTTTGTGCATGTGTGTATTTCGGGTCTGTGTGTGTAGCATGTATAATAATAAGAGTGAAAAAATCCAATTTCCCCGTGTGGGATAAATAAAGTAATTCTTCTTCTTCTTCTTCTTCTTACCCCAAGTGAAGGAGTTCAAGTACCTCGGGATCATGTTCACAAGTGAGGGGACGATGGAGCGTGAGTTTGGCCGGAGAATCGGACCAGCGGGGCCGGTGTTGCAGTCGCTCTTCCGCACCGTTGTGACAAAAAGAGAGCTGAGCCGGAAGGCAAAGCTCTCGATCTACTGGTCAATCTTCGTTCCTACCCTCACCTATGGTCATGAAAGCTGGGTCATGACCGAAAGAACAAGGTCGCGGGTACAAGCGGCCGAAATGGGTTTTCTCAGGAGGGGGGCTGGAGTCTCCCTTAGAGATAGGGTGAGACGTTCAGCCATCGGTGAGGAACTCGGAGTAGAGCCCCTGCTCCTTTGCGTTGAAAGGAGCCAGTTGAGGTGGTTCGGGCATCTAGTAAGGATGCCCCCTGGGAGGTGTTCCGGGCACGTCCAGCTGGGAGGAGGCCTCGGGGAAGACCCAGGACCAGGTGGAGAGATTATATCTCCACACTGGCCTGGGAACGCCTCGGGATCCCCCAGTTAGAGCTGGTTAATGTGGCCAGGGAAAGGGAAGTTCTGGGTCCCCTGCTAAAGCTGCTCCCCCCGCGATCTGACCCCGGATAAGCGGTTGAAGATAAGATGAGATGCATATGTATATCGACCTTAATTTTTGAATGCTGCTGAGGCAAGCGTAGTTAATGTCACTGATTTGGAGATTTATAAAAAAAAGTCTCGGAAATGATGCCTACCTCTCAAAGCAATGTGCTGCACTGACCAGCCAGCGTTCGTTGATGATGGAGGCGCCACATGTGTGGTATCCATGGTACCTCAGACTGACCTGCCACGGTAGCTCCCCTTGCCGAGCATCCTCACCACCCACTATCCGACTCCCCATAGCAGGACGTGTACCACAGGCTGAGGGGGGGAGGAAGAGTTGGATGATGTGACAAAAACAGAGATGAATTGGTGATTTTTTTCTTACACGTATGTCAGTGCCAGCATTTTCTTATGTACCGGTAACAACTGAGAAAAAGAAAATCTGATGACAAGGTCTAAAAGGACAGTAGTAGTTTCAAATCATTCACCACAACGAGCTTCATCAGATCCATCTGCACAGTCACGGAAGAAGTCACACTCTGGATTCAATTTGGTAACGCATTCTCCATTGTCACAAGTGAATGTGTTGTCAGGACACCTGGCTAGAGAGCCCAGACGATAGAAAAATGTCAGGATGAGAGTCACAGACTAAAGTACAACAATTTGTTATCACATCAGATGCCTTTATTACCCCATTTAGTTATCCTATAAACGTTATAAATGATTTCTCATTATCATCTTCTAGGAAAATATTGCCTTACAGCTAAAAACAGTCATCCCCAAAATATGAAACACTATTTATAGTATTGGGTATTATTTTCCATCTAAAGCCAAAGAATGATGGTTGTGCTTTAGGGCAATTCCATTGATATGACAGAGCTATAATTGTCATACTTGTTTGCCTTTAAACGATATTCACATACACATTTGAACATGGAAAGAGTTATTGGTCACTGTAATTATTCCTCCTGTTCATACGACATAAAGAGATCCACTCCGGATTAAAATGTGAGAGATGGGTAACACAATCCACAGTCCTCATAACATACAAAAAAATACAAAAAAAGCTGAAAAAAGATTGAAACTTTGAATGAAACTCTCCTCTCCTTGATAAACTTAGATTGCTGAAGCTTCATATTAGCTCCAGATGAACTTTAGAATGTATTTTTTTGCACAGAACGAGGACTGTGGATTTTCTCCCTCACCTTATACCTTGGAAATACGTAATGAGATTTTTTCACAGCCAGTATGGGCAGCATGTGAGTGTTCATTTAAGTTCTGGAGAAATTAACCTGTCCTTTAAAAGTCACAGAAAAGTATCAAATCAGCTCTTTCAACTATATATATATTTTTTAAATAATTGTCACATAAAATCCTGATATAAGAAACACAATCCATTTGGTATTCCTACATGCTATAAATATATGATGGGAGATTATTTGCATTATTGCATGCACACTGCATATTCACTCACCTATCATATCATCTCCAATAGCATAAAATGACTTCCCACTGGCTCCTAGGAATGAGGAGAAAGACAAACATTAGATCCTGTGAGGACTGTGGAAGTCCTGACACAAGGCCGATTTGTGTCACTCCGACTACAAACACCCTCTCGTAGGACCACAGACAGTCTACGGATGACAATATAGTTTTACTACCCAGTAAGATGATAGCGTTGATCTCTCCAAATTCTGGCACCTCCAGTGGTTTTCCATGCATTACTGAGCGGAGTCCTGCTCTCAGCAGGTCCTGAACAAAGTTGTCTGAATACTCCTGGATCTTGGACACCCTGAAGACCAGCCTGAATGTCGCCATCACGTCACCATTAATGTTACTTGGGAAGAGACAGATGATGTGGTTTGTTTAGGGCTGGGGATGATTCAATATGATCATTTATCATCTTTCAATGGAATCAATACGGTGAAAAAAATCATAACGACATTTCAGGATACACAATTACGTTGTCTAAATTGACAGTAACAATCACATTAACTCACACTTCTCAGAGATTAACATTAACTGGATAACATAACGCATGATTTCACGTGTGTGCAGATATCCTGTATTGATAAGACCTTCTTCTGTCACCCAGTAGGGCTGGGCGAATATCGGAAGGAAGGAAGATATACAGTATAGATCACCAAAACAATATAAAAATCTCTATTATATACGGTATATTGTGCTATATTATTTTTGTTGCAATGTCGGGGGGAAAAAAACAGAAGCAAAGCTGCATTACAGCAATATTTACATCATTTGGACGACGCTTTTATTCTGATTCTCAGATGTTCATTTTGCACTAAAGTTAATAAACTGAGAAAATACTCATCACTCTTCATTTGTCAAGTATTTAATTCAGACTGGAGTATACAATAATAGGTTTAACCACGTGTTTTTTCATAAAGAATGTTTTTTATTGAATTAGAAAACATGTTTTATCGTGATCCTTATTAAGTTATGAAACGCCCTGTATTGAGATATAAAGTTTCGACCATATCACCCATCCCTGTGTTTAAACCTCTGGATGCTTTTTTAACTCAAGTAAATCATTAACTTCAGTTCAGCTTTCACTCACCCATAGGCAACAATACTAAAATCAACGTAGTGATGTGCTATCGACGAGGCAGTGAAGACATTTTTAATCTGTAAGAAAAGGAAAATGTACAATTTAACACTTTTAAAAAAGAAAATAATGCGATTTCAACATGGTGACAGTCTTCACTAACCTTGGACTTTAAAACTGAGGTCAGTACTATGGAGAACGCAGAGTTCTCATCCTGCAGAACTGGATCATACTTCAGACCTTTCAGCTCCACCGTCTCCATAAAGTAATGCTTCTCCTGCACCAGGTAGGCTGGCAACAACATGCAGAAACGGTTCGTTCAAAGAATGAGTTGATGATGTAGAATGATTTATAGAAAGCAGTCTTAACAGCTTATAACATGTTATACCTGTATATGTTTAAGAACAACTGTGTGGTGAATGTGACACTCACCAATAAGCAGGCCTACAAAGACCCCGATAACAAGGAAGAAGAAGAGGAAGAATATGAGGGTGCTCCTGTAGCAGGCAGAGTTGGAAGGAGCAGAGGCGGCTCCTGTAGATGACCACGGCTCTCCTCCTCCTCCATCCTTCTTCACCTCCATGTTGGATTCACAGCACCAACCTCACAACTCACATTCCACTGTATCCAGTATCATAACGCTTGATGAAGTCCTGGTAAAAAAATACAGTAACAATATTTGAGACTCTGCAAAGTAACATTAGACTAAGATGTTATAGTAAGTGAGGCGTTATTATATAATGCAGCGGGTAAGGGATGTGCAAGAGGATAGATATCAATGTCCAAATAGGAACATGAAAGATGTAGCTTATTGTGTTCCACTCATTTGCATTATAAAAGATAAATGAAAAAAAACAAACCAAAAATAAAGGTGTTACCAAAAATGTAAGAATAATGAGATTACCAAAACAATGGAAATATTGACTAGGAAGATAGGTGGTTTGGGGTCATCCCTATCTTCCCCGGTCACTTAAGCCTCTGCCTTCACAGATTTAATTGGGCATTCTGTTAGAGCTAGAAGTAACGGTTAAGGTGAGGGGCAGGGTTAGGGGGTAGTGTTAGGGTCTACATAAACCTATTTGCTGGGCACTGATTGTGGAAAAAATAACAGAAGGGGTCCTATGTTCTCCGGTCACATACAAAGCGGGGAACATAGGCACCAGCCCAGATGCCCAAATGATAAAATATTGTTGAAAAACACATGCTAGAGTGCCCCCTGGCGGCCAACCGTGTGTTAAAGTGCCCTAATGGGGACCAAAATGCCTGCTTAAATGCCCTCTAGGAGCCAAACCGCCTGCTAAAGTGCTCTCTAGCGGCCAAAATGCGTGTTAAAGTGCCCTCATCAGTGGCAAGGTTGCGCTATATGTGCGCCTTTATTCCCTTTTCGCCCCTGCCCTTCAAAGAGTCTGTGTACGCCACTGTTAGTGGTTCTGTCCGGCAGAAGAGACCAGGCAGGGAGGCCATGTTGCCTGGCGATCACAGATGAGATGTTAAAAAATGTCACACTTAAAAACAAGTTAACTCTCCCTTAAATTCTGCACACAACAGGATCTCACTGAATAAACGGGACTCGGTGAGAATATTCCCTGCACGAGCACATTACGCTCGGTGCCTCCAGGTGCATCCCTGCGTGAAGCATTAAACAATAAAGGCTTTATGTTCTGAAGTAAACTCACTCACCTCTTTCTTCTCTCTCTCTCTTACTCTCCTCCGAACACGGACAATCACGATATCCCGCAGTTGTCGGTGCGTGACTTTGCGCACACAGGAATAGATGCATGGATGGAGGAGGACAAGGGAAAGGACAGAGAGGTCCGCTATTTGTTCCACCTGCCAAGGGGCGTGCCGCGGCCGTCACCGCAGGTAAGCTCACCTTTTCAGTGTACTTTAGGAAGTCGACTCGGCTTCAGAAAATCCCCCGGACGACCCTCCTCCCATCGGCCTTGATCCCTTCGGTTACACCCCGGTTTGCACAAGCATTTTTACCGTCCCCTACTGTAAATAAACAGCGGCTTCTCCTTTACACACACACTCATTACAGAAAGTTGGAGGAAAGTGATGCAAAAAAAAAAAAAAAAAGACAAAAACATCTCCTCAGTGGGGCTCAGGGCTCCCTCTGGTTGCTGCCTGTAGGAGCTCCTGTGACACAGTGACTGAGCAGCAGAGGAGGGGCGAAGCCTCCTCTATTCTGCCTGGATGTCCGGGCTCACACCTGGAAAAACAATTAGGTCCTTATACCTGGATTAGTTTCTCTGATCTGTTAAGGTGCCTGTAGTGCGAGTTCATTCACCTACTGAACTTGGTATGACAGAGAAATGGAGTGAATTTTGATAAAAGTACATCTTAAGAAGTATTTTATTCGCAAATGTAATAAAAATCTAAATGCTAAGTGGAATTTGGAGCCCCAATTCAGGATTTACTGTTCGCAAGAAAAATGCAAAGTACTCAGAGCTTTTTACTTAGGTGAAAGTAGTGATACCACACTGTAGAAATACTCTCTAACAAGTTAAAGTCCTGCATTCAAAATGTTACTTAAAAGTACAGAAGCATACTCGGAGTAAAATAAGTAATGTACTCATTAGGTAGAATTGCCTGTTTCAGAATAGTGTATTATTGAATTATAACTATTGAGAGATTAATGTAAATATTACGTTTATATTGCAGCTGATAAAGGTGGGGTTCATTTGATTTACTTTATAGACTGCTGCGTAGGTTCATCTATAACAATATATCCTATTTCATTTGTTAATATTTAGTTTACATAATCTGTAAAGTAACTAGTAACTGAAGTTACCAAATAAATGTGGTGGAGGAAAAACTACAATATTTCCTCTGAAATGTATAAAGTAGCATAAAATGGAATGACTCAAGTTAAGTACAAGTACTGTACAGTAATTGGTGAATGTACTTAGTTACTTTCTAACACTGATAAGTGGCACTAATTTAATGTCGTTAGTATTTCAACAGCAGTCGCTAAATTAAAATGACTTGCCTGTTTTTGTTAAATTAGGACCCATCTGCTTGCTAATGCAATAGTCAACATATAATGGCTCCCCTCAATCCCTCTCAAGGAACAATCCTAACAAAGGTAGCCTAAATCAGTTTACATTATTCCCCCACCCAGCTTAAAGCATTTCCAAGTGACAGCAGTTACTGCCCCAGATGTCTGGCAGTGTGCACACAGGCTTGAGTGGCTTATCTTCACACAAACTCCCTTAATCCCTTTAAACACTTTCAAGTCACAAACACTGTTACTGCGTAAGAGGATGGAACTGTATTCCATCCAGCAGCTCATCCACAGACATGTTTAACAAGACCTCCAACTGGTCTGAACTAGTTATTAAACAATCTACTAAGACTGCATGTGAAAATATTTGGTGGTAACTCATGCGTTTGTTTATACAGTATTTTAGCATTTAGTTAACCAGAACATGTCTATTTTCGGCCAAATTACACTCAGCTACAGACAGACTAAGTAACTATCGATACTAATATCAGTGGTCAGTAGACAGCCTGAAGAATAGGATATAATCCCTACTGGAAAAGGCTGCTTCATTCAGACTGCCAAGCCATGGAAGACAGAAGTCCATTGTTCATTAAACAGCTGCAACTTTCAGGGTTCTTTGAATCACATTAAAAAAAAAAAATCACTGAATTTATTTATTTTTTTAAATTGGATCTGCCATCTAGTTTTGTATCCATACATCCAACATGGTCAAGAATGAGAACAAAACCTAACACTCGTAAATTTTCATTTTATTTTATTATCAAAAACAACAAAGAATAGTAAAAAGTTTCTTATTGTGGATAAAAAAGAAAAATGGTACTGTTAACACTTTGCAAACTTGTGGGCTTTTTACAACTCAAATCTTTGCAAACTTGCACACCAGACAAAAACAAAAGTGAAGTGCTTTCAAGTGTCCTTTTGCTGATCAACTTATGACTTTTAACAGAAATTTGCTTTGTTTAACGCATTATTACCATTATACTTTTAATTAAAACAACAAAAAACTCCACAAATGTTTTTGTGTGTGTGTGTGTGTGGTTGTAGTTGTGTGTGCGAGATTGTAACTCAGCGAGTGACAGACTGTGCGTTAGCCGTCCTGTTGCTGTATGAACGGGTTTGGTATAGCCTCCATGCCGTCTTGAGGGCAGATTAGCACTACGGAGGTTCCCCTGCAGACCACCAGCCCCAGCTGCCTGGTGTCTTCTGTCAGCTTTAACTGGTCATCTGGATCTGGACAGACAACATTGATTTATCAATAAGTGATAAAGATTACAGACACAAGAATTAAAATGGCCCAGGAAAGGAAAGTTTTGAGTCCCCTGCTAGAGTTGCTGCCCCTGCGACCCTACCCCGGATAAGCGGTTGAAGATGAGTGAGTGAGTGACTGTGAAACAGCAGTGTGTTCTTCCTCAGGAGAAATACAGAATAGTTGTAGTTTGATTTAAGGTGGCCTGTATTATTCACAAAGTCAACCTATGTACAAGTAACATGAAAGAAGACAATCCACCTTAACAATTTGAGGCGCTGCAAACGTGTTTGTTGACAGAGAGGTTTGCACCCTGCTTGCAGTATGGTGCATTTGTGTCGTGTGTAAATGGGAGAGAAAGAGAGAGGGAGCATGCAGACAAGGACCACAGGTCAGAATCGTCATGGCCGCAAACCTGTGCAAAGTTGTGCGTGCACAGATCATTTTCTGCACTGCGTTCTACTACACCAATGGATAAAATTGTCTGCTCTACTTCACGGTGTTGTTGTGGCATCTGTACTACCACATGTCACACCCCGCTTAGCGTTATCCAATCAGCAATCTGGTAGATCTCCTACAGGGCCATTTTCTACCCGGTCAAATGGCCTCCTGGGTGACTCACATGCAAATTAGGGGCATTTTTGGAGATAGACCGGCCTCAGTTCAGGTAGCTGACCATAGTGGAAATGCACCCATAATTTCTCTCAGCCTGTCTTGAGGTGCTGCTATAAATTTTGTAAGCCACCAGATGTCACTGTGCTTAGTGAATGTGACGACCTGAAGCCTCAAATCCCTTTTTGGAAACAAATGGCAAGACAGCCGGAAAGCTTCATCCTTAATGAAACACTGTATATAAGGGCAGGGATGATAATAGTTAAAGGTTTCATGAACGACGACTAGGCATTTTTAACCAACTGTCATGTTTTGGCGTTTGAATTGGCATTCTGCTAAATAGATAGAGAAAAAGACACACCATTATATAACCAACTCTTTACTTTTGTTCGGTAAACTGGACACAGCAATGGCATTTTACTTCCTTTCTTGATAATCCATACTACTTCTACTACTACTTAGTGCCAGGCAGTATGACCAAAAAATGTACCACAGTAGTTCTTTTAAGATTTAGGCAGTTTCACAATATGACAGTGGTTTATTTTAGCACGATTGGGCCTTTATAGGTTTATAGCTGCAGTAGTTACAATTATCAGTCTTACAAATTGTCTGTGTCACAAGTTGCTGTGTGTGATGGTGTTTTTCAATTAAAGAGAGTTAGTTGTGGCTTATGTGTTAAAAGTTATAACTGTTAGTAAGAAGGGTATGCAGTTAGTAGGGGTCCCTCACTCACAGCGCGCCCTGACGTAGCACTCTTCGCAGCAAACAATATATATCTTGCTGCCTATTTAACAGTTAAAGCAATTGTTTCAGATATATGAAAATTTCATATCATATGGGGAATTAAAGCCAATTCATGGGTTCATCCGGTCATACTGTCCAGCATCACTACTACTCAGCTTTAGATATCATAGTTGGTGTTACTGTGGTAGTCTGCTCATGTTTTGTTCCCCCCTTTCAAATGGTGTTTTCTGTACTGCTGCTCCCATCAAACTTGACTAATTAAGGTTAATGCCAAGTTATGGTAATTCAATTCAGTTATACTTTATAGTCCCCATGGGAAAACTTTTCTTTGACTGCAGTACTGGCAACTTTCGCTGCACTTACAACAGATAATAAACAGAAGCAATAAAAACAGATTAAATAGAGACAAAACAATAAAGCAGACGTCGATAAATAGAGAAAAAATAAAAACAACAACAGGTTAGGCACTGTAGACATGATACGTTTGGGTTATAGTGAAGGGCAATGGAAATACACACCAAAAGGGACCCAGACTTTGGCCAAACACACCTACAGTGGGAAGTGATGCAAGTATATAATATCCCCTGCTAGTTTGTAACTTACCACGCATGTACTCGATTGTACCGTCCAGCACCAGGTTCAACAGAGGATCAAACCCCTTCAGGACACCGCTGGCTGAGAGGGAAATACACTTACATTAGTTAAATCAATGACTCTGAGGGAAACAATGCCACAACACCGGCTACATGTATTAGCATTGTTATCATCAGGATTATAAGGCATACCCTCTCGTCCTCCTTGAAACTTCACACGAATCGGTTTGTCGATGTATTTGGATAGGTCGAAAATGCTCTCCTTTTTCTTTTTTTCTTTATCCTACACAGAGCAAAGGGGCATTTGTTTGTAAGTCACATGTAAGTTGAGCTAGCCGAAACACAAACACACAAGGCTTAGCTTGAGGTTAGCTTTGCGTGGCTAGCTACGTTAGCAAACGTAAGACACACGCCGCGTTACTGTAGTATATTACTTCGACGTCTCGCGTTCATGTTCGGAATAAACAGTTACTGGCTAAACATAGCCTCTCCATGAAAACGTTTATGGGTGCAGCGATAAAATGATATTTGAATGAAAACGAAAACCATACGAACTCACCGCCATGTTAGCTGCGTGACACGGAAGTTAAACTGTGACCTCAGAAGGAATCCACCAATCAAATCGTGACCTCAGAAGTGTTTCACCAATCAAATCGTGACCTCAGAAGGGTTCCACCAATCAAATCGTTGCAGCTGACAGTTAAAATCAGAATCAGAATGATCTTTCTTGTCATTACACTCATGTACAATGAAATAAACCTATTTGAGAACTGTTACATTGACTGATAGAAGGGGATAATGCCTTGCCTGAAGTACTTCTACTTTTTAATTATTTACTATGTACTTTATTCTATTTTTATTTAACTATGTATGTACCTTGTACCTCTTTCTATTTATATTATATATTAATTTACAGTCAATAAAGCAAAACAACAAACAAAGCAAAACAACCAACAAACAAATAAATAAAAGCAGGACCAGAAAACAGTAGTAGTAGCAGCAAAGCAGCAGTAATAGCAGCATACTGTTTTAAATGTGACACTTGTGCAGGTACAACTTTAAAAGTAAATAGATAAAAGGCACTAGTTATATTAATTTACACATGAATGTTATGAATATTCAAATTTCTTCATAAATTGTTTCTGTGGTAGCAGTCTCTCAGGGTGTGTGTGTGTGTGTGTGTGTGTGTGTGTCTGTGTGTGTCTGTGTCTGTGTCTGTGTGTCAGTGTTGTTAACTTTATCCCAGCTTAATAGTCAAACAATTATGTTAAATTATTAGTCCCTGGCCTCCCTGTGTTATAATTAGCATATGTTTGTCAAACTGACCTCCTTTGAGTTTAGCCAGCAGTCAGTCAGGGGGAAAGTCTATTTATACCACCAGTCGGTGTGTAGACTAGAACGAGGACGAGGCACTGTGCAGAAGACGTTTGGTGTTGTTGTGACATGGCCTGCAGAGCTGACACTGAGCTGATACCCCAGAGCGTTAAATCCACAGCTATCTCTGAACAGAGTAGCAAACCTGAGGAGGACGAATCTGCTTCAGATGTGACAGTTCCTGCGTCTGATCTGATCCCTGATGTTATTCTTCGGGTTGAAGGAGAGAGCTTTTATGTCAACCGTCAACGACTGGCCCTCCAGAGTCCATACTTCAAGGCTCTGTTTTTTGGCTGTGGCCTCGAGAGCAGCAAAAGGAAAGTTGAGATCAAAGGTGTGAGTCTGCAGCATTTCAGGGTTCTGATGGAATACAGCAAGACTTCCAATCTAGCTTTGGAAAGAGAAAATGTTTTGGGGATCCTTGAGACCGCAGACTTTTTACAACTGGAGCGAGCGCGGCTGCTGTGCTGCAAGTTCCTGGAACGTGAGCTGCACCTCAGCAACTGTCTGGGGATGATGGCCTACGCCTGGCAGCTGGGTTGCACTCAGCTCTACACCGCAGCACGACAGGTGGCACTCACACACTTCTCTGCTATTACAGCTGAAGAGGACTTCCTGTCTCTGTCTAAGGAGACCGTAGCAGACCTTCTTGCCTGTGATGACCTGGTCATCGATAAAGATGATCTGGCTCTGGAGGCCACCCTACACTGGGCGTCATTTGACCCCAAACGAGAGGAACATTTTCTGGAGCTTATTCAGCTGGTGAGGCCTGAGTCGCTCTCTTTACCTTTTATCACTGGACTTTTGACTAAAATGAGAGGCTGTGACCCGAGAGCCAGGCTCATCTGCATGCTCAATGAACATTTCCCGACATCTTGGTCAATGGGGAGGTCAATGACGAGGGCCAGGGCCAAAGAGAGCCTTTATGTCCTAGGTGGACCTCATGATCAGGAGCAGCAGTCACTGTACCAGTTTCACCCACTCAGTGGTAGATGGCAGAGCTGTCCACCTCTTCAGAGGAGGAACCTCACACAGTACTCGGTAGCTGCAGTAGGTAATTGCTGGATGTGAATGAGAGTTTGGAAGATTAAGCTAGTAATGAAATGAATGATGTGTGAGGGGCTGAATGTGTATTTATTCATCATGCGGAGTGTGTAAATGCATCTCAATTATCTTTATAATAGTCTCTGTATCCAGACGTCACATTTTCTCTATTTTCTGATTCTCTCATTATGTAGGAGACAATGTAGTTGTGACAGGCGGCTACTTCAGGGATGTGCTGTGGTTCAGTGTGGACTGGGTCAAGATATACGAATGTGGGAACCAGCACTGGGTGGATGGGCCGACCCTGCAGAAGTCCAGGCACAGTCACTGCTCCATAGGGCTGGACTCTGTACTGTATGTCCTTGGGGGCAGCATGGATGAAGGGCTTGTGGCTGATGTAGAAAGGCTGGTCCTGGGGTCAGAGGAGGGATGGGAGGACATCAGCCCCATGGTTAGAGCTGTGGAGAGGGCGGCCACTGCTGCTCTGGAGTCCTGTATCTACGTGGCGTGTGGCCTGGATGAAAACGGGGAGGCGTATGGTGGAATTCAGAGGTACAGGGTGAAAGAGGATCAGTGGGATGTGGTGTCCTATTCTCCACTTCCACGGTGAGTTTTCAGTAGTGCAGCAACTCTTCATCTTTGCTTTCTGACATATTCTGACACAAACTTTCTTTATTAGTATATAGTTTCTTCAAAATATCTTTCAGCCTTACATAGCAGGATAATTATTATGTGAAAATTAACCCCTTTTTTTCTTTCCCCTTTCGCAGATATGACCTAGTCGCAGCAGAGCTCAACGGTGCCCTCTACCTGTTTGGAGGCCAAGCCTTGCGTTTCGATGTGGAGACAGATGAATGGACTGTGCTGGAGGAGGAGTGTCTGGACAGGAAGTTCTTCTGTGGCTGCACAACAGTCTGCGGTCAGATGTACTTGGTCAGCGAGAGGAAGAGTAACAAAGCATTCCCAAACATGGTGCTGATGGACCCCTACATAGACACTTGCATTGAGGTAGATGATGCCATACCTTGCCCTGTGCCCCTAAGAGGGTGTGTCACCATGAGAATGGTAGGGTGAGGTCTCCAAATAAAAATGCATTCATTTATTCCATACAACACTCTTTGTAGTTGTATCAAGTGTCATTTAGAGCATTTCCCAAATATATTTTTATTCAGGAAGTCATGATTTTGGTGAAATAAAAATTGCGTTTGTCCTTCTCAGCTGACCAATCAAGTTTGCATCCATTACTGTCCAGACTTGAATAATATATGTTATATATATATATATATATATATATATATATTTATATGTATTTCTTTTTGCCAAGTATGGAGGCTTCATACACACACTTATCAAGCTGACAACAAAGAAGAACTACAGTCGCCACAGTTTCAAGGTGGGCAACCAAGATACTAAATTGGTAACATCTTCGGTTCCTGAGTTATAGCATTGAATAATTGCCAGAAAAGCGTTTCTGTAGAACATAACAATATTACAAGGAAGCTGACCTTTCACCTTTTGGATATAAAATGTCATCACTTCATTATGTTATCATTTTAGACATCAGTGTGAAATGTTGCCAAAAACCTGTTTTGTGATGTCACAGTGACCTTGAGCTTTGACCTTTGACCACCAAAATCTAATCAGTTCATATATAAGACCAAGTGGATGTTTGCTCCAAATATAAAGAAATTCAGAAAAATACATTGAATGATACTCAAAACTAAAACCTTCCACTTAAAATAAGACAGCAGTACTAATTTATGCAATATAAGTCTTTTATTAAAACATTCCTACTGGCCAAACAATCAACAGAGCGTCCATGTTTACTCATAAGAGAACAGCCAAGAGTTACTTTCATGGAAACAGGACATTTCTCCTGGTTTAATATGTATTTTTGATTTAAAAAACAATATTCTGGTTGAGTCACAAATGTGTTATTCAGTGGATCAGCCCTTTTAGTGCTCTACAAATTGATCATGCGTGGCCCACAGTGCAATGGGGTCACAGAGACAAATACAACCATGATTCTAGTCTAACCACTTGTCTTAAAGAGTTGTCCTCACTAACCTTTGAAAATGTGACACCAGTTTGGATCGTGAATGACCTGCTGTGTATGAGTGTGCTGCAGTTGTTGTCTGAACAATATCTCTGTGCTTTCCTGTTGAAAATAATGATGACCCATCAGGAGCCAAGCCTGAAAAACAGTTTTCACTTGACACTGAGCGATGTATTTTACTGTGCTTAAATATATGTCAAATCCAAACGACCTCTTGTACGAGTAAAGTAGCACTTTGGAAGCCCTAAGTCATCCATTTTCTATCTCTAATCTGAGCTAAATTGTTTTCTGGTGAAAAAAAAGTTTCGCAAGGATCATTCTTCTAAGTTGCTGTAATACTAATTTCAGCCACAAGAGAGCACCACAATAGACTCAAGCTGTTGCCTAGCAATGCAATTCCAAGGAAACTGTCTATTTAGATCTGGGGTAGTGAAGCATCCTTGTGGCCAAAATGGGTGTTACAACAATGAACACTTAAAAGTGAAGACTATCACCTGGTTATACAGTATATACTGTATACATAAATTGATCTTGGCAAAACTTTCCCCCTTCTTTTCTTTATTCATAAACATGGATAGAAAACAATTTAGATCACACTTAGAAAATGGATCACCATAAACTTGCCTCTCAGGGCTTCCTGCAAAGCCCAGTCTAGTCATATCAAAATATGCCATCAACTTTTATAAAAAAGATTACATATTTACATTTAATTTGAGCCATAAAGCATTTTTACCTGTGTAGACAACTCTGCTATCTAAAATATCTCACATTTCACTAATGCCCAGCTGTGTGCATACTTTTCATGGCTTACTGTTCACAACCAGCCTCACCAACACTTCAAGCAAAACATTAAAACCAGCCACAATAAGACCTGCCCTGTGAAGGCAAACCTACTTAAACAGAGTTTAATATCAAGTGTTTGTCAGAGAATAGTGTAAAAACAGCAGCCGAGGCACAAACTAAAGTCCAGCCGAGCAAACCTTAACAAAAACCATGTTGAGAAATCATGCAACCTGTTACAATGATATTCAAAGTAGAAAAGACACACACACACAGACACACACACAGACACACACACGCACACACACACACACACACACACACACACACACACACACACACACACACACACACACACACACACACACACACACACACACACACACACACACACACACACACACACACACACACACACACACACACACACACACACACGTATGGTTTAAGTCCATATTTCTAGGAGCACTACAGTTTTTTATAAAGGCATCATTTTGTCATCAGACAAACAGCTTTTCTACAAGATGAGATGAGTTCTGCTTTGGGCACTAGGGGGCGCCATATCTCTTCTAAGAAGTGAGTTTGAACATAACTGACAAAATCTAATCCTATCACAGAAGAATATAACTTTATCATCCCTAAGTAAATTATGCGGTAGCCTTTTGGATTCTACCACAAACCACAACATGAAATTTCGCTGTTGAGTAAATGGTTCATAAAAATAGATATATAAAGTGGTTTATCAACAGACTTACTACAATCAGTATTCTTAATAGTCTATGTACAATCAACCATACTGTGCATGTGGATATAAAGCTGTGGGAATGACTTACTATTGAATTCCAGCTTTAGTTTGCTCTGTTAAAAACATGTTATACCACATACTAGGGTAGAACAATTTGATTTTGTGTAAAAAAAAAAAAGAAGAAGCATTAATGCATTACTGCACAGTTCAAGAACTAGTATCCTTATGTATTTAAAACAAGTTATTATAATACAATTAAAAAGAAACAACATAAATACAAAATCTGCACAAAAACAGCGCATGATCTGTTGTCAGGGAAATTTCTCTCCTTTGACTCCTTGTTTTACCAAATATATTTTTACAGTAGGTAATAGTATAGGCGACAGTAACGGCGGCGCTTTTTCCTAATCTCCCACTTGGTGAACAGATTTACAATCAGCTGTGCTTCTTTGCCCTCTTTTTTTGAAGATAAGCAGGATACAGAACTATCCTGATCTGAAATCATCAGTGGACCGTGTTGGACGCACACAAGTCATGTGCATGTATCATATGTCAGAAGTGAGTTAATCTCCAACAGGAGGAAGGGAAAATAACTTTTTTTTCCGTTGAGGTTCGGTCGACATGAAAGGACTCTGCTCCACTATCTGGCTTTGGGCAGTCTGCTGTTTATATTTCTCTGGTTGGTCAGGTTGTTCAGGACACAGTTGTTAGCCAGCGATGCCAGTTTGGAGTTGATTGCGCCCTTTCTTTGCTCCCAGCTGCACTCATCCCCTTCTTCCTCAGGCTCCTCCTCTTCATCATCCACCTCACTCTCCTCATCACTGCGTTCATCACGCTCCACCTATGAATCAAAAAATAAAAAAATAAAACATTTTGATACCAAAGTGACTGTACTCTCTCCCCTTCCCTTCCCATTTGCACTCTTCTCACCTTGCCCAGAAACACAAACTTGTGGACCATGCGCAGGATGAGATAGGCCCAGAAGATGTGCAGTGCTTGCAGCACCAACAGCAGCATGTTGAAGAAGTAATAACCAAAGAAGGGCTGGAAGAATTCGAGAGACACCACCAAGGTTGTGTGGACCACTCTGGAAAACAAACACAGTAAGAAACATCAAACTTAGTATCGCTGTAGCGCCAACTCTTGAAAGGTTTAGAGCGTTTCACCCACACAAGTACTGCTTCTAACAGTAAACCTGCTGCTCTCTCTCAGCTGAGAATCCACTGATGGCAGCTTGGTGGGACATCAGAGTGTAGACTGAAGCCATTCCTCTCATTTCTTTAATAAGGTGTCCTCTGTGTTTTTCATGTGAACCATCATCAGATTGGTGTATTTGTTCATAGTTCCTTAAAAAGAACCCTCATGACATATTTGCATACAATCATCATTCCCTTATTCCTGAACTTTCAGATCTCAGTTTAGTATACTCTATTGAGGGTCAAAAATTGTGAAATACTCTGCCTTTACATTTTTTAGATGTTAAAAGAGCCCTGAAATGATTTATTCCAACCAATATTGGCCATGTGGGTTGCCTACTTAAGTTGTGTCCAACCAATCATTTTCTTTGTCAGACACGTCTTTAGACCTTTTATGACTGTTTCTTGATTTATGAAAACTCTAAGCCATATCACATGAATCCATGCTGTTAGTCTGTTAATGCTAGTGTTTCTATAAACATGTATTATGAATGAGTGTTGATATGTGTATGGGTGTGTGCATGCATGCATATGTGGGTATTGTGGGTGTTTTTTTTACTATACCTAATATTATCGATAGATTCATACAAATTGTGTGCCTAGCCATAATTCTGTAATAAGCTGCCTGGAGAATGCCACTCTTCAAGCCCCAGGAGGGGTTTTTGGCAAGTTTCCTTCACATTCACTTGTTTGGGGCGCCGGTCCGAGTCCCTGTGTGTACCATGAATGGAGCGTGGACTGGTGAGTGGAGAGGTGCCAGTTCATCTCCTGGGCGTTCCTGAGGTGCTGTTGAGCAAGGCACTGAACCCCCAACTGCTCAGGGCGCCGGTCACTGGCAGCCCCCTCGCTCTAACATCTCTCCCTTAATTTCATGTATATACGTAGGTCCTGCTTGATGCAATATAAAAGTCTGATTTGCCTTGCTGTGTTATTGTTAGGACACAGACTTGACCAAATGACCACTGCATTAAAACTTGATTACTCCAAAGTATGAGGCAATATGAGAATCCATGTGTTTGTTGTGAGGAAATTTCAAAATCTTGGAAAAATTGCAAAAAAAAAAAAAAAATCCAACTAAAAACAACGGCTCAAGAATCAGGAAAAAACATATATTAAGTATTATATTCCACCATGATGTTTTACCTGCCAGGAAACACCACCAGTCTCGTCACCAGGAAGACCAGAGAGAAGATGACAAACAGCGAGTCACACGTCCTCGTCCAGCCAGCATAGTGAAGCATCTTGGCAGACTGACAGAAGAAAAAGTACCTGTCAGTTATGCAAAGCAAACACTGATACATCTTACATGATTAATCTCTACATAATCCCAGGCTTTTCTCTGATACTGTTTCCAGCACGATTTTCAGAGGAGCAGCCAAAAAGGAAGTTCAGTGCGTCAGACTGACAGGCTTTTAGCTGCAGGATAGTCTCCTTAAACACGACCTACCAGTTTTTGGTTTGTGGTAACAGGAAATATCAAACGCATATGAAATAAATTATGAAGTATTTAAAAAAAAATCAAAACAAGAAAGAAATATCCAAAATTCTCCATCCTTTAAATCTATTATCAAATCATTGGCAGGATAGAGATGAATGAATTCAGGCACTGAAGTTTATTTTTTGACTTTCACAGGTCAAAATGTGATTCTGTTATTATTCAACTTAAGAAGGTTACCACCAATTAAAAACATGTACAGACTGACTATGACACCTTTACTTTCTGAATTTAATCAAAGGCCAGACGACACCCAGTCTCGCCTGAGGTCACATGATCAGTTCTATCTTTCTTCGGCTCTGAGATGATTAACAGTTAACTTCAGATGGTATCAGTGAAATTTTACACCCAGGAAAATCAGCCTCATTAACCCAAGAACAATGGAACTATTGTCTGGCTGTGGACCACGCAGGTAAGACTTTTACTGCCACAAAGTATATTTGGATTTGTACTGTAAACCACAAAGCTTTTTTATGTGCTGCTCAGTTCATACCAGAGTCATTACGGTAAACTAAAACTGAATCTAAAACAAATCTATTCTTTAGACAACTGAAACTTAATAAAATGTGAAACTAAAACAATATTGCCTGGGTAAAGAAAATAATAATGAAACAATAAAAAATAATTTAGATTTATTGTTTTGAATTATATTTAATATTTCACTACCGATTTAAAGGAGACAGCATGGATTTCCGTCAACTTTTGCGACATTGAACTACATAAATTGAACCAACATGACACTCCAGGAGATGACACTGTGCCCATCACACATTGAATTAGCGAGAAGATTAAACATTAGGTTCTCTAACCATGTATTTTGTATGGTAAATGGTAACTGGACTTGCACTTATATAGCGCCTGTCTAGTCTTCTGACTACTCATGGCGCTTTTACACTGCTTGTCACATTCACCCTTTCACACAGACATCTACATACCATCTAATCTAATGTAACCATTCACACCACATCCACACACCCATACGCAGCACGGGGAGCAATTTGGGGTTGTAGATATTTTGTATGTAGGTATGTAGATGCTCCTGAGACATTATATCAAGGCCTAACAAAAACCACTACTAAAACTAAAGCTAAATATATAAAACTCAAACTTTCTGAAAAACTAATACTAACTTAAAACAAAATTTAAAAGTCAAACCTGGACTAAACTAAAAACGAATACTGGACTAATACAATTAAAACAACAACAAAATGCAAAGAAATACAACAATAAAAACATATCGGAAGTAGGTTTGAAATGTGTGAGTGTGTAAAGAAAACTTCCACAATAACTACACAATGGTTCAATTCAAGTCAAGTTCCCTCTGACCTTTGTGCAATGTTTTTGGCATCAAAGCATTGGATGTGAGTAAACCAAATTCCTTTTAACTTTTAACACATTTTGATGATGCATTTCCTCCTTCTCCCGTTCTCCAACTTGAAAAACACACTTGAATGAATGAATCACTTCATACAGACGGAAATTTGTGAGGTGTTTTACCTCCAGAAGGAAGTCAGAAGAGTCGTGCACCAGCATCACCAGAGTGCCAACCCTCACATAGTTGGCGCAGTAGGAGAAACCGATGAGGAATAGGGTGGCGATGTGATGAATTACCTGCTCCTTGAAGTCCTGGAATGCACACGTGAATACACAGAGACCACACACTATGAGGAAGATGTATAGTACACTAACTAAGACCTCAGCAACTCTACCTCTGCGGTTTTGTCCGTCAGTTGTGTCCAAGTATCGGAAAGCTTTACATGCTGTCAGGAGAGATTTGTTGCTGCGTTTGAAGCTCAGATATCTTTGATCAACCTTGGAGCTGCTGGTAAAACCAATTTTTTTTCTTGCTGGATTTAGGAAAAAGAAAAGAAAGAAGAAAGCTGCGGCAGCAAGTATCTCAAACTGTCTCCTTAAAACACATTATAAACATTTTAGCACCAAAGCAAAGTCTTAGTAGTTTAGAACACATTTTAAGGTTTGTGTCCCTTAGGTACAGTCCGGGGTGAATCAATTTCTTCTATTTCTGTTTGAGTGAAGTTCACAGTTTGTGCTAATCTCTTACTAAAGATTTGAAATCCTGCAACACACAGTTTTAAAATAGGAGCAATGGCAAAGTGCACACAGCTGTGATGTAATAGGAGATAATCCAGTGCATAATCCATATTAAGTATAATCGTGGTAGAGGAAAACATTCGGATTTCACTGTGCAAAAAACAAGTGTTTGAGTGATGACGTCTAGCTTTTTGATTTTGACCATTTGACTGAAAGTTTAAATCTCAGGCACAAAATGAGAGGAAATGCAAAGGGAACTACGTGAAGACTGACAGGGTGTTGCTCTGAGGTTTTAAGGTTGTGTGTGTGTGTGTGTGTGTATGTGTGTGGGGGGGGGGGGGTATCCTTTGAAATCAAGCTCACACTCACTTTCCGCTTGACGTCCACAGAGACGCACAGAAGCAGCGACAAATAGAAGCCCATTTCTAAGATGTAATACCAGTAATGGGCCTCGGCCACGGGCTGAAGAATGAGAGACAGAGAGAAACAATAAGAGAAAATCTACATTCAGTGGCATGTGGCAAAATCATTTCCTCATCCAGTTTATCTGCGTAGCATCAAAAAACATATGGTAGACGTACAGTATTTTGGAGGAAGGCAGCAAAGCAAAAACAATGAACACCCATTTTTGAAACTAGATGTTTATAAAGCTAAAAGAGCAAAATGAACTGTTAGGGGGTGAGGGTTGGGTGTAATGGGACCCCAAAGGCACCCTCTGCTCTAAATCTACCCAGGATTCCGCATGACTTGAGCTTTGACAGCTTCACCCTGTCTGGTTGCTTTGAATCAGATAGCGTCTCTGCACCATCAGTGCTTCCAGGGAATGACGATAATGGGAGCAGTAATAAGTAGCTTTATAAATGAGGCCCCAGGAAATCTTACTTTATACAATATGGGACCTTTAATGGTCCCATATAACTCACTTACATACCCATCAAGAACAGACTGCTTATTAACAATCGTGCTCTCAAAAAGAGGAAGTGTTTTAATTCAAAGATTGCGGCGGTGTAACCAAAACACCTCATGCATTCACAGTCTGTAGCAACACAATGGCAGGAAGTTGACTGAGGCATTAACCCTTGAAAACACATCCTTTCTCTCTGTCAGAGGCCACCTCAGAAATGGGAAAAAAGGTCAGTGGCAATGCTGCCTGCATGAGCTGTAATCAGTCAAACTGCAGAAAATGCGGCTTTGTATTTTTTTCTAGTGTTTTCTGTTCGAGGCCACGACCCCACGAGGAAAGGCTGGCTTCCCCTGAGGAATGCCGACCTGCAGGCATACCTAACTGTCATCAACACAGCAGAGATATTAGCTTTTTTTCGAATTTGGGGTCAAAACGTTAATGGGTGGATATAGTGTACTAACCAAACATATGGCTTAATCCAGTAAAACACAGACTTAAGAATGTTTTTGTTGGGGCCTTCCCCGTTTTTGTTTATTCTACTCACTTTTCTTTTAAAGGTGTTACTGTACATCCCAGTTGTGTTTGAGACAAGGTGGATTTTAGTATGAAGGCTGTGTATAACGCACAATTATTGACACCACTAATAAATCTAACATAAAAAATTGGTTATAAAACAGGTCAAGATGCTATATAAATACTGTGAAAGTATAAAAAAGCTCAATCCACAGAGAAATGCACCCAGGCTGTATTCAGAAACTGTGTCTTTAAAGGAGCCGCCAGGACTTCTGTACTGTTGTGATGAGACAACGATACTACATATAGAAAGTGCAGCTACAGTGACGTTAGAGTCATTCCCCGACTGCAATGACGGTGCAGAGATGCTAAGAGTGCAGATGACCAGTCAGAGCAGACTGGGCTTTTTCAGGAGGGGGGCTTAAAGAGATGGGCGCTAAAACTGCTGTTTGTGGTAATCCTGCCTGAAGATGTTTGAGAGTTTACATAAAAAACATCAATCCTTTCATTTTCTGCTCACCTGTTTGGGATAACCCCTCCAACACTCTCTGTGATCCCAAAACCACGGAGTCTGTAAGATCAAACAACCATCAGTCTTCACACAAAACAAACTTCAGAATGAATATGAACTCGAGCCTTGTCAGCAAATACAGTTACACATTATAGGACTATGACACCATTTGGGATTTGTGTATACATTACTGCTCACATCCAATAACAAGTCCCATTGCTATAAATTGTTTAAATAACTAATCAGTAATGAGGAGTGATCTTTTGAAAGAATTAAAGCAGACTTACGTTAATTAAAGAGCCAAGTCCCGCAGTGAACGATACGAGGTAGAAGACAAATCGCCAGCTGCACACATCAAAATAAATGCCACCATTTGTTAATGGGTGCAGTATTAATTAAAGTAGTGAATTAGTTTTATCAGGAATAATTTGGAGAAATGTCAAAGACGCATTTATGTGCAACAGTACTGTATGAGAGGTTTCATTCCAACATGCTGAATTTTACTGATATAATTCCCTTTTGTAAAAACAATCCATGTCTTAAAAAAAAAGACGACTGAGACTCTACACAACATCCACCGTGTGACATGAATGCTGTGATGTGAAATGTGCACCAGGCAACTTTTGCTACAGCTTTAATTGACAGACGTACAAAACTGTGTTTTTGAAAATAAAAACTCACGAGGCCTCGCAGAACTTTTTGGTGTTGCTGGGTCGGTCCTGGTTCCTTCTGTGTCTGAACCAGGTCTGGATCTTTCTCTGGGAGAGTCCACACTGCTTCCCCAAGCTCACCACCTCACTCTGAATACACAAATACAAATGCATATTCACACATACTGTACAGTACTAGTAATACAGTACTACAGTACAGTACTAAGGCAACAGACAGGTGTTACTGGTGGTCTAGGGCACACGGAAATAGATGATTTTTCAAATAAACCAGGGAAAAACAGAATTATGCATTCATCAAACAACACAGAGCTCATGGAGTGCTTCATTTTCAGTTGATATGTCAGGCCATGTCTTGTACTGACAGGTGCAGAGCAGAGCAGGAATAGCAGTGTAGCAGTGCCAAGCGAAACCAAGAGGAGGGTGGAGGCCGTCCAGGTAAACCTTGTTAATTAGATGCATTTCTATAGGGACGTCCTTGTTTTGTTAACATATCCTTGTTCCAGGATTATTTTGCATCGATGCAAACCTCCACGTTTGCATTAGCCGATCACACATTTTCCGTCCTGTTCATCATATCACACTAGCCATTATGAGAGTGAGGCTCATAAGCAGTTAAGCTTTGCATCTACTCTGCAGGGTTATACAGGATCTCTGTTGAGACATGCACGAGTATGGCATTAAGAACTGCTTTCAGACTCTGTTTTATCTCCTCCAGCTGTAACCAGGAGTGGAGGTTTTGTTTATGTATGTGGGGTTCTCAATGACATCAAAGATAGAGATAAACTATGTTCATATAAATCTAGCAAATACTACTTAAGGTTATCAATAATAATGGTGCTCTTCAAAAAAAACTTGCTGTGTAAACTGCTGTATTATAATCAATAACAATCATATTTATAATAGTATAATGATGGTTATTAAAATTTAGAAGGTACACAGAGCAAACACATCATACAGGATATGATGAAAAATATAATTTTTGTTTGACACTAGAGCATTTACAGCTAAGATTAATGTGTACTGCCCCTGTTTAATAGACCAATAGATAAATAAGTGTCATCAATAAAAAGACTATTGTCCTTTACTGCCTTATCTATGATTTATGTTCAGTTCTAGTATCATTTTGAAACATTAATTGTAGATCAAAGTTTTTTTTTATTTTTACCTGAAAAACACACAGAGGAGGTGGCAGTACTTTTTTCAGCCTTTAGTAAATGTCTGGAGAGCCACCCCTCAAAAATACTACGGCAGCTTTTAGCCTGAGAGTGAAACTTGGGGGAATAGAAATCCATAAGGTGCTCGCTGTTGTTGGTGAAGCAATATATATATAGCTGAAGGCTCCCCAGATGAAGGATGCCGTTAAGAAATTTTATTGAGTAAACAGAACTGAAGATGTAAAGGTGGGGAGAACTAATATTTGCTTTGATATGATGATATTATTTGATAATTACTGGTTGGAGATTTTCTGTCAAAAAAATAAAAAGTGAAGGTAGAGCGGTAATACAAACTTGCGAGGGTTGCCGACTGTTTTGTTTGTAGAAGGTCTCCAGCTTTGGGACAGAAGTGGCTCGAACCCGAATCTGGTCCTTCACACCTAAAAGCTTACTGAATGGGACGGCGATGAGCCTGAGAGGACAGAGAATAGGAGAAGAAGAAAAAAACAAAAACATTCATAACAAATCCAATCTTTATAACACAACAAACTAGATTATAATTCCAGAGGGATTCATGTGAGATCAGCAGCTGTTCAATGTGATCCTCCCACAGTACAGTACATAGTAATGGCAACAACATCAGTCATTATGCTGCTCCTTACAGCCTGTAGAGCCTCTCCCATGGGCCTACTGTGACATTTGGCCAGACGGCCTTTAGCTGACATGGCATCAAGAGACACCTGATCTGCATGTGTGTCAATTAAAGATAGATGGAGACAGACAGAGCAACAGAGAGAGAACAATGTGAGTGTATAAGCACCGGAGAGATGTTTTCATTAATGTATGTATGTGTGCGTGCCTGTGTGTGTGTGTGTGTATGTGTGTGTGTGTGTGTGTGTGTGTGTGTGTGCGCGCACACTCATGATCACAAGTGTGTAACTCTATCTCCTGAAGTGGGTGGAGGAGAGAGATCAGAGAGAATGAGAAGGTCAGGACAGCTTGTCTCTAGTTACAGTCACAGTCACAGTCGCACACACACACACACACACACACACACACACACACACACACACACACACACACACACACACACACACACACACACACACACACACACACACACACACACACACACACACACACACACACACACAAACACCCTAGCTCAACACAAGAAAACAGCTGTGGCCCAGGATGATCACATGAAGACGCACCTTTTCACCTTTCTGCTGACTGACAGCTCCTCCAAAACCACAACCAACAAGACTGCACACATGCCAACACTACAACACATAGGTGCACGCTGGTATACAGCATATGCGAGTCACTGACCCCTCATCTCCTACTAATACATCTAATGTTACTAGTTTGCTATGAATACCTGATGAAGGTACAAATTAGGCTCTAAGCCGAACAATGATACTAATCTTACACTGCTACTGCCAAACAAGCTCACACAGATGATCAGCGTTGAGGACAGATAATACAGTAGCTGATAAGGGAAACCAACGCAAATACAAGCCTCCTATCTGTTCATCCATCAGGTGTCGGCGTCTTTGTCAATTCCTCTCCTGCTACCAGCAAAACTAGTTGAGTGTACAGGTGAGCTGCCTCTTACAGCAGCCTTGTTGTTAAGCATCAACTTACAGTCACGCACTCCACGCTTTAAATTTACAATTTACATAATACAGCGTTCCTGAGCCCCAGGATCTCTGTTTGATCAATGCAACTCGTGAAATCAGACTATTAAGTGCTTTAAGGGTCCCATATTATGCCCGTTTTCAGGTTCATACTTGTATCTTGGGTTTCTACAAAAAAACACATGCTTGAATGTTCAAAAACACATATTGTTTTTATATTTACTGAATATACCTGTATTTAGCCTCTGTCTGAAATGCTCCATTTTAGCACCTGTCTTTTTAAGCTCCTCTCCTGAAAAAGCCCAGTCTGATTGGTCTGCATTTCCGGGTCTTCCGCATCTGCGCTCTTGGTGGCAGTTTCTGAATATGGCTGTGTGCATTTCTCTGTGGATTGAGTGTTTTATTACTTTCACAGTATTTATATAACACCTCAAGCTGCCTTATAATACAAAAGACATAGAAATCTCACTTTTTTACAACATGGGACCTTTAAAAGATGACTAAGATCCACTTAAAGCTCAAATATTTCAAAACCAAGCACACTTTTTCAGGTAGGCTATTGTCGTTATCTCATGCTGAAGATAAACTTCAGGTGTTTTGACCTTTCTACAATGTGTAACCAATACTGGGGATTTACATTCAAGTTTTCCACTGTGTCTTTTTCCCCGGTGAGTGCACAGTGGTTGGTACAGGTTGTTTCAGCAATTAGTACTGTTAATTATCTCGGCATCAGTAGCGATTCAACATCAGAAGCTTTAGTTTAGCCCACTAGCTGTAGCTTGCTTTAAACCTACATCAGCTCTAAAGAAAACCAGCATCATCGCCACGCATATTATCTTCCTTTTCTTCCAACGTATACATCATAATTTTTAAGGCAGAGCCCGGCTCCTCTTGGAGGAGGAAGGGCTTTCACACAGTCAGCAGCTTAAAACTGTCCACTCATGAAGCCTGCCTCCCACTGCATGTACCTTCCATCTATTGGATGCACTAATGAAGGGTAAAGGAGCCATTATGCTGAGCTACACAGGCAGCTTAGAAGACAGAAAACCAGCCCGTCAGCCCGCCAGCACGACCAGTGCCAAGAGGAAATAAGACACACACAATGTGTTAAAACATTTCACCATCACGCTTAACTGTTTCCTTGACACTGTTACTTGACATAAATTATACATAATTTGAGATCAACAAACATATCCTCTAGGGCTGGGCAATATGATAGAATATATCATCAAAGTAAGTCCCTCTTCTATATAACCCAGTTGGGCTGGGCGACATGAAAGCAGGCGATACAAAAAGGAAGATATATGTTGCCAAAACAGCTTAAAAATGTAGATCGTATATTTTGTTCTATATTATTTCTCTTGCAATGTCAAAAAAGTGCGGCAATACTATAAAGCAATATTTACATCATTTGGTGACGTTTTATGTTCTGATTCTTGCACATTGTGTTCATTTGACACTTAAGTTCTCAATAAAATGAGAAAATATTCAGCAGTTGTCATTTGTCAAGTATTTAATTCACACAGGAGTATTCAAAAATAGGCTTTACCTGTGGTGGTTTCATATAGAATATTTATTTACTGAATCACCAGAAAACATGCTAGATCCTGATATAAATCATTATAAAGATATGCAGTGACCTCTATCGGGATAGAATAATTTTGCCATATCGCCCAGCCCTAATATCAACCATAAATATTGAAAACTTACTGCTCCAGCGAGTCAAGCACAGCAGACGTCAAAGTTAATGACAACAATGCAAAAGTAGATCTTGCGTCTGTGAATTCATGGTCCAGCAGTGATGGAGGCAGGTGTGTCTCACCTCTCAAAGACATATCTGAGGGCTATAAAGGCGAAGGCCAGTGGCAAGGTGTAGATGAGATCCCTGGGTAGAGGAAAGCGGCCTTCGTCCTCCTTTATCTCAATGTCCTGCCAGCGGATGCCAGGAGGAAGCCAGTACTCCTCCTGCCACAGCCACTCATTTAACAGGGCCTCCATCCTGAGGACAGGAGAATAGTGTTTCATGTGAGTGTTTGTCAGGCTCCCTGGCAAACTTGACCTGTTAAAACATTGATGCCTTATTCATATTTAACAGCAACAGAAACCTTGAAGATTAGACCTTAAAAGGCACAGCTTCTTGCATTTCCACCACACATCGATCTAAATGAACTACTTGGCTTAATCCTCAGTTTGTTTTCTTGATGACTCGGTCTTAATTGATTAATTGTGGGTCTTTAAAAATATCACAAAATAGGGTAAAATGCATTTTAAATTTCTCAGAGCCCAAGGTGATTGTTGTATCTGACAAACAGTCCACCCCCCCAAAAAAATCAGTTTACAGTCATATGACAAAGAAAAAAAGGTAAATCATCACATTATAAAAGCCGAACAAGAGAATATTTGGTATTTAAGCCTGAAAAAATAACTTTTCTGAGATTTTATGGACCGAACAACTAATCAGTCAATTGAAACAGATATCAACAGATTGATCGATAATGAATATAAAAGTTTAGCCCAAAGGCTACTGAGAAATGACAGAAACAATTGTGATTATCAAAATAGTTGCTGCTTAATTTTCTGTCGATCCACGAATTATTTTAGCTCTACACCACATTCATTGGTTAGACCACAAAATAACAACAAGAAACCACAGTGTTTATTTAGTCATTACTAAATAAAAATCTACCAGCAAAAAGCAAACAAAAACATGCGTCAGCCTCTGCGTGTGGGCTATCCCAACAAGACCTGAACATTAATAAGGCAGCTTTGACGCATGAATGGCTTCAAATAGGTCTCTCTTAAATACGCACAAACGCACGCACGCTCAGGCGTGCACATACACAGACAAACATTCATAAACACATAGACACAGAGACACAAACACCATCATGCGATTATGAAACCACACGCTCAAAGTTGATCGGTTTGTGTTTAAAAAGCTGCCTCTTATGGCGTCACATTGATGGCATGTTGGTAATAGCGGTACAGCGTGATGTTTAGGACTCCATGCAGGCAGCTGGCAACACACACCACAACACCTTGCGCGTGACAGCGAGGCGCAACCAGAGACACAACAGACGCGCTCCTTGTCGAGCCTACAGAGAAATTATAACATCAGGTTACACTAAAAACACGCAACATGTCTGGCAGCCACAGGAAGCCCCTCACATCCCGCTACCGCCGAACAGTCTCCGGCTGAACAATTCCATCAGTTCAACAGCCCACCTATTCAATCACATTTATCTATTTCCCATGCCAGAAACGCCACAAAACGCCTAGTGTTGTTCCATAACCGAATAGAAATGCGACATTGAGGTTACCTGTCCGCGCTCCTGTGATGGAGATGGGAAGCGCACAGCAGCAAATGGGAGAGGAGGAGCGAGTTTGACGCAACCTGCTCCTGCCGAGGGCGGGGAGAGGCATGCGCTGTCATCTCCGTCATCTCATTGGGTTTTGTGTCACCCTTTTTGAGATAAGCACGTGGTAGTCATTATTCTACGAGCCAGTCTCATCGTGATATCGCGGTTCAGCATAACAACATGCTGTCATACCCTTTCAATAGAGTTATGGCAATCATCAAAATGTGACAACATGTGGTCATTTTGTGCGAACAAAGCTACAAATAAGCAAATCAGTTCGTGTTTTATTCAGTCTGACAATCTTCTGCACGCGATGTTCTGTTTGTCTTCCTGTTGAGTTCATCTTGTTTTTATTTCATGTGTCATTGGGGAAAACATGTTTTGCAGCAGTAAATCACATGACCTGCTGGAACTACAGGATAAGAGCATTTGTATGGTTTGTTTTTTTCTTTAGGGAAAAATAATAATTTAATTGAATGTATGTTGGCTGTCAGAAATGAGCTGTGGACATTTCTAGAGAAAATCACAGCAGGCCGAATGATTTCCTACCTTCCTCTTGTTTCACTTCCTGAGGTGAGCAGACGGAAATGAACAGAGACACAGAGACACAAGAATGAACAAGAGGCAGAGCGTTTATCCATTATTTCTTTGTAAAAGAGCAATATATACATATTTGTCATTCTTTAATAGCATGTAGTACACCAAGAATGGCGATCACGGTTTTATCAGGGTTTGCAGAATACACACAACAGGGAAGAACATAATAGGAAGTAATTAGGAGGAATTCAATATTTTGTTAGAGAGATTTTTTAATTTCAGGTGCAAGAGCCTTTATGGCAATAGGGATATTATCTATTAGTATTTACCAGAACCTTTAACAGTCATGTTTGTCATCACCAGCATATTTATGACCATATTGGCATTCAGTCATATGAGCAATGTTAAAGTTCGCTTTGACATTTTCATCCGGGAGAAAAACGACACGTTCTCACTTTACTGGGTGGATTCAGGAAACTACACTGTGGGGATATTTCCTGTCTCTTATACCATTCATCAATCAACGCTCAGGTTAAGTAAGCTGATAAGGTTTACAGTCGTGCTCACATGACGCTGCTTTTCATACCAATCATACTCTAACGGTAGGCTACTTAGAAGAGAAATTCTTTGCTATATTTTACTTTGAAAATTGCCAAAATTCCTTTGCGTCTTCTCTCACAGAGATAAAGTAGCTCCCCTATAGTCCTGGTTTGCTGGTGTCATAAAAAGTTCAACCCTTCACCAGAGGTTCTATATGTAGGTGTATGTGTAGTTATAATAACTTTATTTTTCCTATGTCACATAATCTTAAACCTCTTTAGTTAATACAGTCTTGAAGTAATAGGTGTTATTCCAGGTATTCCTCTCGCTACACTGCCAATGACTCGTGTTTTCGTCACTGCCCAATTTGCTGCTCTTCATAGAGCCTGGAGGGCAAAGTCTGAAGGACATTAAATGCAGGATATTCACTGTAACTGTAGATCTGTGAGTGCTGATGGATTTCTGTCACCACCACTTCCTAAGCTATTCGCTTTGTGGATTACAGGCAGTAAATTTAAAGTTTATTGTAGTGCTTTCTCTGCAGGGCACCCCTGTAGAACAGACTCTGGTTATATGTGCATGTCTTCCTTTTAGGTCCTAAGTATGTCATTAAGTTTGCAGGACAAGTTCAGGTCTAAAATCATGTGAATGTGAGCAGGAGTTGAGGGTGATGCAGACAGAACATGTGACTGATGAGGCAGCTATGGTGGAGAGATGAAGAGATTTTTCTGCAAAGAAATTCTTGAAATATGTGAGGCGGGTCCAGCAAGAGGTCGATTGCATACTATAATGTTGCGGGAACCTGTGAAAGTATTCTGTATACGCACAAATACAAAGTGTTCTTCTGGCCTCAGAGTTTTGTGTTTAGGGTAATGTTTAATTTGCCATGTGAAACCTTTGATGACCGGAGTTGAACTACAGAAACACTGATAAGTCCTCTGGTTGACAGGTGTAACTGCGCTGTGACGATATCATCTCTGCAGTGAGACATTTCCTGCCAGCTGGGTGTGTTCACTGTTATCACTTTGTGTTGGCCAGCTGTTGTCTTTTTCTCAAACCAGAGCTGTGTATGCTTTTTTTATGTCCTCATAACTGCAGGATGACCCGTTTCCGAAATGCTAACACGAGCACACCTGTTCTAACATGAACTAGCTGAATAAATGGGTATGTACACTCGTGTGCAGTCATACACATGTGTGGAAATGCACAGTCCCTTTTTACTTCCTTATCATACACACTTTAGTAAATTTCCCTAAAGTAAGCTATCAATAAATCTATGAGACACAATGATGTTATTAACACCAGAGCAAGAATGTACTCTGGAATAATAGCAGGTTACCATACTTAGTGAATCAGGCTGGTAGACAGTAAACACACACGCACACACAGATGTCAACATTACACAGTCAATGGATAAAGACAAAGACACCAGTTGGATCTACTGAATATTCGGTGACGTTTTAAAAGAGCCTTGATGAAAAAAAAGTGATCTCAATGTTGGTTTTGAAATGAAACCATATGCTTTCATGCAGTGGTTTTCCCCATGGATGCTGGTGTCAGTGTGTGTTCTTGCCCAGACAAGCCTGTGTGACTGTGTGTGCGTGTGTGTGTTGGATAATAATTGGTATAATGAGTGGAACATTGGTGTCGAAGCATGTGTGACAAACACTGAGTTCATTTCCTGTTTTACGGCCAATCACAACAACAGATGCACGAACACGGCACAGTGGGTAAAGGTAGTAAATACAAATTACTGTTAATGCTGAACATACAGGGCAACACTTTAAATTTGTTTAACTGCAAACCATGTGTGTCTGTAGTCGATATAAATATTGTATTCATGCCTGTTGCGTTCTTGTGTCCTACTTTATTTTGTTTACCTTTTTTAATCCATCCTCTCCTCTGTGATGAAAGCCTTCTCTTTTCTTCTGGCTGAATGCAGTTTGTTATTGACGTGACCTGCAGCCTCAAGGGGGCTACACCATGCAAATACGAATATAGTGTGATCTCTGAAAATGGTTACCAAAGTGAAACAAGACTAAACACTGAAGTGGTGGTTAAGCTGAATGCGAACATCAGCAAGGTGACGTGCTCACGATGATGATGCTAACATGCTGATGTTTAGCAGGTATAATGTTAACCTGTGCACCTTTTTAATTGATTAAATACAACAACACACAAAGGTCAGGTGGAAATGTCGACAGTTTTGCAGGTATTTCTGTCATGAACCAATGTACTGGACCTGATGATGGTGCTTGATGAAAACTTTAAAGGATCCCCAAAGTGGGAAAATGAATGTTTGTGCCAAATTTCACAGCAATCCATCCAATAGTCTTTGAGGTTTTCACTTTTTTAGACATGTGAATCAAATGTTGGTACAAGATGAAAAGTCAGGGGTTCATCGGCATTGACAATAGGATTCAGCCCCTGGGAACACAGTGCAATGTCTGCACTATAAAATAATGGCAATCCATACAATAGTTAATATTAATTAATATTTCTGAGACTGACTTTGGATAAGGTCTACCATCTACATCCAGCTACCTCTGAACTCTGTAGGCCTTGAGGAGTGAACCTTGGAGGCCTCTGCAAGGCCCCTGGTTCTTAGTACCCCTCTGTCTGCGCCAAGAATAACACAGCCGGGGAGGTGGGGAATGTGCACAGGAAACCAGTGCTTCACAGCAGCAGCAGCAGCAGCACTGGTGGCGGCGGTGGCGGCTCTGATCCTGGCTGAGCTGAGCTGAGCTGCTGAGGACCTGGCTGGAGCAAAGTCACGTTTCAGCTGGGGCCAGAGGCTCCTCCAGGAAACACACACATTTACACGCACACGCACACACGCACATTTACACGCACAAGCAGGCACACACACACACACACACATACACATGCACACGCGCACGCACACACACACACACACACACACACACACACACACACACACACACACACACACACACACACACACACACACACACACACACACACACACACACACACACCAGCACACACACACACACCTTTCCCACGGGACCCTGACTTGGGATTGTAGTGTGCACAAAAGCACACACGCACAATTAGCAAGCTGTTTGGCTAGACACACAAGAGCATACACAGGCACATTTTATAGGTTAGACACACAATGATATTCCTGTATTTTATTTTATTTTCTCATTCTCTTGAGTTCTCTAAGAAAACACACAGACACAGTCTCCTCAGCAGAGGCTCCATTGATCTTTCTCTCCAATATATCTCCCCCCCCCCCAAGTCTCCCTGTCATCCCCTTATTCTTCTCTCTGCCAGGTGTTTTGTCGGCCCCCTGTGGCTGCCAACACAACAGGGCCTCTGTTCCCAGCTCCCTGTGGAATAAGCTCTCACATGCAGGCTCTCTTTCCGCGTCTCCCCTCTTTCCTCATTCCTCTCTGTTCCTTCCTCTATTAATTTCTCTCCCAGAGCATTCCTTGAGCTCTCCACTGTTGTTTCTCATTCTCTTGTCTGTTGATTTTGGTGTCAGTTATCCCTTGGACCCCCAGAGTGAAGACAGTTAACTCTCCGGGTCTAAGCTCTAAAGATAACAGTACAGGGCCTCCTCTTCAACACACTCTGAGGTCAGGCTAACACAACAACTGGAAGAATACAGTAAAGATGGTGGTCCTGGGGTAATTGGAAATCTCCCTCATGAACAAGGTGTGACCTCATTCTTATACTGAACTAAAAAGTCGTACCACTTCATACCGGCAGAGGGCGCCAGACAAACAGGATCTGCAGATGTCAAACAGTCTAGTCTATGGCAGTATGCAGTATATGGTTGGTAACCACTGGTCTAAACTACCTACATAATGTATATTATACATAGATGAATCGATAAAAATAATGTAATCCAATGTACTTTTACCTTTAAGTAGGGCTTTAAATACAGAACTTTTACATTTAATAGTATTTTCACACTGAAGCAAAGGCTCTAAGTACTCCTTTTACAACTGCTAGTCTCATATGCTTTCCCATCAGGACTTCATTCAAACCTTGAAAAGGCCAGGTTGAAGGAGAATTGTGTTTTTATTGAAGTATAGTATTGTTTTAGATTTGACCTTTTTTTGTAAAATAGGACAACATATTTTGAACACCCCCACAACCCTAGCCCTCATTCCCACACACTCCTCAGATGCATATAGCACATAAAAATGAGCATATTCTTCTCACAACTTAAGATATTGTGTGATATTCACACTCATTGCAGAAAGTTATGTATATTTCCTTTGCTGCTATCAGAACACATCACATTCTTCAATTCATTTCTGAAAAATTAACAAAGGAAAACACTCCAAGCTATAATAATAAGTATTATTTTAAGGTGTATTATGCCAAGAGAGTATGTCGTTAATGCATTTTTGCTGTGGAAGCAATAAAGAAGCAAGGACACTTACAACAAGGAGCTCTATGGGTAATCCTCGGAGAGGATTGTGTGTGTCTGTGTACAGATGTGTGTTTGTGTGTTTATGTGCTTGGTGAAAGGTACATTTCATCCTTCAAGGGGTCCTGAGGAGGTCATTAAACTTCAAGTGAGGAAGTTTGATTGTCAAGTATAAAGTCAGCTACAAAGCCTCTCTCACCCACCTGTTTACAGCCTTAATTAACAGGCAAACTTCAAGTCAGATGAGGCTATGTCATCTGACGTGTTGGGCTGGGGGTCAGCCTCTCATCGCTTCACTCTGGAAGTATTTAAGAGACCCTGGGGTCATAAGACATAACCTCCCAGGAAAACCAACCAACGCTGAGTGTTGGCGTCATTGTTTGACAATAATAGGACACAGTTTCAGAGGTTATTATTCTTTTAAACAGGAAACTAGAGGAGGTATAAGAATAAAAACACATCATACAAGTTTAATTTAGTTTAATTTAATTAGAATTTTTATAAAGGTCAAATTGCTCACTTTAATTACATGTGCAGGTGTGTTCTTTATGCCCCAGTATTTGGAAACAATGTTTACCAAATGAACGAAGAAAAGAAAAGTAAGTGGTTGAGGAAAAACAAGCCACTAAACAAAACCAGGACGCAACAAAAAGACTATTTCAATTCATACCCGACCTAAAATGTTATGTATAATCTGAACCATGTTTTAAATAAGGAGAGAAAACCAATGCCGATGATGTCATCCTATTCATTTCGTATCCTAAAGCTTCTCTTATTGGTTTGTAGACGTGTATGGAAATAACCCCACCCCAAGCCCCTGAAATATACTTAGACACTCCTATGTGATCCAATCATGCATTTAGACCAGGTCTGGAGGGCCTGTTCTGAAGGGAGAAGGCAGGGTCTCATATCTCTGGTAGATTTTTAGATATGAACACCGTTCAGCAATCAACTTCACATTTCCTCTGTTTTCTAAAATTGCAAATCTTTTAAGGAGCTCAGCCACTTCACGGGCAGAAACCTCATAATGCTGCTTTAGATTGTCCCTTGACTGTTATACCATACGATGTATTAAAGGTGCGGTTTAAATAGTCCATCATCAAATTAACTTAGGGAAAACTGGCAGAAAGAATAAGGTGCTAAAAGTACAGACTATATTAAATGTGGAAAATATTCACAGTAGGCATGTTAAATAAATGCACAATTTTATACAATTCATAGAAAGACCCTTTTCACAGCACACATTTTGTCTTCATTGTCGTCTCGCAGGTCTCTGCTGATCGTGGTGGTGCCTGCTGCCGTGGTCCTGCATGACGCTTCCTGCTACTATTATAATCTATAATCTTAGCTGTGCTTGTTTCTACTATTCTGCTGTATTAACTGCCATAACATTTAAGTCATATTCACATTACTATAGATATTATTATTGTTACTGGAAGTGTGTCTGTCTCTGTCTTTGTGTCTGTCTTTGTCTCTCTCTGTGCATCTCTCAGTCTTTTCTCTCCTTCTCTTTCCTTTTCTCCCCCCCCAACCGGCCGTCCTCCACAGAGCTGGGTCTGTCTGACGTTCCTGCCTGTAATAGGGAAGGTTTTCGTTGCCACCGTACTCTACGGGGGAATTGTTGGGTCTATGTAAATCATAAATAAGTCATAGAGTGTGTTCTTTACCTAATTTGTAAAGTGTCCTGAGATAACTTTTGTTATGATTTGGCACTGTAAATAAAATTGAATTGAATTGAATTGAATTGTCACAGTAGTAAATGATGACATTAAAACAATGCCCACATTCCATTTAGGTATAGAGTGCTGTGTATGCTGACTCACTGTCCTGGCTTACTGGAACACTTTTTCAAGTTAAAATGTGTCTCACCTGCGTGTTTCAAGTCGAAATGTCTGTTGCACTTCTCTTCACAAGATGTTTTTTGCCACGGCTTTTGATCCGGAGGTTCCCCCTGTCCCTTCAACTGTGTTATTTGTTATGAATGAGCCAGGTAGAGTGAAGGACAGGTATCAAGCTTAATCCATCTCTCTACCTCACATTGCTAGCCAAAAGACTGCTGCTATATTTCTTGAAATCTGAGAAGTTCCCAATGTTTGATATATGGCAGAAGGAATTAGGCAATATTTTATATCAAGATAAAAATTTGATTCACTATGTCAAACAGAAAGGGACTTTCAGAAAATCTGGCAACCTGTCTTTAGTCTGATTAATAAAAAAAGGTTAATGGTTAGTGGTTAACCATATGTCAATACCTTGTAACTTATGTGACACATAATGTGTAACTTTCCTCTTTTGTGTTTGGTGTTGTTCTTCCCTGTGAATTGGTTGTTTGTGTGTTTGTTCTACTGTATAAAAAACAGAGTCACAATATGCATTTGCAAATACTTACTATTGTTTATTTCAAGAAACATGAGACACAGATGTGTGAGGTTTTAGAACACCAGGACCAGGATACGACAAGTTGAACAAAGCCAAAAGACTTTCATTACCTTCATTTCTAAGACTTTCATGTGCTTTTATATATATTTTGTTAGGACTAATGTATGCTCTGAGGGGACTTTCACCTTCATGCTTAACTTGTACTTGCGTCTACAACCCAACAGCTCTGAAACGTCTGGAAGGAGAAACCAGGTGAAGCTGAGCAGTAAAATCATTGCTTTCAGCCATTGCCCCTCTTTTCCCAGCTAACGGTACACCTCACTAATGCCCTGCTATTATGTCCAGCTGGTGTTTAGCTTTTGTTTTGGGGGAAAGGTCGCAGGTATTCACAGGTATAGGTCTGTTTCATGGCATTCCTCAGCCATAAGTACGGTCCTATTTCTTCAGCTACTCAATTGTGTCAAAGTTTTCTTCTAAAATTCTTAAATTCAGTTTATTCAAGATCAAATTATTCATGCAACTCTTATCCTCTAATCTTTCATTGAAAGATTGATTTAGAAAAACTCAAGAAAACATGAATTCAACAAAATCCAAATTGGAAGAGCCATGATTGACAGATTGAGACCATGACATTTGTATTTTCCATAACAGAGTGGAGGATCCGCCTTCATTTTGATTTACTTACTTACTTATTAGACAGTAGGGATGATAAATGGAGTTTCAGACCTGAGACCTCTACTGAAGGCAATAAGTGGAGTTGCCGTAGGCAGACAATGAATGTTTCTGACTGTAAATAATTCAACTAGACTCATTCATAAGTAGTTCAAACCACATATTTCTGATGTTCTATACTTTTCTATAACAAATCCCATGAAACCAACAATACATTGGTCTGTCTATTATTACTTTCTGACCACCCTACCTTCTCTATGGCACTCAAAACCATCTGTTTCTATTGAAGACGTAGATCTTAAAAAACTGATCACATACATACAATTTATCTCCTAAAGAAGGCTCAGTCATTTCCCAAAACAGCTGAGCACTGTTACTTCTGGCTTAATTACTCAAACAGGAATCAACTGTGGATTTGTTGAGAACTATTTTAAGGTGTCGATTAATACCACAGGCTGTTTTAAATATGGATGAAGTCTTGTATCTGTGACGTCACCCATAAGTTTCTGAAGAGCCAAATGAAGCTCAAAGTGGGCGGCTCCAGTGGCTCTGGTCGTTACCATCTTGGCAGTGCCTGACTCTCAGCTAATCTAAAAATGGGCAAAGAGATTTAGGACCAAATGAGGGGTTTATAGACCAAATCAATCCTAGCTTGATAATAATGATTCAAGCATATATTAATACTAAAATTTCACTCACTAAAAAAAAACTTGAGCACTCCCTTGATTTTGTCATTGAAAAAGCCTTCGATACATCTGGGATCGCTCCATAGTGATTCCAGGAGGCTGGGCCCTTTCACAAGGCCCTGTCATCTTTATTGACATGCTACTTCAACCACTTTCATCTAAAACCAACCTGTGACGCTGATGAGAGCGACGTAGGGAAAAGCCAAACCCAGTCGGGAGAAGGGCACAAACATCGTTTCCACCGACAATAGTCTTTAGGGCCATTCTCTGGTGTTCTTTAAAAGAAGAAATATTCGCTAGATTGGACAAAATAAATGAAATAGAAGCACCGATGCGAACGGTCGCTTCTCCGCTACATCACATCTATAAAACCTCCGCCCAGCGGTCCTGATTGGCTCAACCGCCTGAAGTCACTTTCCTATGGAGCGATCCCAGATGGTTGAATGGAAGTAGGTGGAGTCAAGGCGGAACTATATTCATCTGGTGAGAAGTCACGTTACCAAATTGTGGCTCATTGGTGTAATTTGGACAACAATGGTATGGGGCAGTGGTTATGCTTGGGCTTCACAGGACATACTACTTGGGTTAGTTCATTGTTGGCGTTGGTCTTTTATGGGATTTGTATATAGTATGACAAATAAAGAATATATTGCCAGCATCATTTGTGTGATCGTGTGTTGTTCGTATTGTTTAGGGTAATCAAACTAATATTTGGAAATTCCCTGGAATTTAGACTCCAGTGGAACTAAGACTCAAATGGAAACCATCACTGCTTGCCATGTTGCATTGCACACATTGTTCCTTTTAGTTCTAATTCCCAGATGAGCTTCATTGTGTTGTACTTTAAAGTAAATAAAAAATGTGCCCTCATCCAGAGAAAATGTACCCTGTTGTCCTAGCAACCTTTGCCTTGTTTTTCAACCACTTATTCTGTTAAACGTCCTTCAACAATCAGCAAACCTCCAGACCTCCTACTAATTACATTAGTGTCTGGACAAATATCTAAAAGACTGTAATTGACACCACCTTTAATAAACTCTGTAGTTCTTGTCGCTCTGTCTCATGAGTCCACTTTCATCCCAGCTGCCCTTAGACTCGTCCCTTCGCTTTACAGGTTGGGACGCGCACAGCTGCCTCTCCCCACCTCAGCTCTCATTGTCTTCCAGTGACATCATTGAATTACTCACAGCAACACATCTTTCATCATCATCTCAGTAATGATTATCATTATCATACCACCATTAAGGTCTCTCCGACTGCATCATATTTGGCTGACTTCCTTCTTGGTCAGGAGGGAACAACTTGGGGATGACAAAGGGATAGACTGGGTTTAGGTGGTCATGAGGCATGTGGAGGAAGATGTAACAGTGGCGGGGCGTAGGGAGCATACTTTGGAGGCCAACGGAAAAACCTTGTAGCCAACTGCTGCTATTCCTCGACTCTAATCAACCATGCCTGGTTGTGACAGAATCTGCCACCTGATGCCTGTGAGCAGTCGTACTTTTATCCTCATCTTATTTATCACTATCTATTGTCATCATTCTCACACCAGACGCTGCTGCTTATCACCAGCTGCTGCTTTGATTCCTCTTTCCACCACTCCACTTATTTGTCCTCTTGGTTTTGAAGTGGTTTGAGGCAGTTACATACCACATCTTACATTATCTCACTTGTTACAAGCCCGGCCTTTGTTCAAGTAGCTAACAACTGGGTTGTTTTCACAATAGGCCATGCTGACCGCTCACACACAATGATAGGAATGGCCACTCCACAGCAGCACCCTTATCTGGCATCAGCAATGACAGCCGGGAATGTGTTGTTGCAGTTATAAACCCTTTACATTGTTTTCATTGCCCTGCTATATGTTAGCAAGGGCACAGGGCTGCTTTGGCTCTGTTAGCTTTGGCCATGGATATATTCATTACCAACCTTGACAGGGGCGCTAGTATTGTTATTTAACTTGTGAGATTGTGTGTGTGGCAAAATGGCAAAATGTGATCCTGTAAAAATCTAATGTAGCAGGCACTAACACATACGTTTTTTTGAGTACTTTGCAGGGTGTTTATACATCTTTCTGTCTATCTGAAGTCAGATTTTGTCATGAAACTTTACAGGTATGTAGTTGAGATAAAAAATGAAGCCTGAGTTTAAAGATGGGTGTGGTCCGAGGAATGACACCGACAGTAGGGGTGTAAGATGTCCTTTATGCTATTGCACTTTCCCGATTTAGCCTTAGCATCACAACCGTGCAAGTAAGAGGGTGGGAAGGGTCCATTTGGTGCTCCAGCTGGTGTGTTACCATCACACGATTGTCTCTGTTTTTCTGCACATGCTAAAGCACGGTGTTTATCTTTTTGCATGATTAAACTAAATGTTATCTGTAGCTTTGTAAATCTATATTTTGAATGGGATTTGGCTTTGTTTCGATGGTGACAATGTTTCCCATGGTTGAAATGTACTTTATGGCATTTGGGATAAAAGCCAAACTGCCTACATGAATGGCATATGCTACATTTCAATCTGATCACCACCACAGTATACAGCAGAGGGGCTGTTTCCATGAACTGGCCCGTGATCTCTGCTGAGTTCTTATGTCAACAAGACTTTGGAGATTTTAAACACTGTAAAACCTCACACCTCTCAGAGAAAACCCCAGACTTGGAAATGGCTCATGTCTTTTTCCTTGTTCTGTCTCATCATGTTATGCCCCTTTTTCAGCAAAATGAGTGTGTATATGTATGCCAGAATTTTAATACTGGGAAAAACACGCTCAAAGTAAGCGGTAGACCCCTTTCTCATTGCCAGTATATGAGCATGCCTGTTTTTCCTGGGGTATCACATTTGACATCGCAAACTAGGGTAAGTAAACAGTGGAGACCAGTGGCATTGAATACAGTAAATAGTAGTTACTTCTTTCTTCTTTTTGTTTCTTATTCAGTTTCTCTTTCAAACTGTGGGGACTAATTTAATTTAATTGCTGCTTAGGCGGAGCTATTTGTCCTGGGAATACTCTTTGATACAGAAGCCAAATGTTAGTGGGTGTTAGTGAGTTTTTTTGTCCAGTGGTACATTGGCTTCAATATCCCCTCAGTTAATGTCTTTGTACATATGCCCTGCATTCATCAGTTCCTCATCAAGATAAACCTCCAACCCTTATGATAGCAGCGCCAAGTAAGGTATTGACAAATCCAAAGATTCATTAAGTCTTTATACTTTCTTTCCTTACCTTTGTTTGCACCAATTCCAGCTTCTTATCTCCTCATCTCCTCTCCCCTTCTCTTGATCCAGCCCTCCTCTCCTCTGGGCTCCTGACCCCTGCTGTGTGTATGGAACTTGACTGATCCCGGTCAGGAATTTGCCCTATATCACCGGTGTTGGGGCCCGTAGCTGTAAATCACATGACGAGTATGAGAACAGCCATAATGAAGACGGACAGGGCGGAGAGAGCTGACAGAGCTGACCGCATTCCTTAGGCTAGTCCTCCGATTACGGTGATCACACACACACACACACACACACACACACACACACACACACACACACACACACACACACACACACACACACACACACACACACACACACACACACACACACACACACACACACACACACACACACACACACACACACACACACACACACACACACACTTACTGTATATCACTGTAAAATGCCATTTTTTCAAACTGTAATCTTAACTTAACCTACTATAACCATAGTAATAATAACTAATTTAGAATTTTAAATATTTTGACCACTGGGCCACAAAGTCACAAACCTCTTCCAATGTTACTTTTCCTCCTCCACATATACAAAAGACTAAGGCACACGTCTGAGTGTGTGCTCATCACGAACATGTGCAGGCCTAGGAGGTGGGGAAAAAGGCTGTGAACTGATACTCTTTTTTGAGACTTAGTTGAACAAAACCCCATCTTTTAGAATATTGTGTTCCCACAGAAAAACTGCATTCCATTTTCTAGTGACCTGCACAGTTATGAAACGTTCACTCTTTTAAACGTAGTTATGTGACGGATTGAAACAAAATGACTTGGTAAGGATTTGAAAAAGATGATGGTTTGGGTTAAAACAAGGAACATTTGTTACATAATTTAAATTAAATGATTTAAGAGATGTACGTTGACTTTTGGTTTCACATGGGACAAGAACATTTCTGTGTTTCTCGACCTCCGTGCATGGAATTTCACACTGTTTTTTCCCGTTTCCCTCGAAAATGAACGAGATTGAAGTTTAGTTATATGGGAACGTAATTTTTTAGAATGCACGGTAGTTCAGCTGAATTGACTAACCATGCTGTTGATAAATGTACACTCACGTTTCTTATCTGCTACGTAGAGTCTCTATTTTATTTGGAGACACAAAATAGAGCAACATAAGTAAAGCTAATCAAGTAAAACTGTTGCGGCAGAGACTTTTAAATTACGCAGGGCACGTTCAAACCACCAACCTTCAACTAGTACCAGATGCGAGAGAACATGTTATAGAAAGGCTTACACACACTTCCTCCGCGAGACCACACACCTTCACAGTCACATCTCAGCGCTTTCCATTTCCAAGTATCATTACAAGACGTCTCGGGAAATTGATGGCCAAGTTTACTCTGTATTAAGGATCTAATAAAGAAGTGTTTTTTCACAGCTTTGGACAGGCTAGAATTCAAAGAACCACAAATATGACGAACTGGCAGCTAAGCGGCCTCACAGGCTCTCTCAAGAGTTCACTGAGTCTATCACTGACTCAACCAGACACTCTAAGCAACAAATATTGACTCTGCCAAATCCTGTGTCTTTCCTTGGTATTGGGCTGGCAGAGCAAACAGCTGGACTGCTACAGCAGCGCCTTTCATCCTGACAAAACGCCCCCTCACACCCCCAGGCCTCTGTCTGCTCGTACACCTATAGTACTGCTTTCTCCATGTGGGGGGCCCTTGACACTTCAAAGTGCCCCGTGTGGGAGCTGCAGTGGGGTGACAAGAAGCCACAGCCCAGCTGAGCAGGATCACACTTGTCAATGCCAAGCAAACACATGTTGGAGACCGGGTGTGAGCGACTTCTGGTTTTGAGTGAGTGAGTGAGTGAGTGAGTGAGTGAGTGAGTGAAACAGAGTCATGCAGATAAAAATAAAAATGACTGCGTGTAATCAGTTTGAGGGAGGAACTGCGACCTTTTGTTGTGTTTATCAACCCTTCCAAAATATCAACTGACATCATGATCCGCCTTTTGTTTTATCATCCTTTGTTGTATTTAATTGATTATTGCCAAAAGGAAATGCTATAATGCATTCTTTTAGTGAAACGTTACTTCCCAATTCCCCATGTGCACATGCACACTTAATAAACCTATAACATACTTGGCCGAATAATCGTGATTCGCCAGTGAAAATCCAGCTGGTGTTCAGCAGATTTTTCTCAATCCCATTGTGTGAAAAAGGGAAAGCAGGTTTTTAGCAGAAAAATGAACCCAGATTCATAGACTTTGGCATTGGACGTTTTATCTTAATATCTGAAAGGAATAGAAAGAAATGTTAGAATGATTTAGTTTCTGCTTCTGCTGCTGCTGCTGCTGCTGCTGCTGCTGCTGCTGCTGCTACTTAAACCATTCTTAAAAGAATAGTTATACATTTTGGTAATTATTGGTTTTGAATAAAGCTTGTTCACTTTCTTCTGAATACCATACCCAATCTGCAGCTAGGATACAGTTAGCTTAGCATAAAGACCGAAACGAAATATTCAGCACATAACTGTGACTGTGACTGTGACTATGACAACTTGTGTCTTGTACAATTCTGTTTTTGTACGGATTTAATTAACCAGATAAATATTAAAGATCTCTGTTTTGCTCTCTTTTTTTGCCACCATTGGCAATATGCAGTAATACAGGTGTGTCATTGGATCTCACTTTTACTTGTTCTTGAAGTATCATTGACTGTAGTCATCACGCTTTTATTGGTTGGTTCACTGTAGCTGTTTAATCGCAACGCTAGCAGAGATTATGAAGAAACCGTACAGTGCATTACACACAAGTGAGCTAAAAAGTGAGTCTGTTGCATTAGCTCCATCAACCCTCCACGGTGGAACGACAACTGTAGGGTGATGGAAACATATTGTGTGCTGCTTGTGAATTTTCTCTGGAATGTCGCCACCAGAACCCAGTTTGTAATACTGCAGAAGCAAGGGCCTTCAGTGGCCAATAGGTTCAATCAAAAATCTTCAAGAACACTTCAATTAATGAGCTTTAGAGTTGGTGGTAGGTTGATTTTTTTTAAAACAGAACCAGGCTAGCCATTTTCCCCTGTTTGGCTGTATGCTAAGCTATGATGTTGGCTGTCATATTGACAGTGGGCTGGATCTTCTCATCAAACTCTTGTCAAGAAAGTGAATACATGTAGTTCCCAATATGCTGAACTATTCCTTCAAAAAATTGTATGATATCACAGTAATTAGCAAAACCTACTCCATCTTTATCAAGGAAAAGCAACATTTGATAACATGACTGGTAACGATGAAAGCGAGGAAAGTATGAGTGTGAAAGCCGACAAGGGATCTGAGTAAACGTGGCTGTAGATGAATGCATTTGTCCTTTAGAGCAACAACATCGCTGTGACCTAGACAGACTGAAATAGACAAATGAGCTCAAAACTAATGTGTGTATGAGCGAGGGAGGGATAGAGAAACAGAAACGGGTGGTAATATCATGATGTAGCAAACACAGCTGGCCACCTTATGTTTTCAACCCAAACTGACCCTCGGAAAAAACACCACGGTAGTGACCACGCAGCCTCGTCGTCGCATCTACAGTACGTGTGTGCAGGCAAGCATACGTGTTGGACCATTTGTATATATTAGCAGGTCAGCGCGTGAAAATTGACTCATCTCGTTAGATCTTTCCTCTTGTCACATCGAATGCTCTGCTTTGTTTCTACACTAACCCCCCACCACCCCCTACCCCCTTTTTTGGTTTGTGTAAAACTCTTGGGTGGTCCATTGATACGCGGCTTTAATAGGCCTCAAAGCATATGCGTGTCTTACAGCAATAGAGGCCTGACCCTAAACAAATGTGTCACAGACAGTCGTGGGGAACAACAGGATCTGTTTGTGTTGATAGAGGGACATGACTTCAGTTTCCCATAAAGAGGATAAGTGAGGCATATTCTTGATTTGTTTTATTGGAACATAGACAGAGTATGTCTTGTTTTGTTTTCATTGCAGCACAAAGTGACGATTCCTTAGAAGAATTCATCTCTTGACATATTTTTATCACTCACTCACTGTCTCCACACACACACACACACACACACACACACACACAGACACACACACACACACACACACACACACACACACACACACACACACACACACACACACACACACACACACACAGATCTGCCCCTCCTCTACTTTCGTCATCACTTCTGTGATTTCCCCCGTGTAAAACAGCTGCAGCCGAACATGAAGTGAGCGTGAGACAACCGCAGGAAGGACTTGGAGGGATGGATGAAAGATGGAAGGAATGCTGATAGGCAGGTAGGTTAAGAGGATGTTCCGAGTATCTTAGCATCTGTTGCCCTATAATGACCACAGTGCAGCAGTAGAGCAGAGCAAGCAGCAGGCTGGCTGTTTGCTGGACGTCCTGTTCTCCCATTTGTCCCAAGTACACCTGCTTTACTAGAGTTTTGCACTCATAAAAAGCTTTTTGTGGCTTTTCCACCCGCACACACAAGGACACACGCTTGTTCTTCTCCTTGTATGCTCACAAACACTTGCAGATAACAGGCCGTGTGTTGTTGTGCTCCAGAAAGTGAACTGAAGCAGGACTTTCGTGCTATTTGCCCTGATTATAAATTATTGGCTTAGTGGGTTTGGAATGATACTAAAATGAGCACATGGTTCAAACTGCTTGAAGCAGCTCATATTATGTTCAATCCTTTGGCTTTGATGATCAGATTCCCCGCCACGATCTTCACCTGTTCTGCAGACGGGGAGCTAACATTTATGGGTAAACATTTATTCTTCGCTGACAGAGATGAAGACGTGTTTGTAATGGGAGACATCCATCCAGATGGAGGAAATTGGCCAATCTAGCCTGTACTTATTGTAAGGGTGATGTGTTTAGACTGAAATTTATCTTTGATTACGGATTCAAGGTTTTTTTTGGGTTGCAAACCTCTGACGATGTCCGATGTGCCGGTTTTAGCGTTGATAGTTCTGAAGGTCCAATGTCACTGCAGGCATTTAGTTCATCTATAAACCTGTAGGTGAAGGGGTGCTCTTGTGCACTATAGGTTGCATTATACAATGTAGCTTTTATGGTTTCTTCTTATTACTGTGTTTTTGAGTTGTTCCTTGGTAAACTACATTTACTTTAGTACAATGACACTGATCTTGTACATATATTTTACTTGGTTTACTAGATTTATTCGACACACATACACTTTACTACATATCAGAGGGAAATACTGTTGTGAAGTTCTCAAAGACTTACATTTTTCATCTATTTACAAGAAAATAACTAGCTCACAAGACATTATTTATGTGACTTCTGTATTAAACATGCTGAAAAGGGCTGTATTATGTGATGAGTGCGTGATGCTTTTAAGTACACTTAGCTGTCAGTACTTATGCACTTACACTCACACTTAAATGCAGGATTCTTACCTGTAACAGAATATTTGGTCATCGGTGAATTGCTGCTTTAATTAAGTAAAGCATTTAAATACTTCTTCCACCACTGGAGACTCACAGATTTTCCCTAGATACATAAAACTGGACATAAATGAAGTTGGCTGTGTAGTGCTGTTAGGTGCTGAATTAATTTGGTGCAATTCAGATATATTTATCTAAAAAATGCCGAACAACTGGAAAACATCTGTCGGTGTTCTTGTTAACAATTGGGACACCACAACAACCCACCAAAGGTGCACTGGGGTCCTACAATAACACACCCAAATACAAAACAGCCACTTGACATGCTGCATTTTGACAGCAGGCATGACTCACTTTTTCTCGACTGGAAAATCTTGCAATGTTTGTCTCACTGTTATTATTAGTACAGAAGTAGTAGTAGTAATGTTATCACTATGTGTTCTTACACATTGGGATAATTTGCAGTTGAATGGAACAAGTTCAGCCATGTTCTCAAGGGAAAGTCAAAAAGGCATTCTGGAGAATATAGGAAATCCGTATTAAATGGAGTAGGCCTACATGACTTACATAGAGGTTAAGTTCACAGCATAATTTCCAACTTTTCATCACAAAATAACATCATGGGTTGAAGATATTTAATGGTTAAAGTGTACAAGGGTTATCTCAAATCCTTGTGGATATAAAACCCTCCAAGAGTAAATCTTGACTTTTTAAATGTAAACATAAATTGAACCGTTTTAAAACATGAGACCACAGTAAATTTTAATACATAAAGGTACATATGTACTGTAGTTCTGCAATGGGCAAATTATGGCTCCACTGGAATGGAGACGACACGTTTATGGCTCACTAAAGTGCAAACATATTAAGGGGATGGAAGGATGGAGATATAAAAGTTGTTATACTCACGTTCTGCTTGATAGATTGTTTCAAAATCCAGACGCCATTTCATATGGCGCGGCAGACCCCCCATCCCCCACACCCCCCAAGAGTCAACGAGAGGATTAGGCTTCATTTTTCACCTCATTCCTTTTTAACTCAGAGGCATAATTCATTTTAAGAGGACCACGCCTCAGTGTGGAGTGCTTCATACTCAGAGGCTGGGCTTGGGGAAATTCTTGGTGGGTTTTATCGGAAATAATAATAATAATAATAATAATAATAATAATAATAATAATAATAATAATAATAATAATAATAATAATTCATTACATTTATATAGTGCTTTTCAAAGATGCTTACATTGATGACGACCTTAAAACAAGAAAAAGGGTAGTGACAGTCAGGGGGGACAAGCAAAGACAGCGCAACAGTGAACAAAAGCAATGGTGGAGTGTAAAGTAGATAATACAGACAAAAAAAGGAGGAGGTGAAGCCAGAGGTCACTGCAAAAACACATTTGTTGAACTGAGTTAATTGAATTTACACTAAAACAGGTTACACTCTGTCCTGATGCAATCCCAATGAAGTCACATGTCTTAAAACAGAAAAGATTCAGGAATTAGAAATTCAAATTTCTATATAAATGTCTTTGTCTTCACTAGAGAAGTAAACCTTGGAAGGATGTGAATTCCTAAATAGATTTTTAAAAAGATTTGATTTCATTTTGGAACAATGAGGAGTGATGGATTTCTGGGCTTTGAATCATTGAGTATTTTATGTTGAAAACAAGTGGGTCTGTCAGAAATAAGTTTTCAGACAGAAGGTAACGATGTGACTCTTCATAAAACGTTCTTGGATATGAGAATGGCAGATGGTCTATATGAGTGTTCGTAGAAATCTGATAGTAGAGATTTGTTTTCTAACTAATAATACAACAATCTCTATTTTTGTCTGTCAGTGACTCTCCATCCATCTGTCCTGTCAGTTTCTATCAGGTTAAAGGAATAGTTCCACATTTTGAAAGTATGCTTATATTCTTTCTGGTGGGCAGAAAACAATAACTAACCAGAGACTATATTGCAATGGGATTACACCAGCTATGCCAAATTGGGCCAGTGGTGTAAGTGGTGGGGTAATGACCCCTTCCCTACTTTCTGGCCCCCTACTTCCAGCTCCCTTGCTCCCTTGCTCCCTTGCTCCCTTGCTCCCTTGCTCCCTTGCTCCCTTGCACCGACCACACCCATCTTTGAACTTCATTGAACCTTCATTTTGATCTCAACACACCTTTTGTCAGTGCATCTTGCACAGTTGGGACACCTGGTAAAACACTCAAATTTGCGTCTGTGTCGGCCTGTGTAGTTCCTGTGTGAGGTGAGATTTATGCTTTATTAGAGGGTTTTCATTTTTCAGTTTTGCAAGGGAAAAGACAAATGTCCGTCTGGTTACCCGCCCCACAGTGTATGAGACCCAAATGATGCTAGGTGGGGAGCTGTGACTTGGATAAGGTAAAGTAATTTCAAATAAGTTAGTTGCTTGTTGCCTAGTTGACTCAATTTACTTGTGGGATCCCTTCCAAAGGGATCAATAAAGAGAAGTCAGAGTCTAAGTCTAAGTCTAACCAGCAGAGATTCCAGGATGTCATTGGTCCCAGCCAAAAAATAGTCCAGCACATACTGTAAAACATCAAATTGTTGTTTTTCATTTTAATTTACAGATTAAAACAAAGGAGAAGTAACCTGGTGGTGGGATTTGTCACCTTTTGAGAGAACAGTGCTAGCTGTTTCTAATTTGTTTCCATTCTCATTCAGCTAAGTTAACCGAAAATAATGGACAGATTTGAGAGCGTGTCTTTTACAGTACATGTTATTGACTGAAATGACACTATAATGGTGTTATAAACTGTCTGATAAATGGATCCCCTGGTCTGTCACAGAGCAGCTGTGACATACATGAAACTGAGTGGACAAGGAAACCTCAGCCACCTCCCACCTCTGCAGTCAACTTTACAGATGGAGCAAGAAATGACCTCACCACGTTCAAGTCCCAGCTCCCCCAAGGTTTGAACAGGAAATAGGGAAAACACCCGCCCCGCCCATCCCTTTACACCCGTTAGGCTACAGCACTACCAAAGAAAAAAAAACCATCAACACTGTAGAAAAGTAAAGAACCCAAAAATGAAAACTGATTTAAAAAAAGTATCGGCCTGTGTCTGTGGATGTAAAACCCAGTGTGTACTTGTAACATGGTCGAACATTAGATAAACATATAGTCCTAACCGCTGTCTTGAATTTTGAGTCTGAATTCCAGCCGTTGTTTGGATTCCTCTGAGAGGGAATGTTTTATGCTCCTTTGAAAATACAAAAGACGTTGCGCACATCTGAAAGCCATTAGCCCCTCAAACTGTTAGCAAGCAGTCTGAGGATTCTTTCCGCTCTCTTGGAATCCTGCTACATTTCTCTTTGCCTCTTTCTCTCTTTTCATTTCTTCCTTTTTTCAGGGGCCCCAACCAAAGTCTCACTCCATGGCCCACTAAAACCAAACTTCAGCCATATCGTACACATGACCCTCTCTCAATGTCTCTCCCCACTGTATGTTTTAACAGTCATTTAACTGTGGCTGCTGCGCAGTGTTACACTGTGCTCTATCTCTGGGGAACAACATCACGTGTATACCCGCCTCTTTCTCTTCTGGTTCCCACAAAGCAAGTGGGACATGTGAGGCAGGTATTCCCTCCTCATCATCCTCTGCAGTCTAACCTCGCATAAATGGACCAATGTGTTTGTGTGCTGTTTTATGAGATCACATATTCTCATCCTTCCTTGAACATTGCCACTCTTTGTCTCTGCTCGTGTTATACTTTGAAGTTCTACATTCCTCTCCCACTGCATCACTGGGGCAGCGCAGCTGCACAAGGCCAAGTCTTTACAGAGCCAAGCAAAGCTGCACTACGGGTAAGGTGAGGCGAAAAAAAAAAAAAAAGACGGCCTGGTAAGTAAAGGATAGAAAGGGAGATGGCAGAAGAGGTCACAAGCACGACAGAGGGAAAAGGAGAAGGGGTTTGAACTAAGCAAAAAATTGTTAAAGGAGCCTGCGAGGTGTCCTGCATGTGAGGACATGTTGAGGTCTGCCTGTCTGTCTGTCTCTATCTATCTTTTGATAGTGGGGGGGTTATAATGTTTCTATCATAAAGCTCAAATAAAACCCCAAGACTACAACCATCCAGGGGCGAAGAAGGAGAAGGTTCAACAAACATGTCTAACTAGAGAGACAATGGGATTTTGGAACTTTGATCTCTCGATAAGGGGCAATGCTGAAATCATCAGACAAATTCACTCAGTTGTCTGTGACAAAATGATGAACTGGCTTCATGACTGCTGTATAATCAGCATCATGTCCTCCACGCTCTACCCAGGCACTACCCCTCCCCTAAAACAAACAGGGTATTCCCGGTAAGTGAAAATGCATCTGATGGGGACAATCTTCTGGTGTTTGTTACATGTGTGAAAGAGAAACTTTGCACTATGTCTGGACCTTATTTGTTGTACATTGTCCAGAGTTCATAGGAGAAATGCGGTCTTGTGTGTGTTTGTTTGTGTGTGTGTGTGTGTGTGTGTGTGTGTGTGTGTGTGTGTGTGTATGTGTGTTTTCATGCGTGTGGTGCAGCGATCATATTTTCATCCACCCAAGGAAAAACCGCTGGCGGACCACATAATTCCCAGCTGGGATCATCTCTAGACCCAGTCACACTCCACCCTGACCCCACAGACTCAAACCACAAACCCCAAGACCATGATGACACTACGAAACCAACCTCTAATCCCTCAGACCCACCTTACCACACACACACACACACTCACACACACACACACACATACACACACACCCGCACGCTCCCATGACCTTAAGGTTACCCTCTGCCAAAACATACTACGAGTTAGAGAGAGACAAAGTGAATACATTCGGTTTGGAAAATGGGAACTGGGTCAGTCAGTGATGTACACAAACAAGAGGATTTGGGTTTTTTCCACTCTTTAAGGGCTTTGAAGCTCCAGTGAGCCTCATCATCATTGCCTAATTTGACCTGCTAATCATACTAAGATTCAAATCCAAACAAACCTATACCTAAGCCTTGGACCTTTTAATATCTTTCAGTAATATGCTCCACTTCTTTTTAACACATCAACTCCACTGCAAACCCCAAAGATGCCTAAGCTCCAGTGACAGCTGATTTCCCACCATCAAGTAAAACCACAAGCTAAAACTAGCCAAGCTGAAGCATAGGTTCTTTGGTGTGCATCCAGCTTCACCACTTATGTTAGAGGCGTGTGAACTCCAAACAGTCTATATGGAATATCTTGCATCATATCTGAGGCAAGCTAGTTTAGAGTTACTGCACAATTGAACACCTCATAAAAGTTAATCACGTATCAAGTATTCTCTGTGTTCATATTATCTTACCTTGTATCTTTTAAGTGTGTGACAAACAGCGTATGTGGAAGTCTGTATACAGAATGAATAATGACCTTTAGCTGTGTTATATTATACATCATGAAGGAGTTTGTTCATGTCCCCCCTTAGTGACAACGTGAGCTATAAAACTTAGAAATAAAGAAAAACAAGTTATGGAAACCAATTAATCCTTTAACATAAACCCCTCCAGCCTTCAATGACCCACATATGCACCGGTTCACCCCTGAGAACAGCAGTACAGTATGACTAATTCTGGCCATGAATCTCTCCCTGCTGAGAGGCTGTCATGGAAGAGATTTGGCTCAGTGAAGGCTCTTCTGGCTGGGCTAAAGACAGTCTGTAGGCCCCCGTCAGGCTCCGATGGTCTCCCCTGGTTCTGTCTTTCAGCGCTGGGAGAGATCCGGCACCGCTACAAGAATTCAACTAATATACAAGTATAAGTGAAGACATCTCAGTTTGCACTCACGCTAAAGACAAGGACGCACAGTTGCATCACAACATATCCTTCTATTCATGAATGGTACTGGTAATCAAAGCTGACGTATGGAATCTAAGTCAGGGGTGGGATTTGAAGGGTAGGCGGGTTTTGTGTGTGTGTGCTTGTGTGTGTATCTGTGTGTGTGTGAATGTAAAACTATGTGTTCATGTGAGGACAATGCAATCCTCATCTGGTTTCTGTACTGGCTTGTCATCTTATATACAATGTGAACTACAAGATGGACCCCAAAGCTCGACTGAGCCTCCACATTCTTTATACTGGGCCAGGCACATTGGATAATAATAATGCAGTCTGCTTTGCTCAAGACAAATAACTTGCTTTTATCAACATGATCCCATTTTCTCCCATGGAATAACAAATATAAGACCTGACAATGCAACTCCTAATCTTAAAAGCATGTGTTCTTATTCCTCTAAACATGAATCCAGCGCACAAACAAAAACATTTTCTCTTCTACTTTACAGTAATGACAAGTAAGTGGCATCACAAGTGCAACACAGTTCCTGGGTCGTTTAGGCAGCCTGCTACTCGAGCCAAATGTATTTACCTTAGGATCGACATATGGTGTGTCTGAGTGTGTGTGACTTTACATACGTGTGTGTACAAACGTGTGCGCACTAAAGAAAGAGATGGGAGACAAGTGAGTCAAGAGAAAGCAAAGGAAGGGAGGGCCAGTAAAATTATTTCCCCGGGCTCTGAAAGCACAATACACACAGACAGTGGTGTGTTTTCACTGTAGCCAGATCACTGCTAAGCGAAATGTGGTTCTATTTAGAGGGGAGAGGGAGGGACTGCTGGGAGAAAAGAGGGAGGCAAGACAGAAAAAAGGGGGGATATACACACATAAATGAGCTCAAAACTCCTTAAGGGTCTAAATCTTTGTTTCCATCTATTGCAGTCTTTCATGGTGTCAGTGTCAGACTGCGAGACTCCCGAAGAGCTTCTGCAGCACACCACAAATCATCCTGCTGGACTCTGCTGCACGCTGAAGGCTGGTCCTGCAGCAGGCTGCGTGTTCACCATTTGAATGAATCGCCATGTTCTACAGGAAGAAGTGAGAGGGGGTACGAACGTTTTGACGTACATTCTCATGCTCACACGTCTGTGTCCATACTCGAGAGGAGAATGTAGCAAATGTTAAATCTGATTGAATATGAATTTTTCCTGGTTAGTTTCACTGCTGGTTAAATCATGTGGTGGCAACAAAGCTGAACACTCATTCATCAATGAACACAATGTGGAAATGTTCAGGTTTTCAAGTAAAATTTAAATACATCCCCTGAGAATTAAAAGCGGTTTTACATCATCTTTTATCCGGAAATCCTAGTCCCCCACATTCACTTTGGTACATTTGCATCATGCCAAGTCCTGCAGAGACAAAAAGTTTTATGCACATGGTTGTAATTACCCAATTTTTAAAACTTTGTCTTGAAAACTGGCAGAAGACAACAAAACATGTCCTTTTAAGACTCATCATAGGGTGTTGGAGAAAACAAATAAGCTTTACATAATGCCCTATTGTGTTAAAAAGTATTTATGACCCATATTAAACCTTTGTGTGTGCGTGTGTGAACACAGGAGACGATTCAAATCGACTTGTTTTCCTCCTAAGAAAGTTTGTGGTTCTCCAGAGGTCGTTTGAGGGCTTGACGGTGCTAACAACTATCTGGAAAAGTTTTTTGTGCCTTAAAATGTTGCTTCTATTTGTTTCTTTCACTATAAAGTTGTGATGTTTGTGTTCACTTGTTGAGTATTCAGGCTTTAAAGGGTTTTAATATTGGATGTATGGAGAAGTTTATTATTTTTGATAGGAAGCATTAAAACACCTTTGGTATTGGAGTGATACTTTATAGAGCCCATTTTTACAGGTTCAGTAGCAAAAGGAAATGGAAAGATGTTGTTAAGTCAGGCTCTTAAACATTTATCTTTTGTCTGTCAGATGTTTTTCTTCACAATCTCTCATCAAATCCCACAATAGCACAAATGTTTATGTCCTGTGGAAAGTAGTGGAACGTTTTTTTTCAGGACAGTAACTCATATTCGTCGATAGATGTCACACTGAATATGCAACAATTTGATGATGGATAAAGTCAGATTAAAGGTGGGGTCAGCAATTCTGGAGAAAGATTATTGATATTTGAACTCAACACCCAAACAAATACGTCCCTCCTGTTGTTACTCCTTCAGAATGTCAGCGCGCGGCAGATTTACTGTCCCTCTTGTTTCCACTGCCTTTCTGAACGCAATAGAAAGGGGGGGGGGGGGGGGGGGGCACTTTGTTTTTATTCCATTTACAGAGCCAGGGCTGTGTACAAACAGCAGAATTTCTTTCAGCAAGAACAGACAGCTACAGGAGTGCATGATATTCACTGAATTTGACAAACAATAGAATGGATTAGAATCGCAGACTCCACCTTTATTTTCATATGAAATTAAAGTCTATTTGAGTATCTGTGGTCTTCACTTGATTCATATATTACCTTTTGTAACAATGACATTGCGTTGAGAGCAGGCACTTTAACTCAACCATTACTGTTTCGGTTTATTCTAGCTAAAAGAGTTCCCTTTCTGGAGCTGCACTTAACTATTTCTGTTGAGAGGAGTGAAATCAGCGCAGTGGGCAGAAACATCTGAGATGTGCTCAGCTGTCCTCACCAATATACCACCCAGATGGCCTCACTCTCAATGTTAACTTCCTATCAGCACTTGTGGCAACAAAGCACAAGGATGTGTCAATCACATGCACCAGTGGGCCGAGGCAGTAAATAGCAGGATTATTTGAATAGCAAGCGTACATTTGACATAATGTGACAGAGTAACACGTCCTGTTAACAACAGAAGTGTGTCAAGCTAAAGACTTCACATATTACTTCTGCTAAATGACCATAAAATATGATAATCACAGTCTATTCTATCATTTTACTCATGAACCACCATGACCTCTTAACCTGTCAGTGCATAATGTTAGTTGTTCTATTGACATGTCCTTATTGGCTCATTTTCCTCATGCAACTGCTGCTCAGCAATCATCCAAGATCATCTACTCTGGTAAGACGCTTGTCTCATCACCGTTTTCTTGAATTTTTTTTTTTGTGCCGAGTGATGATAGTGAGGCAGTGTTAGCCACAGAGTGAAGGCTTGGCCGCTTGGCCCCTGTTATAACAACTCTAGGAGTCTTGAGGAATGTGGGTTTGTCCTGCAGTCCGTTACTACCCCCTCTCTCCCTCTGTCTCTGCCTCACTCTTGTGTCCCCTCCCCTCTCCCAAACAGGGCATTTCCCTAACTTCTCTCGTTTTCTCAAAAGGCTATAGTTCAATATTCCATTCTGGGGCACACATCCTGTCTCAAATTCCGACTCTGGGCTCCTCGACGCCAAGGCACTCCAATTGTTGCAAGGTATTGTGTGCATTTGGTGATATGTTGACTGTAGTTCAATGAAGTTATCAATGGCTTTGATTGTGTCTATTGTTTCACGGGGAGTATCTGTCTGTGCATGTGTGTTAGACAGAGAGGGCTCAAGTAATTAAATGTAGATGCAGAAATGTAACATTTTTTCCTAAGCGGTGAAGACGCACCTTTCACCGGCTTTTTGAGAAACTGCATGGAGGAAGAAAAAAAACGACAGGCATCAAGTTTTACAGTTTGATTGCTCGCCCCGTTGGAGTTTTCATACTTTGGGATAAGATTTGCCATTTTTTTAAAAAAGTGTCCTAACCTATTTTCCCATCTGGGATTAGCTTGTGTTTCAGCGATAAGGAGCTGATGTTGCGTTTTTCTCCATTCATTGAGTTGCGGTGACCCTCCAGAGCTCGTTTCACTGCTGCAATAACCATATTTGTCTTTCTGTCAACTTGCAGCTGCGCCAATTGCTTTTTTTTTTTTTTTTTACTTTTAAAGTGTGGAACCTGAACTTTCTGTAGATCTATATCTACTTTATGGACCTGCCGTGTGTTTCTCAAGTGCATTTCCATGCAACTTATTTAACTGTAAAACTACATTGAACTAATATTACGGCATGCAAAGCTGTGGTTTTACTTCTAAAATCACTCTTCTAATAAATATTGTGTCAGTCAGAATTGAACTGCATGTTGCGCACCAATGATAAGTCGATGAATTGGAAATGCAGGCTGGACCTGCGTCATTTTGACAGCACGGTTGAAGTGCTCAGCAGAGCTCCCACTCGGTAATTGATCAGGCATTTCTTTTGTTCGGCATTGATCCCGCCTCCATTCACTTCTTCTTCTTATCCTTCTTCTTCTCTTTTCTTTTTTCTTTTTTTTTTTTACTGCAAGCAGCTCAAACCAGCCTTTTTTTGTCGTGTTTGAGTAGAAAAATATTGTTTTTTTATATAAGTTTTTTTAATAACTCGAGCCCTAAGAAGCTTCATACGCCTGTCTTTGGAATGTCGTAATAATAGTTTACCATTACAGTTTCAATAGGCCACATCAAAATTGTGGCAGCCGTACACACATTTAAATCATTGTATTTGTCTTTGTCTTAAAACAAGAAAAATGTAATATGGAATAATCCCATGCAATTAGGTTAACATTAGTATTTGTTTTTCTGTCTAGTCGCTGTCTTGCCATCAATTTTCTCTCTCTGGATGCTTGAGTGAGCTCATTGCACATATATCTCTCACCCTCCTTCAAAATAAATCTGAGAGTCAGTGGGATGCGGGGCCATATTTATTTTCTTTTCATTGTCCAGCCCAGATATATAATGTGGTTGTCCGCTGAGGTTATATATCACCAGGGGCCCACAGTTCACTCTTAAACCTGTGGTCTATAATGAGGTGGAGAAGAGAAAATAAACCTCACGGCTGTCCAGTTTAGTTGGATTCTAGATGTTTTTCAGTTTCATTTACACTCATGCAGTTAGAGCACGCTTGCAAGACTATATGAGCTATGCGTGGGGTGATCCAAAATAATTTGATTTAGAAAGCCAGACCCCATAACTCACACGGAATAACAATGGGAGTAATTTAATTCGGTGCCTTTTCATGGATGAGTAAATGGTCTGTGTTTTCTCTGATTGTGGTATTTGATGGAGAGAAAACATTTTGACCTGGTTGATTATCTTTACCCTTATCTCTCTCTCTCTCTCTCTCTTTCTCTGGCTCCCTCTAGGCACAAGGCTGTGATTAGAGCAGTAATTTGCAACCTTTTTGGCTTCTGACCCTTTAAATTGAAGCAATGCCTATGTATGACGCCTTGTAACAGTTTGCATATATATGAGATGAGAGTGAGGGGCAAAATAGTCTCACTAATAATTAGACACGTTTTCATTGCTTCTTTTGTTGAATATGTTTATAATCCCTCTTAATGACAATATAATATCCAACAGCACTGGATCTTTGACACTGAACAAGTCTCTGTAATCACTTTAGGACTTCTCTCTCTGTAGTGTGTAGTCACTACATACAGTATCTGGTGTCTGTGGAGTGATAAACCACTTATGAGACTGCTTTGAAGTGCAGTATAGTGAAAACAGATTGCTGGAAGTCAGGATTTAAGTGTCTCTGTTATTTCCTCGCATGCTCTTCTTTTTCACCCCCCAACTCATATGTTTTCTCTTTTCTCAATATAACCACCAAGCATGTCACAAACAGAAAAATCAAATCAGTGGATAATTCCATTGCTAACCATTTCACAAGAGAACTGCACCGTGTCCTCTTCACAATCTTTTTTTAGGTTGGAAAACGTATGAGAATGATTTGAGCTGTTTCACAAAGCGAAAATTGATTTGGTCTGTTAGATCAGTGATTCCGAAACAGGGATACTTGTACCCTGGGGGTGCTTCTGCAGGAGGTATGTGAAAAGCAATAAAAAGAAAAACTACTTTCGTTAGAATAATCAGTAAGCTGCCAATCAACCTGAGTCAGTTCTCATTAAAATCATGTGTTGCAAATTGAGAGTTACCAAGCAAAACAGGTGAAATAGATAGCTAAAAGTGATACAAAATCAGTCGTAATAGCTAGCTTAAGTATCAAATGAATAGTTGAAATAGTTAACCAAAAGTAACAAATGAACAGCTGAAGTAACAATGTATAGTTAGCTAGCTTTTGCTAAAAGTAACTGATAAATGGTTGAAATGTCCAGCGTCTGTCACTCAAAGTAATAGGCCTAGGCCTAACTTACAAATGATAAAGATGATTCAATTGTCTGAAAAAAAAAATCCAGTTAATAAATCACAGAGTGCAGTTACCATTCAAATAGGCATGTTTGGAGCGGTGGGCAGGCGACGATAATTGTTTTTATTTAATCACGGAAAGCAATAAAAAACACTCATATCTCAATCATGAATATCCTCACGACAGACTTGACCGATGAACTGACAGCAGGTCATTTCATTTTTTCCTCCAACCGTAACGTTAATTTGTCCAGAGCCTATAAATAACAGTTCAAAGCAGGTATAATTTGTTTTATTCAACAGGAAAAAAATAAGAAGTAGAAAGTGAAAGTGTTAGGCGCATGTTGAACATGCACATACAAACATGCAACTAACACTTTCACACTCAACACTGTGTTTCCCTATGTCCTGAGCAACAGAGGGCTGCAGGGCTGAGTCCTAAAAGCCAGAAATAAGTTAACATTTTTTGCACTTCCGGTTCCCTTGTCTCAAAGTCAATGGTAGCTGATGCTGGAAATGTGTGAGTTGGTTTACAATGTAACATTTCTGGTTTGTCTTTCTTCATCTGTTCTTGAAGGTAGCGAGAATAAGTATGTCCCGTAGATCTCAAGAGCTTGCACTCGACACCGCACTACCTTTTGTTCTCAGCAATACTGCCAAGTGTGAAGTAATGGACGAACAGAAGGTTGTCAGAAAAATGGAAGGACAGACAGGCAGACTGACAGACAGAGACTTCTTTCATTTTGATTGGATGAACACATATAAAACATGAGTGATGGTGCTGATGAGGGTGTACATGAGCTTGTCTGACAGGGCTGTGGGGGCACGTGGGAACCACTGTGTCAGATGAAATTAAACACTTTCGACCTCGATGTAAGTTTGACAAGTACCTTTGTATTTCAGAGTGTTTCTTTAACTTTGTCTCCTTTCTTCCTCTGTCTAGCCCCTACTCTGAAGTGCGCACCAGGACTTTTGATCTGGATCGAGGTCTAGATCCCTCCACTCAGCCTGGGTCCATATAGTGAACAGAAAGTCAAAGAGAGTAAGAAGTAACACGGAGATAATACGATTGGAGGGATAGCCAGACCGACCAATGGGATCCGGCAAGCTGGCCCAGGTGCTGCTGGGATGGGCGGCAATGTGTCTTGCGGCATTGCATATGGCTTGTGGTGAAACGGGGAATGGGCCGTTCCAAGCCAGCCGCTTAACCGGCACTGTGGACCAGAGAGAGGCGCAGCGGGTTCGACGCCGCGGCCAGGAGACACTGAGAGGGTAGGGATGACAATCTGTGTGTATATGTGTGTGTGTGTGTGGGTGTGTGTGTCACTGACTTTGTCAAATCCCAATGCATAATAGAGTTTGATATTTTATTCATATTATACTGTAGAAGCATTCATAAGAAGAGTTCTGAAAAGGAGAAAAGTGCATTAAGTTTGGTTTATGCATACACAGCTCAGAGTATTTGTATCTGGACAAGGTTTAAAATATAAATGGCTTCCCCCCTTTGCTTTCCTGGCAGCTCTCTTTCAACTGCTGTGCTTTCTGGGCTGAGGCCAAGCTCGCCTTATACCAAATTATGCTGCTGAATACTACCACATTGTTTGCGCAAAAACAGCACATGTTCGACCTTAACCGGCTGCCTGCCACACTGAAATCTCCCAGTGTATTTACAGAAAATCAACATTTTCATGGGAAAGGGAGGGAAAAGCAGCTTTCTATACATCTCATGAGGGGATGATGAGTGAAAAAGCATGACCTAAATTCCGCTGAGTGTATTAGTTAAGCTGGAGAAAGTAGTTCATGTCTGCTGTGGGGAGATCGCCGGCACCAGTGTTTTAAATTGAGGCAGGAAAAATGTGTGTGTGTGTGTGTGTGTGTGTGTGTGTGTGTGTGTGTATGTGTGTGTGTGTGGATACATACATACGTGTGTATGTTTTTAAAGGTGTTGTTCATTTGACTGTCTGTATGTGGGGAGTATCCAGGGAAATGAACTACAGAGGATCACCTCTCACCAGCTGCAACACCCCCCCCCCCCCCTTCCTCTGTCTGTCCCTTCTCACTCCTGCAGTCCAATTCTTTCACTTTGTTACCTAAACACTAAGAATCTGCATGTGGGATGTATGTCAGTACAGCAAAGAAGTTTTCACTGTATATTTCGCCACTTCTCGAAAAACAAAGGATGTTTTGTTGGGGCCCGTTTTCTCAGTGTCTGCATCAGTTATTCCAATCAGACTCCCATCTGTCCCAGCTTATGGTTCCTCCAGTGCCAAGCCACAGGAAATGAGGTATTCGTATCACCCGAGGGGGGTATGAAAAGGGGCATTTGTTTCACTGCTGTAGGTGACAAAGCAGCAGAGAGAATAACAGAGGGCAGAACAAGTATGCAAGAAATAGAGCACATGAGTAAATGAGAGATGAGATGAAGAAGAAGTTGGTAGCGATAGTGAGAGAGAAAGAGAGAATTAACTCAACTCGGTGGATTGTGTTCAGTTCTGACTTGTTAGTCGCACAGCTCACATGAGTCCTAGAACTGGTGTTTTCTCTAAAAACATATTCAGTGATGACCCCCCCCCCGCATAATAGAAATAGATTTGTCTGGCTTGTCACCCATTTTGGTTAATATGGAAGGAATTTGTCAATATTAAAAGAAAGAAAACTGTCCCTCTGCATTTTTAAACATTTTTATACCAGACCTAGCAAACATGGTAGTCCTTTAAATGACCCTTACTGTAAAAAAGTTAAGCTTCCATTACTATGATCATAAAGCTTTTAGGTTGCGGTTCTATATTAATGCTGTAAAAGTGTGAAGATACACAGAGAAAATCCACACAGCCCATATTCAGAAATTGTCTTTAAACGAGCCGTCAGGACCCCTGTACAGTTGTGATGTCACAACTATAACTATGAAAGTGCTGCTACAGTCATTCCCCGGCTGAAATGACGTTGCAGAGATGCCAGGAGCAGGGATGCAGTAGAGCTGGAAGCACTGACCAATCAGAGCAGACTGGGATTTTTCAGGAAGGGTGGCTTAAAGGAACAGGCGCTAAAACTAAGTGTTTCAGACGAAGGGTAAATACAGGTATATTCAGACAGACTGTATGATAAAATAATGTGCTTTTTGAACTTTAAAATGAAAACATGTTCTAGTAGAAACCCAAAATACAAGTATGAACCATAAAATGAGAGTAATAGGCCCTTTAAAATGTCTACTCCAATGTCCATTGTACTGTTTGCAACCACCAGAGTTAACCTCTCTGACCCATCAAATGTTCCTTGAACCCCAAATGAGTTCATTGGCATTGAACCCAAAACTTAAAAATATGATCTGACTGAACAATATTTCACATTCATTTGTCGAACAGACAGTCAGCAGCCAGAGGAGAGAGTCAGGAAACCAGGAGATCTTGCACAATAGCATTTGTATTCCCATCAAGATGTGTGTGATTTCATGAGAACATGTAACTAAAGCCTGCAGACTTTTTCCATTACATTGTTAAGCTCGGGAAGCGCTGCTGTGCTCACAATGAAAGGTTCATGCAGTGATAGTTTTGTGTACCAGAGTAAATAGGTGATGAGATTATATAGCATCACAAAAACTCAGAGCTGTTTCCACGCTGGGCTCCAGGCCAGTATGAGTACCACAAACCAGAGTTAATTGACAAAATGTCTGAGATCTTTTTGATTATATTTTTTGGATTTCTAGGTGTTGCCTGGGAACTGTCACTGGAATTATTCAGAAACTTTAAACCACCTCCCATCTACTGCGGCAGGCTGGCCAAAGTAAATAGGTCTAATGTGTTGAATTTATTTTCAGTAACTGTTTGAGTGTCGTTGGCTGAAAAAGATCACAGTTAATCTGGAATCGGGTAAAATTAGTAATCTATTGTGAGCACGTTTCATCGAACCTCTGAAGAAATCACATGATGAGTAAGTGTTTTGGCTTTGCTTAGTCGTGAGGGCCAAGTGTTTTCTTACACAGGAGTTGTTGAATGTTAAGTCAACTCATTCACCCCAACAAACTATTATACGTGCAAACCTAGGCATGTGTCTAACTGTAATGCTTTCATCTAAAAGTTTTAGCGATCACAGTGGACTGTCAGTAAGTCAGTATGTGTTTCACAGATTCTCTGTGTGGGAGATGGAGGGAAGTTAGGTTAATGATGGTCATTACGCTGGCCTTGGGCTGGAGTGCACTGTTTATTTGCTGGCTAGAACTCCATATACCCTGGTCTGTCTCTGGTAGTGCTGTGTCTGATGCTGACTGACTCTGATTTATTGGCTCCCACCGCACACTGCAGCCTGGCATCAGTCCACTCAAGGGCGGTATCTGATCAAACCTTAGGCTGGTTGGCTAGTTGGCTGGCTGGCTGGCGGGATGGCGGGCTGGCGGGCTGGCAGGCTGGTGGGCCGGCTTTACTCGAAGGGTGATTGACCGTCTGATGAGTAGAACGAGAGAAGGAAAGTGTGAGACAAAGAGGGATAGTTTTTGCTTATGAGTTGTCTTAATTGCCTTCAAATGCCCAACTAATATAGTTGAATATTTATAGTTTAATAATATCTGTTGTATGTTAGAGTATAAAGAATCCAGCCAAGTTCTTTTTTTTTTTTGCAGCCACCCACCTTATTAACTTAGCTCAGCTTGGCCCAGCTTTACCCAGCTCTGCTGAGGAGAAACGCCTTGGATGCTGGCTAACTTGGCAGACAGTCAGCCCCAAAGCAGAGAATTACTTTCAGCCACTCAAGTCCCTCCCAGTATAATGTCAATACCACCCTGATGGCCTGGATGGGGTCCTCCTTTTACAGTCTGCCTTGGCGTATGCCTAATTTGAAAGAGAATGGATGTCACAGGAGAAACTTCTTTACCTCAGACCTGCAGTATCTGTATTTCAGGACAGAAGAAGGAAAGAAGCTCAAGAAAGAATTTATATTCATGATAAGTGAACAGTTGCCAGTTTCCCTCTCTGTTTTATGTGCATTGGGTTCCATTTTAGGTTTTTATGTGTCTGCATTTCATGCTTACTGTATGTGCAGGCTAAGACTGAGCTGTAAAGAAAGGATTATCTGGGACAGCTGATTGGCATGTGGCCCGTTCAAAAAGTGCTTTCTACTTAATGTCAGACTGTATGAAAAGATTTAGTCATCAGTTTACTTCCCACATTTGACGTCTCTGCCCACACTGACATACATACAACAATTTTGCATTCGCACACATAATACCATTACATAATCTAATTATTAATAAACAGAGCTGTATTTGGTTGACAATTACTTCTGCTAAGCGACGCATCATTTTAACAAACAGAACAATGAACGTATATCCTGTCTGGGGTTTGTGGTTGACCACAGTTTAAGTGACTGTGCTATACAGCTGCATATCTTGTTGTCTGCCAGGAGTTAGTAATTTACTGTAGGTTTTTTTAAGTGTCCGTCTCTGTTACACTGCCAACAATCTCTCACTCAATCTCTTTCTCTTGTTGCTCTCCTTCATTCCTCATCTCAGAGGTGGAAAGTACCTACTGGACATATACACTGTCATAAGTACTTTGGTAATTCCGAATTAACCCTTTAAAAAAGTTTTTTTTTGAGTCACACAATAAGACAACCAAACTAACTGATCAAGGCAGCGGTAGACAAGCAACTTTTGTGTCCTACGTGGTAAAATTACTGTTTTTGTCAAAGGAGTCCGGTGGCTTTGAAGGAGTGCAGATGGATATAATGGCTCCAGTTCAAGGGTTGTTTGACGGCAAGGTAAAACAGTAAACATATTTGAAATATAGCGTAAACTTTAATCAGTGTAGATATTTCTTAGATGGGCCTTTTTTGGGTAGCTAAAATAACTTTTGCTGTGTGCTCCTATCCCCACCAGTACATTTCTTAGCCTGTTTCTCCAAATTGGGGGGCATGCAGACTTCCATCTACTGTAGGTAATACACATAGACTGTATAAAAAATGGACGTAGCATACCAGTCGGGGTCCATTCTCTCAACTCGATCCAATCATACTAGCCCATTGGAGTCGCCATCTTGTCAGACTTTGACTCCGCCTCATTTCCTCTTACCAAAAAAGGGCATTGATGTGACATTGGGCAGAGGGAGATGAGTCCATCTGGCTGACGTATACCTCAGAGGAGCAGTGAGAGCCAGCGGCTTGCTGTCACTTAAGAGGCCGCACCCCTAATTATTCATAAACTTTAACCTCCAATAAAATAGAAACCAGCCTGGTAAGAAAATGTGTACCCCCTCAGTGTTGTCATGCAGATATGACCTAAACATACAGACAAGAATGTTTTTTATACCAGGCCTTAAATAATATTAATATGCTGTGAAAATGGCCTATTTAACATGGGGGTCTATGAGAAATTGCTCTTTTATGCAAACTACTCCTAGTGGCCACTCGGAGAACTGCAGTTTTGGCACTTCCTTATTGGATCAACCAGGTAGTCGCTGTGGGGCTTGGTAATACACTGACTAATTATGGATATCTCATCCAACCCCACTTCAAATAAATTCAAACTATCTCTTTACCATCCCCACTCTTAGATCTGATAGAAGAGCAACAGGCCCAGGTGTTCCTAGGGGCAGCAATACATAAGAGTTTTCCTGAAGGGGTCAGATAGCAGGCAGATGACCTTTGACCTGTGACCAGTACACTGACACACACATACACTGACACAGACAACTGACCCGAAGCCCTAACAGCTGTGAACTTCTGGTCTTGTCTTTATGGAAACGGACTGTCTGTAGACTTTTTCCATGCCTGCCTTGTGCTGCCCTTCCTTGTAGTAGGTCAGTGGATGCCGGCTGCTCTGAACTGCCTTGACCTTTGAACCCTGTAGATTCCTACAGGCAAGATGACCCTCAGGCTACAGCTGCATGACTTGTTGATTTTGCTTTTTCTAATTGTACAACCCATTGCAAAAAAACCCTACTCATCAGAAGTTCATTTTCACAATTAGTTAATTCATTGATTTGTCTATCAAAAGAGAGAAACTTGTGAAAATGTCTATTAGAATTTCCAACATGATTTATTCATATTGCTTGTTTTATGTCACCCACAGTCCAAAACCCATTTATATCCACTTCACTATGTTATGACAAAGAAAAGCAGCAGATTTTCAGATCTAAAAAGTTGAAATCCTGAGAATATTTGGCATATTTGCTTCAAAAATGAAACGATTAATGATCCAAAAAGTTTATTTTAGATAGATAGATAGATAGAGAGATAGATAGATAGATAGATAGATAGATAGATAGATAGATAGATAGACAGACAGACAGACAGATAGATGGATAGATAGATGCATATATTTGACATATTGGTTCAACTCTAAAAATGAATCTAATTAATTGAGTTTCTTGAAGTTACAAGAAATGCACATTGTGATGCCGTACGTAATGATTTGGCCCACTTCATGTCTGAACATTTGCCCCCCCCCCCCTTTGACTTTGAAGTCTGTCTACAGTATCCTTTTTTGCATTCATTCTTAATATTTCCCCTGGGAAGAGGTGGCAGCCATTTTCCTTTTATTACTATTAATGGCAGTTAACGAGCAATTCACGGGCCGGGAGGCGACTTCAAAGGCAGCGACATGGCCACAGAAGAGTTAATCGCCTTTAGATTGAGCTCTCAGAACAGTGGGACATTTCAATATTGAGGAAAACCCCTGGGGCTTAAACTGCTTTTTTATGGCTGTCTTTCATTCTGTTTTTACTTCAGTTCATCCTCTAAACTTTAGTCTACTTTGGTAGACTTTGGTCTGTCACAGAGAGGAGGCTTTAGAGTCTAAAGCCTCCTCTCTTTGATAGACCAGGCATTGACCTGGAGAAAAGACTGAGCGAGGGAGCGAGAGAGAGAGAAAGAGAGAGAGAGAGAGGGAGAGAGCAAGGAAGAATAACAAACCAGAGTACCTCAGGGTCAAACCCCTATAATCCTCCATATATTGTCATCCCCCTGGTCTGTAACTGTGGAAAATCTTCAACGCTGTGTTGAGAAATAGATCAGGGATGATGTTCGGTTCACTGCTCATTAAGTGTTGGAATGCTAACGTCTTGCTCCATGCATTTCTGAAGGTTTTTTTTCAGGGCTCAGTTTGGTTTGTGTGTTTGCCCCAGAAATTCAACCCCCGCCAAGGGTCTGGCCTCTTCTTGCTTATGCTGCTCTCTCCTTCGTTTCCATATCTCTGTTTTCCGCTCCCCACTCCTCCTCCTGCTTCCTCTTCTTCTCAACATAAACTTGTTTTGCTTTCCCTCCCACTGATCCCCTGTTCCTTTCCCACCATCCTGTCTTCCTCTCGGTCTCTTCACACTTTCTCTCTAAAACCCAATTGCTTTTTCAGTTTCTGTGAATCTTCCAAAGAATTCACTTCTCCTGTCTTTTCTCCCCTTCCTGTTTTATTTTTATCTCCTGTCTTTGTCTGACCATTAAATCAACCTACATAAATGTCTCTCGTCTGCTTGCCCAGCTATTTGTCTGTCCCTCTGTCTTCCCTGTGCCATCTGGTAATGTGGTTGGAGGTGTGCTCTGCTCTCCATCCATCAAAGATTCAAACCCCAGCTGGTGACAGCCCTGAGGTTACTACGGATACGGTCTGTTGAGGAGGAGAGGAAGTTCATCTGTCTCACGTAGGAGGAACTTGAGAAGTTTTTTCTTCCATTTTTTTATTTCGATTGAAAGAGGCTATTTAGTTGCATCATGGGAAATGTCATAATGTGGACTAAAAGTCAGAATATCTCTTAGGTCGTGTTCAGACTGAGATTAACATGCGTCATGGGTGAGCGGATTTCAAGTTCACAGCTCTGAGTACAGCTGTGAATGCAGTGCTCCCATTGAGGGCGCACTTAGATGCGATTGCCCGCATCTTGCTCAGGCGTTCTGAGCCACACATGGCAAGTGTAGCATTCTCAATTGCCATGTGTAAGCTGGCTTTGTCCACTATGCCTTAAAATTTTGAAAAGCCCATAAAGATATATTATGTGTGGCAATATTGGGCATTTGGTTTGCCTGGAACTTGACACAAAAAATGGACCCTGTCAGTATTTTATTTTAATTTCCAATAGAGTAGGCACAGGTGTGCTGCCTCCTGTTGGTTGAAAATTACGCATTTGATTTTCACACACGGACATGATGTGAACTGACATAATTGAAATTGTCCACGTATGATTGCATCATCCAAAACGCACGTCAAAGCCAAGTCTGAACATTTCACAAATCCCTGGTGTATCCTTTTGATAAGTTGTTGTCTTCTCTAACTTGTCCTTGGTCGTCTTAAAAACTCACCGGGTAATCTCATAGTCATACATTATGTCTTGGGGACAGAAATGGTTGACTAAAGAGATGTGGCAAATGACTTTACCATGAGCATCTGGATCAAGCTTTATCCCAATTAACAAAGTTGTGGTCCCCCAATTTTTAGTCATGCCATCGGCAAATGCAAACAGCTAACCACCAACACAGATGACCACAGATATACCCGTCATTATACGCTTTGAGAGGTCACCAAGGATATCATTAGTACCACCGCATAGTTGGAATCCCTTCAGCTTGTTAAACAGCTCTATGCAGCGTCTTGGGGTATTTCACTTGAGTGCACACAGTGACTCATGCACACTTCCTTGTAGGATATGGACTTTGGTTTTAGGATTGATGCATTGTTGAGACTTTTACTCTATTTCCAAATAAACTGAGTTAAAAGTAGGTGTGTAATTATTCATGGAAGATAAAAACTGAAGTGCTCTTAACGTTAGTTTGAGCAGCTGCAGCAAACCTCACTCCTGTTGCATGTGTGCGTGTGTGTGTGTGTGTGTGTGTGTGTGTGTGTGTGTGTGTGTGTGTGTATGTGTGTGTGTGTGTGTGTGTGTGTGTGTGTGAGAGAGAGCTGAGGCCAGTCATCTCTAGATGTGGTTTAGCCATCTCCTTAGAGGAAATCTTTGTGGTTAACCTGTCAGGCTAATCAAGAGCTCCATAAGCTGTGATGACTCTTACATCTGTCAGACAGTGTCAAAGGTCTCTGCAGGCTCTCCACCAATAAGAATCCGAGCTGAGGGAGAGGGGCTTGGTAGGGATGGGGAGCAGGATTGGATATTTGCCAGAGAACACGACAGTCAGGCATGGAATTTGGGAGAAAGGAGGACTTTATACATCCTGTCCTTCCAAGTTTAAATTCAGCCTTGAATGAAAACAAAAATCCTGCTTCTCACGTTGTAGGCCCCTTGCATTTCCTTCCCCTCCTCCCCTCTCTGAAAATACCTCCATCCATCACTTGAGGAGGCTTTGTATCAAAGTTTGTTTTGTTTACTTTAAAAGCCTAGGCCATGCAGGTCTTGGGCAGCTCAGAAAATAACTGTGTATTTGTTTAGGAGTTTTACTAATGTGTGTGAGGTCTGGGTCAGTGGCGAGTTGGTTTATTCTTTCTTTTTTGTCTCTGTCAGGCCCAATGTGTGTGGCTCCCGCTTCCATTCATACTGCTGTCCGGGCTGGAAGACTCTGCCGGGAGGGAACCAGTGTATTGTTCGTAAGTTCCTCCATCCTTTAATCCTCTTTAATATGATACCACAAAGCCTTGTGGAGACGATAATAAATAGCAGTGGGATAACCCATTGTGTATGACTGAAGACATAAAACAATTAATTAACATGTTAACTTCTCTCCTCACCTCTCCTCTCCTCTCCTATTCTCTACTCATCTCTCCTCACCTCTCCTCTTCTCTCCTCTCCTCTCCTCTCCTCTCCTCTCCTCTCCTCTCCTCTCCTCTCCTCTCCTCTCCAGCAATATGCAGGAATTCATGTGGCGATGGCTTCTGTTCCAGACCCAACATGTGCACCTGTTCAAATGGCCAGCTCTCTCCCAGCTGTGGAGCAGGAGGAGGAGGGGGAGGTCAGTAGCAGTACCACTCATCACGCAAATACTGTAACGGAACTTCATCAGACAAAACTCCATCATAAGGGGATAACAGACAAAAAAAAATACATTTATCTGAGTGTTTTATCCAAAGCGACTTACATCTCTTCCCTCACGTTGACAAATCAGAAGCAATTTGGAATTCAGTGTCTTGATCAAGGTCACTTCAAGAGCAGAAAATTAGTAAATTATTTAAAGGTAAGTTGCGTATCAAATATATTTTTACCCCAATCTTTACCTAGACCTAACAAGAGAGGGAGAATGTAATGGCACATAACCCCCTGTAAAATGTGAAATTATAGTTTTTACACTTTTTTTTGTATAGATTAATCAAATGGGGTGTGATGTGTTAATCAATGAACTTTAAAGGTGCCGGATGGATTTTGTTAACTTTGGACAGAAAGCAAATAAGCATATTTCTGCCAAAATAGCGCAAATAGCCAACCATCTTAAACACCTTGAGCTGCTGCAGATACCCATCAGCCTTGTTAACTCAGATATATTGTTTAATGTATCAGCCAAACAAACAAGTCAGTACAGTACGTCATTCGCTGCAGCACAAGTACATAAATGGACAGCACCAGCAGACTGTCATGGTAATGCATGTCAGAGGTATGTAAGGAGGGGAGTAGAGGGAGGAGTCCTAATGGCCAAAGGAAAAAAGCTGTTTGCGAAGTGTTTCAACTCAGTGGAGAGTGACTAAACTCCCTTTTACATCAATGTAAGTCCAGTTTGTGGCCCAAACTCCCCATGAAATGATACTGCCTGTTACACTGAGCAGTTTCAGTTCCTACTCATCCAAATGCTCAGCTTTTTTCCAAATGTAACTGTTCCACACTTCACTCATGGGAGCCAGAATAGTACTGTAGCCAGTGTAATATTAGTGTAGAGTCCCAGGACTGTTCTACTGCCTGTAGGTCACAGGGTTTGTCAGGATTAAAGTAGAGAGAGTCTGGCTGCCCCAGCTCAGTCTACTGGGCTTAGTTACAGAAGACTCAGGATGTGTGTGTGTGTGTGTGTGTGTGTGTGTGTGTGTGTGTGTGTGTGTGTGTGTGTGTGTGTGTGTGTGTGTGTGTGTGTGTGTGTGTGTGTGTCAGGAGCAGAACGAGGTGTTTTATTGCACATGTAGAGTGTGTGAAATCACGTTTGTCTTAGTGAGATTAGTGCAGTGTGTGCAGGGTTTAAATATGAAGTTAATATGTGCCGGACATGCAGAAAACATTGTCGCTAAGCACCACTTTGGGAGTATGCAAAGTATGTGTCGATGTGTGTATTAGTAGCTTGCAATGTGTTCAGCTTCACTGCTTTAGTCGCAAGTCAGCTCGTCAGACACGCCTGGCCCCTGCCAGAACTTTTACATACACTCACATTCTGTTAAACTCGCTAACACACACATTTTCAATTGCACAACTGCACACACTGACAGATATACAGACACTCATACTAACAAACACTGAGTATCAGTTGGCTGTGACCCAGAGGTGTAAATCAGGATCTGGAAGAGGAAGGGCACGGAGGGTTGGGTGGAGGAAAAACAGCCCCTGACCTGTATGGTAGGATATACACAGATCTCCTGCAGAGTCAGTGCTTTGGCAAGCACTATGAAGTCATGTTCCTTAGGGGCAGGAATGGCGCTAGAGAGTAAAGTGATAAAGTAGAGTGAGAGCTTCTCAGCTTTCTTCAGCATGGATTTATGGTGGCTTTTTTTAATAGGTTTAGAGGCAGTGGATAGGCAGGGAAGGAAGCTACTGAGATACTGTATAATCTGAATTATCAGAGACAGCCTTATTGTTCTGTGATTAGTTTATGAGAAGCGTGTTTCAATAGTGGGTCACTGCGAAAGATCATCCTGTGGCAGCTTTCATGAATGTCTGAGGTCAAACAGCTTTATGGCCTGAAATTAACATACACCCATCAGTGAATGCTGTGAGTAACTGTGGAGGTCACCGTATTTGGTAAAAGTTAGCAGTCTCTTGTTTAAATTATTAGCCTCCAGCTGTAGCTATAACTAAACTATGAAAAGCAATGTTTTTTTTCTTCACTGTCCTGCATATAATGCACAGCCCTCAGTGGTGTCTAAATCTTTGTTATATATGGGAGAGATGTTTCCAATTGTCTACGAGTCATTGATGCTTAGTAATAAAACTTTGGTTTGAATTGAATTCCCACAGAGAAATACTCTTGTGTGTAACACATTATTAGGTTGAAAGCTGTTTTCACAACATTATCTTTCCTGGAGTCTTTGGGTCAGGCCAAGAGAAGAAACCCTCCCTCACAACAGACCTCGTCTTCCCAAACGTGCTGACTCCCAAATTCAGCTTTTGGAGAGGGTCCATCATTTAACAGGATAATTCAGTGCAGTTGGAAACAAATTGCAGTTCTTCGGAGATACGTTTGGAAACGTCAATTTCCTCTGCCTTAATTATACAGCCTGATTCTAGCACCCTGGTTCGCTGTTTTAAAGATAGCATCTTTATGTCTCACATCTTGCCTGTGGAATGCAAAATAGGTTTAAATAAATGAGCACCAGATTTGTGATCTTCTACATGGTATTCCACGTGTCTGGGATTATGTTGTGTCCAGACAGATGGTTGCCTATGATTTCTTTTATGGCTCTTCCTGGAATCTTTGCTGTTTGAACAATACAAGCATGTGTTTCTGTGGATAGCCTGGAAGACCTTTAGAAATTTTACACATTTCCAGAAATAGAAATGAGAAAAAAAAGCAAGCCAAAGCAACATTACTGCATGGGTCGCATTTACCGATAACCTGAAGTTACATGTCAGTTCCCAGACTATAAAGGTTCACGCTGAAAGTCACCCTTGTAATAATAATAAACACACAGTTTAGGGCAGAGCAGCTGTGCTGAGGATCGTACAGGGTCATCTTCATAACCTTGTCCTCCCATAACCATAATTACAAAATCATTACCATTGATGTTCTTGCCTTAATGCGGAGAAACAGCTGTCTTTAGACTGACAGGCTTCCACTGGCTGTTGACTGTGCACTAGTGAGTCCTGGGAATGCAGAAAGAGGCCTTTTTTAATTAAAAGCCATGACACTTCAACGTAGTCCATCTTGACAGCAAAGTAATGAGGTATATAAGAAAATAAATGGGTCTTATTTAACCAGAAGATTGATGGTGTGTGAGGTACTAAGTTGGAGGACTGCGAGTTTCCTAGAATGGAAAGAAATCTTTGTATTTCACTCTAAACCTGCTTCGCCAGAATCTCATGCAGCTTTCTGTTTCACTACATCATCCATCTATGCCCAAACTGAGGCTGACTTGTCACTGGTCTCTCGGGGTGTGTGTAAACCAGGACAAAACACAGCTATAAAGCTCCTCAGTTTTCCATCAGACACACATTTACCGTACGCACACGCTCAACACACAAGCCTGGACTTCCTGTGTTTCGCAGCCTCTCGTAAAAAACACCCAGATGTGAGCGGCTCACCGACGACACTACCAGAGTACAGAGGTGCATTGTGGTGCCGCAAACCTACACCCAACTCCTTTTGCTCAACGTCTGGAAGACACACACACATGCTCATGCACATCCCCCAACCCTGTTGCTCTACACATGTAGCTTTCCAGGCACAGGTCATTGGAGCAAACCACCTCTCTTCACCTAAGGGGGACGAAGTGCCATGAGGAGGGGGAGCGAGAGCCGAGGTTAACCATTGAGATCATCTTCTTCTGTCTACAAAAGTGCTAGTTTGCGTCCTTGTCCTTCGCCTGTCGGGTCCCTGTTGCAAAGAAAACACGTGACACCTGGTACACATGGTGTCTTCAGTGTCTCTCCATCTCTCCAGCATCAGTGACTTAAAGACTCTTACTGCAACATCTCCGTTCCCACCAGTCCAAGCCAAAAATATTTCCCCATATATTCTTGACACTCAGTGTGTTTGTGGGAAGAGTTTACCCAAGTTGCCCTCAACATTGAGGGAGTTTGCATTACAGCATGCTGGAACAGTTTTCTCCACGGTTTGTTACATGGCACGGTAAACTGAAATCACTCATTGCAATCATTATTCAGGCTTCACATCGCTGCTCCTATTTTTGGCCTTGAGTGGAGAAAGAGAGTCAATAGAGTGCCCAGCGTTCACCTGACCCATCCCTGTGAGAGTAAATGAGAAAAGGGAGAAAAAAGAGAGAGACAACGCACTAGTACACTGACCTATAAACCCAGCCTGCCCCAGAGTCTCAAACTATTTGCTTTAATTTATCACCATATGTTGCCATAAGATACAATCCAGACAAGAAGTTGTTTCTGCCAAAGCTGTACATAGGGTCTGCCAAGTTGCACATGAGAAAGTTAACTGGAATTCCTTCTAGACTTCAGATGCATTTAAATATTATTGAGCGAATAAAAGCTTTGTTTCAGTGGATTTCACCTCTGCCTTGTATTTAATGAAACGACACAGATCTACGTCCAAGATGCGTGCTATTGGGCTTTGACTCATGTAACTGAAGTCCATCCTGTGTAATCTGTCAGTGAGACAGGCTCGGGGATCACAATGAAAAGCTACCTCGGAGTACATTCACTTATCATGAATCACAGAAGTCATATTTAGTGTGTTTAGGTACAGTCAGAATAAGTGGGTGGATTACAGTGACTGGTATGCCTGCTGTTGGCAAGTGTGCAAACTCAGAAAGTCTCATTAGACAACCTCAGCCACGGGGAAGCTCAGTCATTTCCCCTCTGCTGCACATCTCTGCATGCCAGAAATCTTAAAGAGAGAAAGAGACATAAACAGAAAGGGGGAGAGGAAATTAATTTTGAACTTGCGATTACGCTACAGACTGAAGAGCATGAAATGCGCTTGGGGAATGGTAAAGGAAGGGAAAAAAATATAGGCACAGGGAGACTTAAGGACAATAAAATATCCTCTTGAGCCAGGATAAAAGAAAGTAGAGGAGGCAGGGAAACAATAGGACAATACAGTTCTCTACCATCCAGCACTGTAGGTGTCTTCTGTCCTCTTGTGTTCGGTGAAAGGCTGGCTCAGCAGAAAGCTGCTGTCTGCCAGCAACACCAATTAGTTTCCTTTATGAGAGCTGCTGCTACGTGTTTGAGACTGTCAGATTATACCTGCATTTGTTTGTTCACCCACTATTCAAAGTTACTCTCTTTCTTTTCCTTAATAAACCTTAAAGTCGCTCCTCAGTGCATCCTTTTGTTTTTACCATTGTACCATACTTCTCTTCCCCCCTCACCCAGTTTCCCTTACCTCTCAGCAAATTCCTGACTGACTGACTGACTGACTGTAGCATACAGCTGGCTCAACTTATTGCCTACCTCCCCTCTGCTTGATTAGCTTTGGTTTTGGGGCCTGGGAGCCTTTAGGCCTTGTCTGTTCATCTAAAGCTGCTAAAGAAACAGCCGCGTTGTGCAAACCCTACTGAAGTGGAAAAGGCTTCTTAATGTGTTAAAGTGGCCATGGTTGGGAAAGTCACTGGTGTTGGGAAACAAATTAGTGCTTTTGATGGATTAATAATGTAAAGAAGAAATCTTACCACTCGATCGATTAATTCTCCTATTTGATTTCCCAAAAGTCGAGGTTTTGAAAGCTTTTGAGTAAAACCTTTTTAATAACATATAGTCATTGACTCAAAGCACATGCGCTAGGTTACTGATCTTGTTCATTTTGTGTTTATATCGCAGCTCGTGTTATTTGATGCAATCATATGTGGAGGCCTGATCAACTTGAAAGTGTATCTGTTGACATTTATCTTTCATTGTGCCCTTCTTACTTATCATCCCACCCCATAACCTCTCTCTCTCTACTTCCTCTCTCCTACAGTTCAGTCCTGTAACGTCAGGTGTATGAATGGAGGCAGCTGTGCAGAGGACTCATGCTCCTGCTCAAAGGGCTACACAGGCAGCCACTGCGGACAGCGTGAGTGAAATCTGGTTGCACTGTGTCACCTGCTAGACTGTATAGTTATAAGGACCAAATGTCTTCAGCCAGATGAAAAGGTGATGGAAATCCTGCAACTGTCCTCACTTTAAAAGACTTACTATACTTACAAACTACACATATTTCTGTCTTTATATTTGGACTTAAGAATGCAGCAGCTGCACAAAGGATCCTTATTGTTAAAAGTCAGATTGTAATGTCTTGATTATAAAGCAGGTCGTGGTGATATATAAATACTGTTAAAAGTATCAAAATGCTCAATCCACAGAGAAATGCACAGCCGGTATTCAGAATCTGTGTCTTCTGTACAGTTGTGATGTCACAACTAAACTTTATATAGGTAGAAACTGCAGCTACAGTGCCGTTATCGTCATTCCCCGGATACAATGACGGTGCAAAGATGCAGAGAGCGCAGATATGGAGAACCAGGAAACGCTGACCAGTCAGAGCAGAGTGGGCTTTTACAGGGGGGGGGATGCTTAAAGAGACAGATGTTAAAACTGAGCGTTTCAGAAAGAGGGTGAATACAGGTATATTAAGACAGACAGCATGAATAAAAAAATAAAGTTTTTTTAAACAATAAAGCATGTAAACATGTTCTAGTAGAAACATAAAATACAAGTATGAACCTGAGAATAAGCATGATTTGTCCCCTTTAAGACTATTCTTCCGGCCTTCACTTGAATAATGACCAATCAGAAACCCAGTACACTGTATGCTTAGAACGAGTTATATTGTCAAATACATTGTCAAACAAAGTGCACTGTAGTTGTTTAAGGTTTGCATTGGGGTTGATTTTGAGTTAGAGAAGAGCTTAAAGTGATTATTAAGGGAATAACGTCAGTGTTATTGGCTGTAGAAATGATGTCATCAATGAAAATGCTCAAATGCGTATGTTTGTAATACAAATATACAATACAGTATGTGTTTGTGTTGGTGGTGCAAGTGATTAAAAGGTGAAGTCATTTGAAGCTTTATGAGAGATGCATTTGTGTGTCAGTGAGAGAGAGGGGGAAGTGTGTAACTCTGCGAATTCTTCTCTGTCTTCTGTAGCTGTGTGTGAGAATGGCTGCCAGAACGGCGGGCGCTGCATCGGGCCCAACAGATGTGCCTGTGTCTACGGTTTCACTGGCCCGCAGTGCGAGAGAGGTGAGTGCTCATCCTCGTTGCTGTGTTGACACAGTTATGATTCTTCACTGTCTTCCTGTCAGCTCAGTTTGTATAGTTGTGATAGAGACCTGCTGGTACTCGTCTTTGCTTGTTATTTCTGGGGGAAAAATAAAGGGCGCTGAAACAAGGTACAGGGAATTGATTTTTTTTTTACACAACCTGGGTCTTGTTTTGCTATTAATACCTCATTTGTGCCAGTTTGTAAAGTAACCCACAGTTTACACATCTTTTTAGGAGGGAAAACATTTTGACAAATTTTGGTTTGACAAATTTACATAAAAATGTGCCGAAAACTGCAGTCCCTCAAATGGCCACTTGAGGTTGGCTCCAAAAGCAAGTCAATTACCATAGACGCTCATGTTTAAATGCTTAACTTGACAGCAGAAAAAAATGTTAACAGCCTGGGTAAAAACCCTGTTTTGGTCTCTTTAGCTGATTTGTCTGTTCATGAATACTGTACGGATGGTGAATCTATATATGACTGACCAGTTTAAATTATATAAAGACTTAAGGTTATGCATAATTAAAGGCATGGCTGTTTTGGGTGACAGGTGGATGCCATCACATGCAGCTAGCATAAATGTAGACTGCATTCTGCCTGCCTGAGCCACATGCATACTCCATCTCTTTGCCCATTTTTGGATTAGCGGGCATTCTCACTAGATCACAGGGTCCGACAAAAACGCAAATTCAAATAGGCTGCAGGGGGGGAAGCTGCAGGACTACTTATGGTACATTAGGGGTTAAAGAACACGTGAGGGTGTCATACAAACGAGCCATAAGTGACACTCCCAGTGCCGGACAACTATGCAGCCTGAGGCTATGTCAATACGGCCTGACGTGAGCCACTTTAATCTTAATTTTGGCTCGCCAGAAACCTATGGATGGCGTAAAGGAGACTATGTCCATATTTTACACTGTCTAAGGGTGGGTCTATTGTATACACTTCTTGAATGAGGTGCAAATATTAGGTTTATATGGCTGAAGTGAGCATTTGTGTACAGCTTGTGTGATTGCATTCCTTTTTACAGCAATTAACTTGATGTGTAAAACTTTATCATAACTGATGAATAATAATGACCACTACCAACTGTATGAAAGTAAATCTTTGGTTGTTTTTCTTTAAATGAAACCCTTTCACTTGAATCGCCTTTGTCAAGCTTGGGAGTCAACTGACCATGCTTTTATCAATACTCCCTACACACTCTTACTGTCGTGTTAAGGAAGATATCGAACCAGGAAGGCTTTGATGTGGTCTTCCAGTCGTGAGTGGTGCTCCTATCAGTCCAGACATACTCTGTTAGTTCATTACTTCAGTGCTTGGTGAACATTCAGACTCCTTTAATGTGGATGACTTCATACAGCTAACTCAGACAGACAGTGGGTGTCGGTCTCCTGAGCTTTGAACAGAAGCCTGAGGTATGTGTGTGGTGGGAAGTGGTGGTGGGGTGTTGGCACTCGGTGGAAAAAAATACCTGAATTGGAGGCTGCGTTTAATTTCTGTTCACCTCAGTTCATCTTTTCAGAGAAGGAGAGGAACCTTTACGCCTTCAAGTTCTGGTTGTTGCTCCAGAGAAGGTTTCCCCCATAATCATGTAATGTATTGGGGTAATATTTGATCAATCATCGTCTTTGACACCCATGTTAAGCAACTGGCCAGAGAACTTGAGATGCTTATACATGCTTTTATCTCATCTCAATCTCTAGATCGTTTTGAGTCAATCCAGAATGCTGCCGCAAGGCCACATTACCCCCATGCTCCAAATCTCTTCTCTAGCTCCCTGTTGCATACAGGATCCAGTTTAAATTTTTCACTCTTACTTAGGGCCTACTCACACTAACCATTCGTACCGTGCTTATGTCTAGTTTGTTTGACCAGTGTGAGTACAACACGTAACACTTTGAAAGAGGTGGGCTTTGGTAAAGTATTGACGGTGGTCCTGATGTCTGTTGCCACTGTTGGTCACCATTGGTGGTCTGATGCAGAGTAGGAGTGTTTACCGCAGATTTAGTCAGATAAGAGTATTCAAAAACAGTTGGACAAAACAAAGAGGGAGGGGGGGCAATCATGCTAAAGCATGGTACGGATCATCTGGGATCAAGTGTGAGTGCAGCCTTTCAGAGCATTGCAGGGGCAGGCTCCTGCAAATGTGACTGAGCTACTTCACCCATCGCCTCAGCTTGTTCTCTTAGATGTTAAATTTACGCCCCAGGCACCCCATGATGGTGGTCGAGCTTTTGAGTTGGTACCCTCACGGTCTGCGGTTTCTATTCCTTAAAAAGTCAGATAAAGACACATCTGTTTAGACAGACTTTTAGTTGACCTGCATGCACCAGGTCAACTAGGAGCCTTGGTCCTAAATGTGCATTGTGTTTTGCTTGATGTATTGTGTTTCTTCTGTTTTTTCGCACTGTATGTTGTTGTAAAGCACTTTGTGACTTTTGTCTGTGAAGAGCTCTATGCAAATACATTTTACTTACTTACTTTACTGACTTCCAGATATTCTCTTTCACCAAAATTCACCTTTTTGTGACCCTCACCTTCCACCCCCTCCCTCTTCGCACGGCTGTTACCGACACTTTGGTAGAGGAAAGTTGTTGGCCTGTAATTTCACTCACCTCATTCATCTCAGCCTTTCTTCTGCATTCCTTAAAACACTCATCTTCTGTTTCCTTCAAATACTATCCACTCCTAATCTCCCTTTCTCAAGGTTTCTTTTCTTGTTATGAACAACCCTCAACGATGTTCTCCGTAGAACTCTGGGGTCTTGTTTTCTGGGGGTTGAGTTTTTCAGAGGGACTCTTAAAGACATCTGGCAATAAATAACCCCCCCCCCCCCCCCCCCCCCCCCCTCCGACAGGACTGACAGACTTTCTTTGTAGAGTGATCATGGACATTGCTCGATGAAGAGTGGAGCAAGGTAGGGGAACAGAGAGAGAGAGAGAGAGAGAGAGAGAGAGAGAGAGGGATGGAGGGGAGGAAGAAGGGAGGGCCAGGGCAAAAATGAAAATGGACTCCCCAGCTGTGTACACAAAGCCTGATGCAGGGGAGTACAAACACTCTCCATGTTGCAGGAATAGGGAGACTGCTGGACCTGTAGGAAGTCACAGGGGAAACACTGATAAATCTTTGTTTGTGTGTGTGTTTTCGGTGCCAAATAACCTTCAGCCAGAGCGGAGTTGGGCTAAATTTTTCAAATTAACAGCGTAAATCATATTAGTGACAGCAGAAATCGATCCTAGCCACCGTGCGTGGGATATGAAAATTGAAAGTTGGAACTAAACAACTTGAATTTAAGCATCTACAATTTATCTATATTCACTTAACCTGTCACTGCATCTTTAGCAAACAAGTCACTGAGGAAATTGTAACTGAAATTTAAAATTTGTCCTTCAGCTTGCCAGAAAACAGCCTGAGATATTCAATAACTTTGATAAATGTCCAGTATATTTCATTAATATTGGGTTTGAAATGGATAGTTTCTCTTCTGTTGTGTATTGTGGTTTGAGAGTTTGTGCAACTGGGTTCGTGAGTCAGTAGATTTACGGTCTGATTCAGTGAAAAAAACTGTTTATGATTATGAAGCAGTGAAAGTCAACCAGTATGTGTGAACCGGGATGGAGTCATGGGAAACTCCTCCCTGCTTCGCATGTCTGGAGTGAGTCTGCACATATGGCTGCACAGCCTGAGGCTCGCTGACTTTGGTGAGATAGAGATAGAATTAGTAATTCCTCCTAAAATGAAAATAAATCCCACCATCGCCATTAGTTACGCTGTCATCAGCAGCATGTGTGTGTTTGCCTGTGTGCACGAGTTTCAGTCTCATAGAGCTTTCAGCATGGGTGAAGACACTTAGTCTTGCACACGCCAATATTAGCCCCATTGAACTTGTTTGCATTAATGTATGTCTCCCCTGCATGTACGCTAAGAGGGGGTGGTGCCGATGTGTGGCCACAGAGCTTTGGCTCATTTAGCTGCTCAGTCCAGTTTGTCTCAGTGGGCCTATACAGGCTCTGTGGTCATTAGCAATCCCAGCCCGCAGCCCAGTCCAGAGCAAATAAACAGAAAATTGCAGAGGAGAAATTTGCCCCCCAGCAGACAGTGACATCATTTCGAGGTGCTGTAAGAGAAGGAACCTGCGCTATTTCTGCTCTATTGACTCTGGATAAGAGTGGGCAGAATGTGGGTGGACAGAATGGCTGCGCTGGTGAAAGGGTGGGACTCAGGGGCAGAGACGGGTCACACTGTGGAAAATATTCCTAATGACAATTTAGTGTGAGTCAGCCAGTTTGGAGCTTTGCAAAATTGGATTTACAGCAAGTCTATAAATTATATACTAAAAGAGCGTGACATCGCTTCTTAATGTAGACCCCATATGTGTTTTCCATATGCAGGAATTTCTGCTGAAAGACACATGTCAATCCACAAAGGAGCAAATATCAACTAAAGAACTGGCTGAGACAACACTGTTTTAATCCATGTCTGGAAATCTCTGGAAGTCTCACTGGGTTAACGTACTACGTATGTGTGATTATATCCTGCAAATTAAATAATCGTGTTATGCATTAAGTGTAATTAGGAAAGTCACATTTCACAAGCTTGTTTAAGTGTCTGCTTTTCATGGGGGCACTCAATTTTGATGAGCCATCTCATTAACAAAAAGTGGAGGACATTATTCACCAGTGCCCAGGCCAAATTTAGAGGCTCCGGTTTGTTCAAATCAATACTCGAGTAGCCTCACAGAATGGAGAGGAAGGCTGTCTTTGATCAGGCCTGATGAAAAATGGACTGATTTATCTTGATTCAGCACTAAAAAAAAAAAGCACTACTGCCCCTTTCACTGAATAAGAATGTCCCATGAGTGGTAGTTGTTGATGGAGCCTGGAGTCTGACTGTGCTTTTGCCTGGCGATGTCTGCGTTCAATACAGTCTGCATTATTGTTCCACCCTGGACAGCATTGTGATGGGAAGTTTCCCAAAACAGACAAAAATAGCTGAAGAGTATTTTAACAGTACAATGAGATATAGAAACAATGACGGAGTAACGACTTGATGCCCAAAGATAACGACTTGATGCCCAAAGATATAACGTCCCAGTTCCAAAAAGTAAATGTAAAGTTACTATGTTGAAATTGTCTTATAATTGTTCCTTTTTAACAAGATTTTAATGTAATTTTTTCCATGCAGTCTCATTTGTTCTGTTCAGCATAAGCTGAAGGCTTATCTCTCCCATTTCCATTTTCCCACAGTTACCCTGGATGTGTGTGTGTGTGTGTGTGTGTGTGTGTGTGTGTGTGTGTGTGTGTGTGTGTGTTTGTGTGTGCGCGTTAAATATTTACTCACGTTTGGGTGACTGCTTTTGGTGTGGGTGAAAAGAAAGCAACATACTCTTTGAGGAATGATAAGGGATAAAGGAAAGGAAAAGAGTGATTTCAGGCTTGTTGATAATGGCGCTGATAAGACCAACAGAGACTGCTATGGTTGGCTTTAATGGGGACAAACCTCCCAAACAGTCACACACACACACACACACACACACACACACATGTGCACACACAAACAAACAAGCCCACACATTGTAATCATTTATTTATATCCACATCAGCCAAGGATACAGGGACACAAACAATGCGATGTTATCAGAAATTCCACAAGGGCGGCCAGACATGTGCTCAGTCTGCACACACCAACCAAACATGAACACCCCCCCCCCCCCCACACACACACAGGATAATTAGAAAATGTCTCTACTTTCCAACAGGTGAGTAAAGGCATGACGTTAGGCTCAGTGTAATTCTTCCAGCTGTATAAAGTCTACAGAGGACATCCGGTTTAAAAACACATGCATGCTCACAGACACACACACGCGCACACACAGGCGCACACACACACACACACACACACACACACACACACACACACACACACACACACACACACACACACACACACACACCTAGAGGCAAGTGTGTATATATTTCTTCTCTTAATTCATTTGACCCATCGACCTCTTGTCAAAGGAAAGTATGTATAAATGATAGAAGCTTAATTTCCATGCGATCAGCTCATATTTCAAGTTTCTTATCTTCCCAGACCGCCCCACCTGGGAGTTTTATAAATACTTCAGCAGTTATAAATGAATCTGAAATAGGATTTTTCCTTTTCTCTCGTGCCATTTCTTTTCCCCTCTCTTTCCCTTCCAACGCTGGGGTCAGCGCCCCCCATCCCATCTCCTCCATCCCATAGCTGGACGGGGTTGATGGGAAAATGTTTCCCCAGGAAATTTTGCGTTCCAGACAGGATTAAATATTTTTTCACCTCAGCCTTTACAGTATTTTATCTTGCTTTAATCCAACTTTCATCAGTACAAAGAGTAATTGGCTTTGATGCGTGAACAGGTTTTTTTTTTATATAATGTTAGATTATTATGTGGTCGGCTTCACTACAAAAACATCATATGTGTAGGGTCAGATCCCGTTAAAATGGTCTGATATGACTTTTCTGGGTAATCTATGTGGACTGATCTAGGTGAAAGGTTACAAGTGCTTGAAGCAAACTTGGGACTGAGTTACAACTGGCAGTGACTTCAGAAAACTTTTATTAGAAGTGCTGATGTTTATAAAAAAAAAAAAAGAAGAAAGAAAGTTGCAAGAATGAGAAGACTTCGTTAGGTCTCAGACAAAGAGACAAGTTCTCATTATCAGAGGAAAATGACTTTATTCATAGTGATGTATGCTGGTTATGAATGAAACCGGAGACGTCTGGATGAGAGGCAGAGGTTGATAACAGCGGATTTAGGACTAAGGAGAGGATAGAGGATAGAAGGATCTGGTGAATGTTTTTGATCTATTGAGCAATCTGAACACTAATTAGGCAAAATTACTTCCGAATGTTGTCAGCAGGACTGAGTCAGGATGTTGGATCGCTCCCTTATCCTAACCTGCCCGAGTCCACGATCACACGTGACCGACTTTGACTTTACATGCATCACATGCAGATGTGTATACCACACATCAATTTATGCATGAGGCAAACAAAGCCTGAACACATGGAGTACTCACGGTGATTGAGACAGTCTGATATAGACAGCATTTTTTCACTGTTTGTTATTTTGTGCTTTTAAAGAAAGCTGCTCCAGTCTTTTGTTTGGCTCGACGCTACAGCTCAGACAGATGCTGTGTTTTCCTTCCAGGCATGTGTATTTACACAGACGTTTGTGTGTGTGTGTGTGTGTGTGTGTGTCTGTGTGTGAGAGAGAAAGAAGATTAGGGCAGTGTTTGTGAAGGCATGTGTATGCATATATATTTAATTTAGCGCAGATGCATTCGCTGCTGAACTTGGCTGCTGTGTGCGACTGTCTAGTGTTCAAAGACTGAAGAGTTGGAAGCGCCAATCACTTTTTGTCCTTTGGTTTTCCCTCTTATTTTTCCCCCCACTTTTCTTCTTTACTGTCTATTTGAACTGATTTCAGTTTAAAGTTGTAATTCATACATCTTTTTTTATCAAGTTAATTTTCTTTTAAGTTACTATCTATCAAAGAGTGAGTTAAAACAATGGTGATCCTATGACCCACTAATGAAAAACTTCTACTTGCTTCTTGACTGAGTATTCCAATCTGAGTGTCTGTGGCGACATTCCCTCCCTATAAGATTCTGGTTATGTTGTGCTCCCTTGAAATCAGAAATCGGGAACTTCCAACATGAGTCAGGCTTGTAGTAAGGGCAGAAGTGCAACAGGAACATATGTGTGTGTATGGATTTAAGAGGGTAACACATAGGGGACCGACAGAAAGTAGAGAGGTGAGTGTGTCAAAGTTTACAAAAAAGCAAAAAAAAAAAAAAACGGCCTTACCTACAATTATATCTTATTGCCAAAAAGGCTGCTACAAACAATGTATCTAAAATTTTACAGATTATGTCTTTAAATATTTGATCAACTAGTCGCAAAACAAGACTAAATGATGATTGTTTTTGCAGATGCTTTATGTATTTCTGTCAAAAAATCCTAAGAAAAGACCAAAACCAACAATTCATTGACCAACAAGCGTGTAACCAAAGATTTTAGGCATTTTCACATGCACCACCCAACGGCTGAATGCGCTAACTAAAGCACAAAAAGGTGTATTGATTTGCAACTAAATAATAACCCCAAACAAATGCACTATTTTACCTCTGTTAGAGGACTATGCATTTGCAAAAAGTATCTTGATGCCAGGCTAGCTGTTTTAGAAAAACAACAACTTGAAAATATACATTTTGGTTTATTTTTAAAGGTTTATATCTGTAGCAGGAGGAATGTCCCAGATACTGTAGTGATGGGTAGTGAAGTGATAATGAGGGATGGACTTATAGCATAGATGGTTTAGGTATTTCATGGGATTTGCTGGTTGAATAACAATAATCTTAAATAATGGCAGCCTTAGTCTTTAGGTTTAGTCTAGCATTAAATGTAAATGTGTAGCAGAGTAAGCAGGGAGTATTTTTTTTTGTGTATTTTTGTTCAGGTTTCTATGCAGATCATTCATTCGTAGTACAGTATTTGTCAGAACATGAGTAGATGCATGTGGTGTATAAGTTCCCATTCCACTGTCCCAACCAGGTCACATGTAGATGGAAGATCAAGTAGCGGCTGATATGCCGACAAGGAGAGAGTAGAAGACTGACAGACAGGAAGACTTAAAGTGGGCAAAGAGAAGTGAAGACAGATGGAGGAGACGGAGAACTGGCGTGAGCCCCAACCTGCACTCTGCATGCTCAGTGTGACCTACTTTCCTTTCCTCTCTCTTTTTCTTTTTTCTTTCTTTCTGGGTCTCCTACTCTTTAGCTTCCATCATCTGTGATCCCCTTTCATGTAGCACAAGGAACCAATAAGTCTGAAGAAGGACTCCCACCAGACACTACCACTGATTCCTATCTGTCCATGTCATTCTGTCCTTCAGAGCTGAGCAGGCCGCTGTCTTTCTCCACATCTCACTGTCACAGCCTTGGCTAGTCAACCATGCAGTTTGTCTTTCATCTCCCCTGTGACAATCTAACAATGTACTTTTTTTTAATGAAGGCTATATTAAGTTTGGCGCCACTGCAGAGAACATAATAAGGGTTTTTCCCACAAAGGAATCCATCATTAGACCGTATGTGATTGAAAAGACGACCATCGTGTTGCTGAAATGGTTTTCAGCATGAGGTCATTGTGCCTGATTTGTGAAGTTTATTCAAAGGGATTATGCCATGGTTTCACTGAAGACATTTTGCTCTCATAATGTGTTTACTCACAACATCTGCGCATATTTATTTATATTCTTTATCTCTGGTGTTTGTTCCCAATCCCTTTCCAAAAAGAGAGGATCTGCCATTTCAACACACGTCTGACTTACATCAGACATTTGTCGTTACTTTTTAGCTATTAACATATGTCGGACACATTTTTGGACACACAAGAGTGCATTGTCCTGAAGATGGCCTACAAATGCGTTAAAATGTCACATTCATTTTTAGACTGAATGATTGTCACAGGTTGATTGTTACTGATGATCACGCTGCTTGTACTGTCAATTCAGTTGAAACAGAAACCCCCACTGTTTAACCCAACAATAACTCCTAGTTAAAGTTGCTGGATCTTGCTTATACGTCAACTTCTTATCACAGAGACTTAATACACATTAGTCATTTAAATTCAGTTGCTAAATTTCTGCGGAAAGAAGCAATCTTGATGTATTTTGCAGTTTAATCTGCAGGTTTAATAAGTAAGGCCTGGGATTGCGTGCACCTATGTGAGCCCTTACGTTGCTACCAGCTCTCATATTGTTCCTCTTAAGTCTAAATCCTGCTACTTGTAAATCTCCACTTTTTGAGCTGATTGTTGATTAAAGACTCAAGACATAAAAGAACAATTAAACTGTGACAACCTGTTAAAGGGTCCAGTGAGTCATCTCTCTCAAATACTGTTCTAATGCTGTGCCAGTGTTTTTTTGGACAGCCTTCCATTTGTTGTTTGAGTGAAATCACGAAAGAAAGAAAAGATCACTGACTCACTTGATGTTACAGGAAATATGTGTTTCTCATGAAGCAGAAAATTCTCAACTATGTACATAATCTGGTTTCATTTAACGGTGCAACCAGATGGCCTCGAGGAAATGAATCACTGTTTTATCATAGAATCAATCAAATGTTAAATCAATCACTAACTAACAAAGGATTCTTCCTTCTTTCCCTCCATAGACTACAGGACTGGGCCATGTTTCACCCAGGTGAACAACCAGATGTGCCAGGGCCAGCTCAGTGGAATCGTCTGCACCAAAACTCTCTGCTGCGCCACCATTGGTCGAGCATGGGGCCACCCTTGTGAGCAGTGCCCCGCCCAGCCGCACCCCTGCAGGCGAGGCTTCATCCCCAACATCCGGACTGGAGCCTGCCAAGGTCAGAATCGAAGCACATAGGTCTTTCTCTCTTTCCTGTACACACGCCTGGCAGATCTTCTTTCCAACAGTGTTGAAGGACACACAAACCCAGCCACACACGATCATCACAATAAACAATGCAACCATTACTTCATTCGTCAACATTCCTGCCCACAACATCCTCAAGGTAGTGTTAACAACATCAAGGGTGTTTACACGTACATAGGTACACGTAGGCCGGATGCTGGCTTGTATTTTCCTGTTAAGGTTTTATTCAGCAGAAGCTGTGTACATGCATCTCCATGTCCCTGTAAACAACAGCTTTAGGTGTTGTATCTCTGATTATGAGCTGGTTCCAGCTGTTACTTCAGTCTTTCTTTAAGCTACCTTATTCCCTCACAAAAATAATCCCAACCGATACAGTACAGAGATAACATAACCCAAAACTGAGTCCAAAAGGGTGAGATATGGAGATTATAAGAGAGAAACTGAGGGAAATATGAACTAAGATTCACCTCCTTTCATCAACATTCCTGATGCTGGTGTCCCAGAACCCCCTTAGACCAGTCTCTCCATACATGGCCCCATAGTAACCTATGGTCCCAATCAAACTAAGCAATAAGATTGCATCAATATATGACTCATGTAGAGGTTGTGTCCCTTGTTAAATGAACCCAGCCAGGCTCTTTGTTGCCTCAATCCAGCCCCTCTCAGACAGACACACCCAGCACGACCCTGGGCAGATTGTGATGGTTGACGTCTAGCTGGAGTCGTCACAGAGGGAGATTGTGTTTTTGTACTGACGCTTATAGCACCTGGCCACACTTCAGCAGTATCAGAGTTAAGGACATTGAGTTCACGTATTTATGCTGGGAAGTAGGGGATTACGGCATATTTAAGTGTTGTTTACTTTACAACAGAAAGTTACACATGAGGGGTTTATACCCATAGTCTACTTGTTAGACTTCATGGAGAGATATGTTGACATAGTGTGTGTAAGAAGCCTGGTTCTTGGCACCTGAATCATCCAGTAATTCACATAATGAGTGAAAACAAAAAGTCCAGCACAAAGCAAGTAATAGTCACATTCTTATTTTTTTTTTGTCAGGAGCAAGTCCATCTTTGGGTTCATGTTTGGTCATTTCATTGCACTAAACTAACATGGGCAGAACTGGGTGGAGTGTCCCAGTGGTGTTTATGCAGATCAAATGGTGAAATCCAGCGTTGATCCTTATTTTGTCATGAAATTGCTGTAATGTTCATGGCTCTAGGTATAGCGAGGGAGAAGACACAGATCTTTTAACCTTTTCATCAACTGCTCCGTGATGCATATTCGGGGCCATATTTGCTGGGAAAGTATGTAAATTGAGTGGGGCTGCCAAAATATCAGAAATATTTCAATGTAATGCACTCAGTCTCTGCAACAATAATTGATGTACGTATATCTTGCAAATATTTAGACATCTGATAACAAGGCCTTCCATAAGATATAATACCAGACATATATACGAATAGGTCTGTATCTATTATTTATGAGGGAAATTCAAAAAGGTAACACATCTGGGATCAGTAACTGGTTTGTATTTAGCTCCACCACGTCCTTAGGTATGCTAGTGGGAGACAATCACTCACGTCTCTGTGACTCAAATACCTCCTCTCTTAACTCTCTTTTTCAATCTGTCTGTACTTCCTGTGCTCTCTGAATCTCTGTTTCTACTCTTTCACCTCTCTCTCTTTCTCTCTCTCTCTCTCTCTCTCTCTCTCTCTCTCTCACACACACACACACACACACACACACACACACACACACACACACACACACACACACACACACACACACACACACACACACACACACACACACACACACACACACACACACACACACACACACACACACACACACACACACACACACACACACACACAGACAGCCTAGAGAAATGTTTCTCTGGCAGAAGTACAAAGCACACCTGACCATGAATCTAAATGTAAAGATTGCACTCCAGGCTCCACATCAGGATGTTGGCTCATAGATGCTTTATTCCTCTCTCAGCCTTTTGGCTGAAAGAGTTCCTCACCACAAGACAGTATTTTCCTTTTTGAGAAAGAAGCAGAGATTGAATGTACGTGTGTGTGTGTGTGTGTGTGTGTGTGTGTGTGTGTGTGTGTGTGTGTGTGTGTGTGTGTGTGTGTGTGTGTGTGTGTGTGTGTGTGTGTGTGTGTGTGTGTGTGTGCATGTCCAAGGGTACAGTATCCGAGGTATTCACAGTTTCTTACAGGAATCGCCCTCTGACTTACGTATCCTTAATACTGGGGAAAGTGACTCACATTGAATGCTGGGAAAAACGTACATTTAAAAAGCCATTTCCTGTTAAACAAGAGCTGGAGTGGGTCTTTTTTCTGGAAGTGGTCTCAGGCATCACTGCTGGCGCCACATTACTTCACCTCATTCCCTTTGCAAAGATGTAGCAGAAAATAATGAATAACAGTGTTTTGGAGACAGAAGACAAGCCAGAAACATGCTCTAAAATGTTCTTTGAACCATAGTTAACTGATATAAGCATATATGTATATAGAATACACATTGTTTTAAGTTAGTCCTTTGTAATTCTTGGTGTAATACAAACAGGATGCTGCATCTCTTCAAGCAATGCTCTGCAGATGACAATACTTTTAAGAACTTTTGTTGTTTTCTGCTTTTGTCTCTTCTCATCTATTTGTCTTTCCTTCTTTTCTCAGATGTGGATGAGTGCCAGGCAGTGCCAGGTCTTTGTGCCGGAGGTAACTGCATCAACACTGTGGGATCCTACGAGTGTAAATGTCCTGCCGGCCACCGTCAGAGTGAAACCAGCCACAAATGTGAAGGTGAGTCTGATCTGATCAAGACTGAGTAATGCAGTTGATTTAACACAAATACATGTTCAACAGTTAAGAAATAAGCATACATAATGAGGACCAAAGGTATTAATTTGATTCAAATTCATGTGCGGCCATTATTTTCTGAATTGCCAAATTATGTTAACTGTTTTCTTTCTGATCCAAAACAACACCACTGAATTCACTGATATGAAACAAAGAAAAACACGCTAATGTTAGAATTTTGAAAGAGGGATTCAGGGAAAACCCGGAGAATAAGATCTGTGACAAACAAACGTTTGTGATAATGTTGTTCAGCAAGACTTTCTTCTCCAATGAAACACCACCATAATGTATGATTTCAGAGGCATAAATCAACAGATTTAAAAGCTAACTTTAGGCTATAAACACACTGCATCAACACCCCTAGCTTCCATTTGATTTCTCGTGTTTGGCGTGATGACGTTTGACAACCTCTGTAGTCTCATTCAGCCGCTTTATAAGACCCGTAAAAGCTTAAAAATTCAAAAAGTAGGGTTTTTATTGACAAATTTTATGTTGTAGAATAAAACGGGAAAATGTATTCAGCTTGTGTTAACCACAGACATTATTTCAGGAATCTAACAAAAAGCCTATTCAGAAAACCCATTGGTTTCAAGGCGAGGAAATCGGAAAAATGCTAACTCATTTCAGGGTTTTAGGACTCATTACTGCAGCACTCTATAACTACAAGCTGTTTTTTTTTTTTCAATTAATGATTGACAAAACATTGCAAAATATATCAATCGTATTTGAATGCAGAGTACTTGAGCGTGCAAACTTTTCATCAGTCCAAAAGAATAAAAAACTAAAATGAGATATACGGCAGGGATCAGTTTACAGCGTTTAAAAAGTTAGGAGATGTTCAAAGTTAAAGAAGACACATGGAAACACATGCAGAGTGGATTCACATTACAATGTGTTGATTGGGTGGAATTTAAACAATGTCCAGGCTAAACAGTGCGATAGTTAGCCAGGCAGGGGTTGTGTCTGTTGGACTGGAGCCGATGTGTTCTTAGTTTTTAGGGAGGATTACAGAAAGCCCTTAAACTGTTTCAGCCAGATGACATCTATTCTACTGAACAGACCAAGGCCGTACTGACTATCAGTGAATCAGTGTATGAATTATTATCTGCATTCTCTTTTTATTAACTTGTAGCATGGCTGAGAGCTGCACCACATACAGAAAGAAAACTAGCGTCTCCACATGGAAAGCAATTACCGTGACATACACAAAAAGTGATTTATGTCGTAGTGGATAAAGGAGGAAACAGGGAGGATGACTTCACTAAATTCGCCCAGTCCCAGTCTCAGTCTCAGATGTGGTTTTGGGTCGTTGCCAACAACGGTTCAGGACTTACAGTAAGAAGAGATGTTGAGCGCTGCTCAAAACATTTGGGTGTGGATGTTGTAGCCACATTCCACCTCAGAGAGGGCTGAGCAGTTATACTACAAGAGCGCGAGACAAGGTAGAAATAGTAGGGATAGAAAGTCCTGTAAGCTTTCTACCCCCTAAATGGTTATTTTTACCTTAAATTACACACTCTTCCTCTTTCTGCCACTTAATGAACAATGTGAGCTTTATCTTTTTCAGCAAAGATGAGGTGGTCACAACAAGAAAAGACCTGCAGCCTGGTGCACACTAAAGCATTTTTAAATCTTGATTGATTTAAAAAAAAACGTGAGAGACCAAAGACGTAAAGCAAGAATCAGAACTGACCATCCATTGAGGCGAACTATCGTCGTCAAATGCTTGCACTTGTGTTTGCTATGCTGTGCACCAAAAAAATAAAAATGCATGACCTTAAACAAGCACTAATGTAATTCCACAAGCTTTTCTTCCTTTTCACCTTCCACCTGGCTCAGGAGACAAAAGTTTTTATTCGCACTGTTGGCAGATTTCTGTTCTTCACAAGTCTGCAACATCCAGTTGGTGATGCTTCCGGTTCAGCTCGTTCTCATTGGCTGTTGCAATATTCCATCACTGTTCTTACAGGATTTCAAGTCGTTTTATGATTCGAAATTACAATTGTTATGAGGGGTGAATCACTCCCCAAAAGTCTCCAATTATCCTCTAGTGTGGGGCCAGCATAATGACTGATGTTGAATCTGAAATCAATACAATACAGTTCTGTCTGAAAAACAATAATACCGTATAACCCAGGCAAGAGCAACAAAGAGCAACAAACAAGCTGTTGGACATTTTTCCTCAATTAAATAAGTGAACAATTGCTGATTAAGTATCAAAATAGTTATCGATCTACTTACAGACTGATCTTGTCAGCATTAAACAGGACAATACAACTCTTAAGACAGCAAACTGGCAAACCACTTCTAAATCGCTCTATTTGGAAAACGGATCCTCAAAATGATGTGGATCTTTTGCATCAATAACTTCTATCAGAAAGCACGTCCAGAATGTACTGATGTCAGCTCTGCTGTTGATCTGTTTATTTATTTATTTAAGGTTTTTTATAATTTGATTGAGAAGAGAAAGAGTTCAGTGTTTGTGAAGCTTGTAAAAATAAAAGAACCGTTGTGACGTGTATCTGAAGTCATGGATCTGCAGGAAACACATGTTTAGTGAAATCTCAGGAACAATCAAACCAGGTCCTTTGGGGAGGTTTTACTGAAATGCCCTTCTAGCTAATGCACAAACAAGCCTCCCTTAGAGCTTTCACAGTGAAATTACGGAGGTTTGGGGGCAGTTAAGATAAAGTGCAGTTAAGATGTCATGGGTATCTGATTGTTTTGGGCACAACAAGGCACCTGGTTTTATGGCCTGCTTTTAGTTCAGACTGTGCTCCTTTTCCCCCTCCCCCTCCTCTTCTTTCTGCTTTTTTCTGCTTCTCCTACCATTTTCCTTCCATAAATACGGTCCTTTGGCTCAAAACCAGCTGTTAGTGCTGAACAAAGAAACACTTACGACATTTGGGAGACTTTCTTATTACACACACGGACCTCCTCGTTGCTCTGACACTCACAGATTCTCACGAACTCACGCTAAACACACACACACACACACACACACACACACACACACACACACACACACACACACACACACACACACACACACACACAGTTTCACACATCAGAGTTTAGATTACATGAAACAATGGAAAATGGAAATCCACACACAGTTTATCCTAGTTTTTCCACATATATTATAGAGATACACACAGTTGCACAGGCAGACTTGATCGCTCAGTTTTAGACATGTATCTGCACATTTCCCTCCACACACAGTGGTCAGTCCAACAGCACTACGTCTGTGTGCAGCGTAATGTCTGGCGTGTTGTTGTTGCTGCTGACACAAGGTTTATTTGGCTGGGCTTTTACAGCCTCACCTAGGCCTTCTGCCACTGCTGTCGGACAGGAGGCAGCCTCTTAGCTTCCAGCGGCAGGCGCTACTACATACACACTGAGACAAAGGAAAACACACATAGATTTAAGTTACACCCGCTCTACTCCTAGAAAGACAAACACTAACACACCCTTCACTTTCCCAACTTGATGTGCAGGGTACACACACATACATAACCCCACACAGCGCGTCTGCAATATTGCTGTAATTGTGCCCCGCAGTGGTGCAGTAATTACGTATACGTATAAATAAGTGTGACACATCATAAAAACCCAATACCTTCTGGAACTTCACTTCGGGTTCCCCCCGTCATGGAGCAATGAGGCTCCCTCCCACTAAATAATGCAACTTAATGCCGTCATAAAGAGTACCACACCTCAGTGAGCCCTGCCAAGCACCATCCCCAGGTATTCGCAGACATCATACACATTTCTGAGTCAAACCATGGCATGTATAAAATAAGGGAGCTTATTCACTGTAACCTGGGGAGTTTCTTTTTGTGCGGCCATTTCTTCCAATGTAGTTGCTATCTATGGTTTGGAAGCAATTGTAGATATCACAATTACACATAATCAAGCCAAGGTGTGGTCTCCAGTACATTACATTCAGTGTCAACCAACAGTAACAGGAAAAAGCCAAAACCCAACACTAAAATGTACTATTATAGTCAACTGCCTGTGGTTAGAAAAAAGAAACACAATGACTCTGTTCTATGTAACATTGTGACATCGGCCTCCCCTCTGTGTGAAATGCAAAAATTCTTTCTTACAGACTTTGCAAAATGCGTTGTTTGGATCTCATAAGGCAGCAATGATCTCTGGGTATTTTGCCATCCAGTCCTCCCAGTACCTGCACTCACATTTTTGCTTTTTGTCTGGATATTCACCAGGTCCCTGGTCAACAGGCTGCATGTCAGAAATAGATGGTTTCCCTCCGTAAATGTTTTAACTCAACAACTCATAGCTGCTATGCATAGTTGTTCATCAATTTGCCGCACTACTGTACACGGCTAAAAAAAGGACAACAGACATAATTCATGTAGGCTACAGACATAACATAACAGTGCCCGCTGTGGGCAATTATGTTGAACTACGATCAGTATTTAATTTTTTATTAGGCTATAACTGTTTCTGCTCGTAATTCAGGACTGTCCTGAATTTTTATGATTTAACTGTATATGTGTGTGTGTGTGTGTGTGTGTGTGTGTGTGTGTGTGTGTGTTTCAGACATTGATGAATGCAGCACCATCCCTGGTGTGTGTGATGGAGGAGAATGCACCAACACCGCTGGTAGCTACGTCTGCACCTGTCCACGCGGCTACGTCTCCAGCACGGATGGCTCCAGATGTGTCGGTGAGTGTCTCACTCACAAACACACACACACACACACACACACGCACGCACGCACACGCACACACACACACACACACACACACACTTTACTCTCTGTCATTTGTGCGTTTCCTCACCCTCCAGCTAGCTAACAGCTTCACATCTGGCCGCTAACTTCCCTCCCTCCATCACTGCTTCCTGTGAGTAAAGTTTGGATGAGTCAAACTGGCCTGTGGTCACCATGTGCAGACAAACACACTTGCACGCACTATTTGGCCTTGACAGTATTAATCTACTCTAATGTTAGTGCCCCTCTGACTCATTCACACATATGCTGACACAAATAAAGTGCATACTTTACTGACATGTCCCATGAAACACTACCAGGTGTTAATGTATTCCTGCAATCCTCACCAATCATGGCAGCCACAGAGAAACACAACCAGGTGTTAATACATTATTACAAGATTTAGCCCCAAAATGGACAGCTCAGGGTCTGTCTGTTTCACTCTATCAGCATCACAGGCCCAGCTCAACTCCAATAAAAGCAAAGTAAAACCTCTGGGTGTCTGTAATTGGAAATACATGTTTCTTCCCAGTTATTTTACTACTTTTCATGCAATCTATCCTCAATCCTCTGTGGAGCTTTTGTTTTTATTTTTGGAAAAAGTAAAAGAGGAAATGGATCGAAAATACCAAGAAGAAATCAGATAATCGTAAATCAGACTGTTCTCATTCACTGCTCATGGTGTTAGTTAAGTACGTAATACATACTTATTTGAACCAAACCATGTTCTTTTCCAACAATATTACTAATGTAGTGCTGTTGCCTACACTGTTAGGGGGGCTTGCGCAGGTGCACTGATCGCTCATGTTGCTGGTATAGGTTGCGTACATACTGTAAACATGATGGGAGCTGATCTCACAGGTGGTGTGTGAGCTTGCCTGTCATGTGTTGGATTGTTTAGCTTCAGTGTAAAGGCATATGGTGTTTAAGGGAAACCTAAGAGGACGGAGGAACCAATTCACTATAAAAATTAAAAGCATTGGAGACAGGAGTTAAAAGACGGGATCATTAAAAATAAACTAAGTGGCAGCCTGGTGTATCTATACCAGTGTGTGTATGTGCATGAGTGATAGAAAGGGGAGAGCATGTTGGGGCAGCGCTCTGATCACCCACATCCAAAAGTTCTCCATATGTTGACCGTTATGCGTGTCCATGTTTTTCCCTTTTTTCTCCCTCCTTGTTCCACTGCCATCCCCTCTCTTCTGCTTTGTTCTGAAGATATATGTTGCTCTCTCTCTATATATATATGTCTCTCTCTCTTTCCAGAGTATAGTGTGGATCACAGCAATCGTCTGTCTTCCAGTTCATAGTTCAGTGATTTACAATAGAAAAGTCTCTTTATTTACTCTGGAACTGTACATCTTTTCTCTTGTGTTTTTTTTTTTTTAACTATTTATCTACAAAACTGAAAGATTCATGCACTCTCATCCTCCTTATCTATCTTACTGTTTCCCCTTGGACCTTTTCGCCCTCCCATCCTCTGACATTCGGATCCTGTGCCCCGTTTCCTTCATTTGTGGCTTCCATTTGCTCTTCTGCAGCCTGCTGAAGGGAGAGAGAAGCAAGGGAGAGAGCAAATAAAACAAGTGCCAGACAAAACCCCCACATATCCTTCCTACGTCTCTGTCCTACTGCCAATATGGACAAGACTAGATTTGGAGGAGACAGAGACGGAGATAACACAAACAAAACCAGACTACACCGGGTCAGGTCCAAACCAAAGTCACACTTGACACACAAACCTGGGAAAGGCAAATCTCATGAATTCAGCTTGTTTCCTCTTCATGTGACCAACACACTTTGACACAGTTTCCCGTAGTGTCTGATCTCCTTTTTTGTGGTCATAATATAAGGCAAATTAAAGAGAGTAAAATTGTCTTTAAAGGGGCTGATCACTCACTCTTGCCCTTGTGTTTTAGAACCAGGGTGTATACTGTAGCTCCCGGAGGCTGCAGTGAATGGACTGTGTTATGCACTGTACTGTAGTAAAGTAGGCCAGTGGGAGCTGTTGGGGGGGCCTTACGGTAATCAGAGCCTAATGCCCTGTCACACGGTGGAAGCTTGAAAAAAAAAACCAAGACCTGTCCAGTCAGTCAGTCTGTAAAAACACCTCAACAAATGAAAGCATATGCTTGTGTAGTGGAGCAACACTAGCAAGCAAACCACGGTCTGGATCCAATTTAAATCATCATCATCCTCATCAGCAAACCCCCGGCTCCCTCTCCGTTCCCTTTCTCCTCCCCCCAGCCTCCAGCTCGATCATTCCTATGGGATGTTTTTTTTAGATTGTGCGTATTCGGGTACATTTTTTCGTGAATTTGCACAAGCATATGTGTGTGGGTTCATGCGTGTTTTGTGGACGTGTATGGGAATGCATATCCGTATGTGTAATTGCATGTAAATGTGTGTGTACTGTACAAAATGTGCTCCCAGACACAGCGCAACCCCTCATGTTTTATCTAATTGGCAAGAATTGCTCCACATGGAACTGATTAATTCCAGACTGCTGGCTCATTAGTGAGTTAATCGACTTGCTCTCCACCCTCCACTCCCCCCTGACTTTCTGCTTTCCCCTTCTTCTCCCAGTTTTTTTTGTAGATGCACTTCTCTTTCAAATAAGTTGTTCACTTTTTTAAACAATACTATGCATTATCTCCCTCTCACTCTGCCCTTTTCCCTTTCTTTCCTTAAATACCCAGAAACCCCCTGTCTTCCTCCTCTCCATTTACTCCTTACACACGCTCTTTGAACCACAGTCCCCTCTCCTGCCCCATTGACCCTGACCTGGAAAACTGTAACAAATAAGAGCCTTTTGGAGGCCCTTCAGATGCCTGCAGTTAGTCGAGACCCCAGGCAACCTTTCCCACTGCCAGCCCATAAAGAAGCTTCCTCCCCAGCCACTGTGGAAAGGCCAGGCCAGCCCTCTGACTTACAGAACCGCTGTTTCGAGAGCAGTGATTACCTGTAACCTTTTCCCATAGATAAATCGTTGTCAGTGCCGGTTATAGTACCAAACTTGCTGTTACCTGAAGTCCTGCATTTAAAGAGTCACTTAACATCAGGCTTTATAACATCTTACAGTGATGTCACAGTGTACTGACACACACTGGAGTACGCTGCTACATCACTACTGCAAGATAAAACCACCGGAGGTCAGCGACACCACGGAATCTAAGCTCCTGTTAAATTGCTCTTTAAGTTTTTTTTTTGGGGTGTATATGTAGCAAGACATCTAATCTAAATGTCCCACTTTGCATTATTTTCTTCTTTTGAGTGTTGAGTTATTATACATTACCTATCAGATGCTTTATTTAGTCTAACAATGCTTTATAGTCACTTTAGTAAGTTAAGATTGGTAATTTATCCTAAAAACATCACTTACAGTTGTCATCTTAATCTCTAAAATAAAATACTCTACTGAGTACCAATAGGTCAACAATATAGTCAAGATTAGGAGAACTCCATGAGAAGATCATATTATTTTCCAGCTCTGCATATTATTGTGCGCCTACACATTAGATAGCTTACATCTTTAATGATTAAATTACACTGTTTCAGCTTTAACTTCAACTTACATAAAACACAGGATACATAAAACATAATTAAATACATACTTTTCTTTTTATTTGACTTCAGTTACGGTGATCTGTTGATCTTATGCGTACAGTATGCCTGCTGGTGTCGTCTAATACTGTTAATTTGTCCTCTCTTCCTTCAGATCAGCGTGTGGGTACCTGTTTCGCGGCTCTGGCTAACGGCCGCTGTGCTGCGGAGCAGAGCGGTCAGTACACCAAGATGCAGTGTTGCTGTGACACAGGACGCTGCTGGGCTTTGGGACAGATCCCTGAGATGTGCCCTGTCAGGGGGTCTGGTGAGTACACATGAAAACAAGATACATCTTTCATCTTCAAACTGTTATATGCTTGAAATCAGGACAGAACATCCATAATCTTCTTACTTTGCTGACAAAAAAACTGGCTCTCTTCAATAAATTGTCTATGATTGGCATGAGCACAGGCAGAACATAAAGCCAAGCTTCAAGCCAAATTAGTAAAACGCAGAAATGTTAAACTAGGAAGGACTGCTGAAAGCTTTTAGTTTGTGTGTGTGTGTGACAGAGAGGGAAGGGCATCCAGTCGAACTGATGAGCATGAGGTCATGAGCACAAACTGAACAGAAAAAGATGGAAAAGATTTGTGTGAAGATAATGACCCATCATCTCCTCAGTCAAGCTGGAATTCAGAAAACTCTTCCTCTGCGTGAGACTGTGTGATCCAAAACTGATCTGTTACAGAATGTTCTGCTGCTTTCACTGGCACCGCCAAAAGTGTGTGTGTGTGTGTGTGTGTGTGTGTGTGTGTGTGTGTGTGTGTGTGTGTGTGTGTGTGTGTGTGTGTGTGTGTGTGTGTGTGTGTGTGCGTGTGTGTGCTTGATTTATTGTGACTGTCAAACTCAGTGAAGAACATGCAAACATACAGTACTGCACATGTATACTGTAGACACACAGACAAAGTACCTCCATACATTACGGTACATTTTTTCATTCATACAAACACAGACTTACTGTAACTACATGCCAAAGCAGAGTATTCACATTTTTCACTTACTACTTGGTAAGACTTTACTCCAGTTAAAGCATATCTGAATCCAATAAAACAGTAAGATGCTCAATGAAATTAGTGAATTCTGCAACTCCAGAAAAAAGTGAGTTTCAAGTGTATGTGCTGTAGGATGGATCAAGTGATCCCAAGTCCCTTTCAGTCTAAATTACTGTAATAATCCTTGTTGGCACAACTTTGAGAGCTTAAAATATTAATCTTCTTCAGCTTCGTGTGGCTTGAAGCAAATGAAACATAACCTACAGTCGAATGCATCCACTGACTTGTTCCCTGTGATCTTTGTCTCTCTTGTAGATGAGTACAGACGTCTATGCATTGTAGGTGTTCCCCAAGGACATGGCCTTCCTCATGTCTACCCCAACGGACACTTCCCCAACACCAACGGTGGCAACGGGTACAACTACGGATACAAGTTCCCCAGCGGGCCTAACGGTAACGGTAACGGAGGCATCGGTGGCAATGGCGGAGGAAGCTTTGGAGGGAATGGTGGGAGCTTTGGAGGTAACGGAGGAAGCTTTGGAGGCAATGGAGGAGGACACCAAATAGGTGAGTTGCTCTGTGGATTTGAAGAATCCTGTTAAACAGGACTGTATAAAAAGGCTCATTCCTCAGTTTGAAAATGGATTTCTTTTTTGTATTTGTAGGCACGGTTACTGTGAATGACACCATTGACGTATGCAAACATTTCACCAAGCTGTGTCTGAATGGACGCTGCATTCCCACACCCACAAGCTACCGCTGCGAGTGCAACATGGGCTACAGACAGGATGTCCGTGGGGAGTGTATTGGTAAGAAACATGATCTCACACACTGTATACTGTGTAAGTGCAATGTGCACAGGCAAAGGTCTGGTTCTCAATAACCTTCCTGAGCCATACAGGCAGACTCAAGTGACTACTGTATGTGACAATGCCGAAGTTAATTGCATGCGCTGTACTGCCATCTTCTGCCGATTTAAGGAACTTAATACAAGTGTAGTTTAATGGTGTTCTTTTTGTTTGATGTCCACTCTGACAGTCGGGATAGGTTATAGTTTTTTGTTTGATTTATTTCTTTCTCCCCAGATGTGGATGAGTGTGTGAGTAATCCATGTATCAATGGAGACTGTGTCAACACAGCTGGAGGGTACCACTGCAAGTGCCATGAGGGCTACCAGGGGACCCCTACCAAACAAGCCTGCATCGGTATGTCCCAAGATGTTTCTTTATTTTCAATCTTGTACACATGTTTCACTGAAGTAGTGTAAACACATTTCCCTTAAGCTTTGTTGCATAGTTTAATGTGACAAAACTAAGCCATGTCCATCTTCCCTCTTCCTCCTCTCTTAAGATATTGATGAGTGCATTGTGAACGGGGTGATGTGTCGCAATGGCCGCTGTGTCAACACAGAAGGAAGTTTTCAGTGCATCTGCAATGCTGGCTTCGAGCTCACTCCTGATGGAAAGAACTGCATCGGTAAGGAGCCAACACAGACGCAGGTCAAACTACACGTGAACTTTCACCTTTTATGAACTCAACCTAAATCCTCCTCTTGTATCCCTCCAGATCACGACGAGTGCGCCACCACAAACATGTGTCTCAATGGCATGTGTATTAATGAGGACGGCAGCTTCAAGTGTATCTGCAAGCCCGGCTTTGCTTTAGCACCTAATGGACGCTACTGCACTGGTATGAATGATTAAGCCTGCTGTGTTGATAGAATTGGTATTTTTTTAAATCCTGCAGAGCCCTTTTTACACAAATTTGTGCCCAATGTCCGTCTTTTCGAGAGATAAATTTTATTTTTTCTGAAAAACTTCAAGACTTTTTTCCTTTTATTTTGCCGTGTTGCTAATGAGTCAGCTGGGGTTCAGTGAAAAAACTGACTTTCATTACCCAGATGGTTGAAATGTGAATTTATAGACAAATTATTGCACCAACTTTATGTTAAGCATCTGGAATGATAAAAAAAAAAATCTCACCATTAGTTTGTCAATTGAAATAGCCCCTTCTGCAAACATTTTAGCTCATGAACTGAACCCGACGCGTGATGTACACATTATGTGCCCTCTCTCCATCAGACATCGATGAGTGTCTGACTCCTGGCATTTGTATGAATGGCCGCTGCATCAACTCTGAGGGCTCCTACCGCTGTGAGTGCCCTCCAGGCCTGGCTATTGGTGTAGATGGAAGAGTGTGTGTGGACACGCACATGAGGACCACCTGCTACGGCGCGATAAAGATGGGCACGTGCTCGCGGCCTTTCCCTGGTGCAGTGACCAAGTCCGAGTGCTGTTGTGCCAATGCTGAACATGGCTTTGGAGAGCCTTGCCAACCCTGCCCCTCCAGAAACTCAGGTTTAATTTGCTGTATAATGTTTATTTCTATTCTTGGAAATCTTGGTTGAAAAAAAAAAAATCATCTAATGTCTTTTTATCATGTTTGTTTCAGCTGAGTTCCAGGCTGTATGCAGCAGTGGTATTGGCATTACTGCAGATGGCAGAGGTGAGTATGCTGTTCATGAGTGTTAATGTTCCCACAGTGCTGTGTGTGTGTGTGTATTTATGTTTGTTTGTTTATTTGTGTGTGTGTGTGTGTGTGTGTGTGTGTGTGTGTGTGTGTGTGTGTGTGTGTGTGTGTGTGTGTGTGTGTGTGTGAAACACTCATATCAATATTCATCTACGCAATACCTGTCCTTTCCTAGACATCAATGAGTGTGCCCTGGACCCAGACATTTGTCAGAACGGCATATGTGAGAACCTGAGAGGAAGTTATCGTTGCATCTGTAACATCGGTTACGAGTCTGACACCAGTGGCAAAAACTGTGTCGGTGAGTGGAGTGGAGTCTTTTTAATGAAACAGTACATACCCAGCTAGCAAAGTGATCCTGGTTTCTGTCTTCAGGTGAAACTAAGACACAGTGTAACAGCAGCACAAACAGAGAAGAGTCACCAAATTGTACATCAGTATCTTTTAAAGTTTGCTAACATTAGGCACAACAAGCTACTGGTCAAACCAGACCAAGTAAGGGTGTAGCAGCAGCAGTGAGTTTATTATTATTAATGAAAAAAGTGTGTGTTATATAGCTTATAGCTTTAAAGGTCACTACTACTGGTTTGCATGATAGCCCTCTAATTGGAAAATAATAAATAAACTTAAGCATCTTTCCAACTCTAGAATTGTTCTATTGTACATATTTGTAGATTTTTTATAGTGTATTTTAAATATTTTTAGTGTAGTTCTGTTTATTATTATATTATTTTCTTTACTGTTGCAGTACTTTGATTTTCCTTTGCCTCTTAAAAACCAAGGTGATGGGTGTGAAAGCCTACTTGGCAAAAAAGCTTACTCTGATTCTAAAACTGTTTGTTATTTTCTAACCATTGCCTTCTTTTGCCTCCCTACAGACATCAATGAGTGTCTGGTGAACCGTCTGCTTTGTGACAACGGTCTGTGCAGGAACACTCCCGGCTCCTATACCTGCTCCTGTCCTAAAGGATTTGTCTTCAAACCCGACTCAGAGACCTGCGAAGGTGAGCACACACATGCACACACATTCTCTCACGTGTTTGTGCTGCTTCACATCCACGTGTTGTCATGATTTTTTTTTTTTACCGAAAATCAAGATCATTATGAGGTGACATTATTACCAGATGTGTTGCATTTAGTTTCCAGTAAACATGTGGCCAATGGAAAGGAGACACACACCTTGTTACTGCCAAATGGTGATGATGATCCATTTGAATCAGCCTCTCAGCCTTGACCTCAGGTGTGTGTTTGCATATGTTTCAGATATCAACGAATGCGATTCCAGCCCGTGCATCAATGGAGTATGTCGCAACGTGGCCGGGTCCTTCAACTGCGAGTGCACCCACGGCAGCAAGCTGGACTCCACCAACACCATCTGCGTGGGTAAGACGTTTGTACTCCCAAATGCTTGACGCGAATAAGAGCAGCACAGTTCTAGAAACTGCTTGTGCGAAAAAATGATTACACACAGAGACACGAGTGTCAGTGGGAAATAATTGGAGTCTAATTATTCTAATCAAGGTTTACTCTTCGCTTTTGTAAACAAACATTCAATTGGTTCAGGTTTCCAGGAGCCATACAGAAACATTATCATCCTCAGATGTTGGGCAAAATGACACACATAGATGATTTATTACATAAATACTCGCATGCACAGCCTTGGTTCACATGGAGATTGCTTTGCCTCATAGAGATCTGCCTCAGATTCAAAATGACATTTGGTATGTAAGACTCTCTGCTGAGGTTAAATATTCCACTTGTTTGGAGTTTTTTTTACTTTTGGGAATTCATTCTAAGAAAGCTACATGCTAATAAAGAATACAGATGTTATTGTAAGTGGAAGGGAGAGTGAGTCATTAAATAAATACCAATACATATTGCACGAGCTGGCTCTGTCAGAGGACGACAAATTCCTCTGGTTTGGTTTGTTTTTCTTTTATGTTTTTAGAGCCCATCACTCAGCGGGGGAAGAAAGGGAAAGTAAATTGTGGTTTCATGTTTGGGTGGCCTTGAGATTTTGGAGAAAAGGTTTCACTGTTATAACTGTATACCCTTTCAGTTAATTAGGAATTAAATAGCATAGGATTAAATGTAATGATGCATAGCGTGCAGCTAAAGACACGCGTTTTATGGTAGCAAGGAATGTTTGAGGTGACATTTTGACTGTGTTTGGTGTATTTTGTTGCCAAAGTTAAAGGTGCCCTGTGGCGATTTAGACAGTTTGACCACGAGTGGTGATGTTGAGTAATATTTTCATGAGTGGATAACTTTTTCTTGTATCTTGTGCTCTTCTAGGACATGCACAAGGAAAATATTTCAAAATAATTGTCAAATATTTTATGAAGAAGGAACCGTATGCAACACATTTCATAACATTATTAAAGGTCCCAAATTTAGATATGTCACGTTTCCATGTCTTTTTCAATTATATAGCAGATTGAAGTGCTACTGTGAAAGTATCAAAACGCTTAATCCACAGAGAAATGCACACAGCTTGTATTCAGAAATTGTGTCTTTAAATGAGCTGTTAGGCGCTAAAACAGAGAGTGAATACAAGTATAGTTAGACAGACAGTATAAGAAAAAGTGTGTGTGGCTTTTTTTTAACATTAAAGCATTTAAACATGCTTGAGTAGAAATCTCAAAATATGTATGAGTACGAGCCTTAAAATGAGCATGATATGGGACCTTGAACTTTCTGGGGAGGCCCCACAAGGTATCTATAATCATGTCTTCTCTGTTGTAACTCCGGCTCCACAGACAGCATGAAGAGTACTTGCTGGCTGACGATACAAGACAGCCGCTGTGAGGTCAACATCAACGGAGCCACACTGAAGTCTGAGTGCTGCTCCACGCTGGGAGCCGCCTGGGGCAGCCCCTGTGAACCCTGCGAGATTGGTCAGTTCTTACATAAAGATGCTGCTAATTTTATAAGCCAGTGTTTAATGTTTGTAATTCTGACAATTTTTATGCATACACATGACAAGGTTTTAGTCCTCCAGAGTTAAGGTCTTAGATTTGTTGAAAAACCTCTGAAAGAGCATTTTGATAAGAGTTTAACAAGAAAATGCACCACTGAGGGGTTGATTTGCGTTAAGAAATGCTTTACAATTACATTACTAGCATTATTAGTACCATCATATTGTGGACATCATAACCAAATTTAAATTTGAAGCCAATTTTGCATACTACACTACAAACAGCGCTCATACATATAATGACCTTATTTCATCTCCCAATCATCTCGTGTCCCCTCAGACACTGCCTGCTCTCGAGGGTTTGCTCGTATGAAGGGCCTCGTCTGTGACGGTAAGAACATTCAATGACTTAATGAACTGTGACAAACCTGCAGCGCTCCCTTCATCCAACGACATGAAATCATCTTTTTGTCCTTGTAATGTGCCTTAATGTTTTCCCTGTAGATTTATTTAAAAAAAAACAAAAAAAAACCTTTGTGCATGTTTCACCTCGTAATCACGGTTCTTAAATGTCCCCCTCCCTGCAGACATTAACGAGTGTGAGGTGTTCCCCGGAGTGTGCACAAATGGTCGGTGTGTGAACACCCAGGGCTCATTCCGATGTGAGTGTGCTGAGGGTCTCACCTTGGACAGTACTGGACGCACTTGTGTGGGTAAGAGGACTGAGCCAGGTGTTTTTGCCACTGCACTGTTAGTACAAAACTTAGAAAAAGAGGTGACTTTGTTTTTTAATTTCATAACCAACTTTCTATAGATACGCGCAGTGAGCAGTGCTACATGAAGTGGCACGAGGATGAGTGTGGTGAGCCGCTGCCAGGGAGATACCGTGTGGACATGTGCTGCTGTTCAGTGGGTTCCGCCTGGGGCATCGACTGCGAGGAGTGTCCAAGATCAGGCTCACCTGAGTACAGATCCATCTGTCCCAGAGGGCCCGGCTTTGCTAACAGAGGAGAAATTCTGACTGGAAGGCCTTTCTACAAAGGTAAGAACATTTTTCAACTCGCTAAAAGTGGACGCTTTGTATCCAGATGCGTTGTGGCACCATGATGGTGTACATTTGTTGGTAGATCAGCTGGTCAGAGAATAAAGTCTGATCTGTAATAGACGTGTCAAATATTATATTTTTTGTAGCCAAGGTAATTTATTTACATATGTCTTCCTCTCCAGATGTAAATGAGTGTAAGGTCTTCCAAGGTCTGTGTACTCATGGAACTTGCAGGAACACCATTGGCAGTTTCAAGTGTCGCTGCAACAGTGGCTTCGCTCTGACCGCAGAAGAGAGGAACTGCACAGGTACGAGAGAGGGAGTCGAATTTATTTAATCCAAATAAAACGCTAGTAAGCAGTTTTTGAGTGTTCCTTTTTAACGTCTGTGTTTCAGACATAGACGAGTGCCGCATCTCCCCGGACTTGTGTGGTCACGGTGCCTGCGTCAACACACCTGGCAGCTTCGAGTGCGAATGTTTCGAGGGATATGAGAGCGGCTTCATGATGATGAAGAACTGCATGGGTAAGTTGGAAACAAATTCACACACACTCTTATACCATTTTCAGATGATGTGCCCTGTTTGAATTTACATCCACAGCATGGTATCACAGATCACCTAATCTTTCCATTACTTCCATGTTCCTTCCCTCTTGCTATTCATCTTTTCCTCCTTTCTTCCCTCTTCATCCCCCCTCCCCTGCCTTCCTCTCTGCTGACAGACATTGACGAGTGTGAGAGAAACCCCCTATTGTGTCGTGGAGGAACCTGCCTGAACACAGAAGGGAGTTATGAATGTGAATGTCCCACCGGACACTCGCTCAGCAACGATGGATCTGCCTGTGAAGGTGGATCATGCATCATACAGCACACACACACACACACACACACACACACACACAGACAAACACACAAATTTACACACATTCACACACTTGGTGTTATATATCATACTCAGCACATCCAGATTTATTTTGAAAAATTAGTGCACTTGAAACCTCAGTCAAGTCTTGAAAATTTAGTTTGACACTGAAACTTTTCTCCCTCAGAATCTTTTAGTTTCTATAAACTAGTGTTATCATTTTGAACCAGACGTACAATACACTAGATAGTATATAATGCCTAACTTGTTTCCTTGTCCTTGTCAGATGTGAATGAGTGCCAGCTGAGTGACAACTTGTGCAAGCACGGCCAGTGCGTCAACATGGCGGGAACCTACCAGTGCTCCTGTGACACCGGTTACCAAGCCACACCAGACCGACAGGGCTGCGTTGGTGAGTGAAACAAACTTTATCACAAAGATGTACACCAGTGTGAATAATTAAAAAATTATCTTTTTGTGTACTGACTGCACAACTCTGCTAGATGCCTAAACTGTAACTGTAATTATCTTTGCAGATATCGATGAATGTACCATAATGAACGGAGGCTGTGAAACCCACTGTACCAACTCAGAGGGCAGCTATGAGTGCAGCTGCAGTGAGGGCTACGCTCTTATGCCTGACCTCAGGACCTGCGCGGGTAATAAATTGCAGGATATGTTCAGCATAAGGAAAATAGAACTATAAAAAAATGCAAAAATGTCTTGTCCACGCTGGCAACTGTGGTCCACACATTGAAATGTATTTCTGCTGTTTCTATTAGATATTGATGAGTGTGAGGAGACTCCAGACATCTGTGACGGAGGCCAGTGCACCAACATTCCCGGGGAATACCGTTGTCTGTGTTACGATGGCTTCATGGCGTCTATGGACATGAGGACGTGTATCGGTGAGAGGAAAAACAATACTTAGAATATAAAAATGTAACTTGGGAAAACTTTAAATCCCTTACCCTCTCTTGTTTTATTTGTTAACTACTTTTTCTGTCCGCTATCTCAATTAATTTCACCTTTCAGTCTCTTTGACATGATCTGTGGGACTTCCTGTCAGTCTCATGATCTGTCGCTGTAATCTCTCAAGGCAAGAACACTCACATATTATCTGCGTCTGTCCACCCCTGTCTGCCCAGATGTGAACGAGTGTGACTTGAACCCAAACATCTGTCTCCACGGCGACTGCGAGAACACCAAAGGCTCCTTCATCTGCCATTGTCAGCTGGGATACTTTGTCAAGAAGGGTTCCACAGGCTGCACAGGTACAGCACTCACACACTATCGCGCAAATACACACACACACACACACACACACACACACACACACACACACACACACACACACACACACACACACACACACACACACACACACACACACACACACACACACACACCATCAGGGGTTGAGAGGTCTGGGCCTCCGTGTGTCCATATGTGAGATGAGTGTTGAGACAGTTCACCCATGCATACAGTAGCTGCCCGTCTACAAATTTTTAAAATGATGATTTATTAATGACTCACTACTTACAGTTTTCAAAACTATGTGCTAAGCAAAAAGAAACATTTTCACATCTCTTTGCATGCCATTAATATATGAGCACTTCACTTCAAAAATCTAAGGTTGCAATATCCTTTAATAATCATTTTGTTTAATGTTCAAAGCGAAATAACTGGTACAAAACTGAGTGTCAGTGCCTGTTTATTCTACTTATTGATCTCTAATCTCTATCTATATCTGTCCAGATGTTGATGAGTGTGAGATCGGGGCTCATAACTGTGACATGCACGCTGCCTGCATCAATGTTCCCGGAAGCTTCAAATGTCGCTGTCGAGACGGCTGGGTGGGAGACGGCATCAAGTGTGTGGGTGAGTACATATGAAATGAGTTTTAAGACAAAATAAATTAACTAAATTTTCTCCTGTACCCAAGATATTATATATATGTATATGTTTATATATATATATATACATATTTTTTTATTTTATTTTTTGACTGATTTGATTGAATTCTGCTTTCAAGTTTTTTTTTTCTCAAGTCTTCACTCACACTTCTTCTTTCTCTTCCTACAGATCAGGATGAGTGCTCTTTAGAGGACCACAACTGCAACCTCAATGCAGACTGTGTCAACACACCGGGATCCTACAGGTGTACATGCAAGGAGGGCTTCAATGGAGATGGATTTTCCTGCTCTGGTAGGAAAACTTTCTAAATAAATCCTAATAGAAAACTAGCTACTACGTGTGTGCAGTTTATAACACCCTGGACTGTTCTCTTTCAGACATGGATGAGTGTGCAGACAACGTGAACCTGTGTGAGAACGGCCAGTGTCTGAATGCGCCAGGTGGCTACCGCTGCGAGTGTGAGATGGGCTTCACGCCCACAGAAGACAGCAAGGCCTGCCAAGGTGCTGCACTCCCCCTTTCACTCTCTTTACCGTTCTTTCTTCATTCACACACTGTAACCAACACTTTCTTTCTCTGTCTGTCATCTTTGCCACAGACATCGATGAGTGTAATTTCCAGAACATCTGTGTGTTCGGAACGTGCCAGAACCTCCCGGGGATGTTCCGCTGTGTGTGTGATGATGGTTACGAACTGGACCGCAGCGGAGGAAACTGCACTGGTCAGTGTTGCACTCCTGTAACTGCAGCTCTAAAATCACTTTGTTCAGACACAGAACAGACTCCAATAGTTTGGATGAGTTTCCTTGACAATAACAGCCTCCATTCATGCATTGGATTACCATAAAATAACTTAAAATTCATATGCAAAGACCAAAGATGTGTTTAGTGCCTTCATTTCTCAGTCTTGGTGCCTGAAAAATCATCCCTCTGTTAGTTTGTGACACAAGCGAGATTTTAAATAATTAAAGTAGTAGTTTTGGTTTCCTTAACTAAAGGTTCATACATTTCGGAAAGGTTGTCTGTTATCTGCTGTGTGATGCTGAGCTTGTGTGTGTCGCTGTGTACTGCAGACATCAACGAGTGTGCGGACCCTGTGAACTGCATCAACGGACTGTGTGTGAACACTCCAGGGAGCTACCTGTGTAACTGCCCAGCTGACTTTGAGCTCAACCCCACAGGAGTAGGCTGCGTGGGTGAGTCACACTTAAAGCCAGCATGTTGAAATAAGACGGTCACTTTTGAAAGTAGCAGGTTTTAATGAAAAAAAAACATGTTGTTCTCCTCCATTAAGCAATCCTTTATGATAGACTAAATCTGATATATCAGAGTTAAAAAGAACTTAAAGTGCAAATGATTTTCTTACAATTTTCTTACATCAAAAATGTATCCTACAGTTAACTATAAAATAGACACTTAATGCATTATATGTAAAATCAGACCAGTTGTACTGTTGCTGCCATTATGACCTTTTTAACATTTTGTTTTAAATATGTGTTTTAATATAACATGGTGACAAGATGTTGCATCCCTCTAAAATTGAACCAGTGATGACAGATGACAGTTAAAACATTTAATAAGCCTAATTGCACTTTATTTCATTAATACATTCACTAATCATCCTGTTTCATAAAAGTTAAGTCTCCCCTGTATTAATAAGAGAATATGTGTCTCTCTTAGATACTCGCGTTGGCAACTGCTTCCTGGACATCCTTGCACGTGGCGATGGAGGAATCTCCTGCAGTGCAGAGATTGGCGTGGGCGTGACCCGAGCTTCCTGTTGTTGCTCCCTTGGAGGAGCCTGGGGTAACCCCTGTGAACTGTGCCCCGCCGCCAATTCCAGTATGTACCACGGGACATCAACTGATCCATATTTAATACAAAATGCACTGCATAGTCAATATTTGTTGGTTAACTTATGTAGTAGCCAAAGTTATTTATTATGTACTTTTTTTTCTCACACTAAATTGCTGTTTGTCTCCATCTTGTCTGTAGCGGAATATAAAACTCTTTGTCCAGGAGGAGAGGGATTCAGACCTAACCCCATCACCGTTATCCTGGAAGGTAATCCAAACACGCTTTCTGTTTACCAGTCCTGTAGCAGCAAAACACTAAACTTTGGCTTCTATTTCTGAGTTAAAAAATACCCATTTAACATAAAAATCAATACATATGTGATGGTTTTAACAATTATTACTCTCTAGATATTGATGAGTGCCGGGAGCTACCAGGTCTCTGCCAGGGTGGAAACTGTGTGAACACTTTTGGTAGTTTCCAGTGTGAGTGTCCAGCAGGATACTATCTCAATGAGGAGACTCGCATCTGTGAGGGTAAGAACTGAAAGAAAAATCACGCTGAATTAATTTATTGTCTTGAAAATATTATTAGCCCTCCACTTATATTATGTAGATCAACTATAAAGGCAAAATGAGCAACATGGTCCCTCATAATTTTGCATTGTCTGTCACCTTATCTCTATGTGCAGATATCGATGAGTGCACGACCCACATTGGGATCTGTGGACCTGGTACCTGCTACAACACTCTTGGCAACTACACCTGTGTGTGTCCCCCTGAGTACATGCAGGTCAATGGAGGAAACAACTGCATGGGTGAGTGGGAGAACTCTCTCTTGAACCTACAAAAAAAATATTTACTCTCATCCTGTGAAAAGTATTCACGGTTTAAAAAAAGGCAAACATTCCTAAGGATTTAAAGGACTGTCTTCCTTTTTTATAATGCAGACATGAGGAAGAGCGTGTGTTACCGTAACTTCAACGACACATGTGAGAACGAGCTGTCCTTCAACATGACCAAGAAGATGTGCTGCTGTGCCTACAATGTGGGAAAAGCCTGGAACAAGCCGTGCGAGGCCTGCCCAACCCCTGCAACTAGTGAGTCTCTATAAATACGCTGGAACATCGAAAAAGTTGAAACATTTCTGTGTGAGTACATTTTTATCACTGTCACTGAGTGACTCCTGTCCTGTCTGTTCCAGCTGACTACCAGCTACTGTGCGGTAACCAGGCTCCTGGCTTCATCATTGACATCCACACTGGCAAGCCAATCGGTAAGGTTCATTAAGGTTCAAGAGCTAAACTGGTACACTGCTGTACAAAAGTGTAATTACACAGGGTTCGTACGAGTGCTGGAAATCCTTGAAAACACCACACTGAAATTCAAGGGTTTTCAAGGATTTGAAAAGTGCTTGAATTTTGAATAGAGTGCATGAAACTGCACAAAATCCATGTGATGTGGGAAGGCACATAATGATATATCACGGAGAAAGGAAGATCTCAATATTTTAGAGACTGAAAACAGCATTTTCTGCCATTTTTACATGAAAAATTGCTATAAACCGATTATCAAAATAGTTGGTGGTTACATTTCTGTCATTCTATTAGTTGACTTAACGTTGGTTTTTTAAAAAATGTGTCACCCCTTTGTAGAAAGCTGTCTCAAAACATCATTTTGGTTGTTTAAATGACAATAAAATCTAATTTAATGTGATGAACAAGTGCAATAATAGGTATATTGAATATACTGTATGTACTGTATACAAATATGTAATTAACCACAGCAGTAAGGCGCCGGAAAAGCATGAAAATAAACCTTGAAGTACATGAAAAGTGCTTGAATTAGATTTTTAAAGAGGTGTAGGAACCACGTAACAATAATAATAAGTCTGTGGCGTTGCTTTTTGCAGATATTGATGAGTGCAGGGAGATCCCTGGTATCTGTGCCAATGGAGTGTGTATCAATCAGATCGGGAGCTTCCGCTGTGAATGTCCAATGGGCTTCAGCTACAACAACATACTGCTCATTTGTGAAGGTAAAATGTCACATCATGTTTCCTTCAGTCTCACCTTTCCGTTCTGCTCCTCTCACTGTGTCTGTTGCCAGAGAAGATAGCAGCACCTACCTGCGATCTGGAAAACCCCATCCACCTATTACAGTATGAGACAATGTGCGCATGGTGGTGTTTCTTTTGCTATTTCTGTTTCTTTTTTTGTTTCTCACTCTCTACACACACTAAAAAGCACACACACATGCACACACTTTTACCTCCCCACTGTCTCCCTGCTGCTGAATCATTGCATGCTTAAGCGTTCCTTTTACAGTATAGAGTGTATAGTTCTATACTGCTGGCAAAAACACTTACAGCCATTTCTGCCCTAAATCACACCAACACACCCATACAGTCACAGTCACACGCACACGCACACGCACACACACACACACACACACACACACACACACACACACAGAGTTACACTCACTGGCTGAGAGGCACTTTTACAAGCAGTCCACTCAGTTAATGCTTCCTTTTCCCCGCATGAGTTATACCCTTGTAAAGACCAGTGTAGTGACTTTGAATAAGAGCACCTGCCTATGGACCTTCAATCATCCAGAACTTGCCAGTGACCGTCTGAACCGCACCACGGCCAAAAATGGAGCTGTCGTGTTTTTTTCTGCTTTAACGACAGTTATGGAGCCTGTGATTGATGTTCACTGTTTCTCTCTTTCTCCCCCCTGCATAGATATTGATGAGTGTAACAGTGGGGACAACCTGTGCCAACGCAATGCCAACTGTATCAACATTCCAGGCAGCTACCGCTGCGAGTGCTCGCCCGGCTTCAAACTGTCCCCCAGCGGGGCCTGTCTGGGTGAGTCCAGCCTATCCGACACGCTTTACTGGGGTTTCCATTCTTAAAATACTAAGGGGGTTGGACTATTTATGTCGGAGAAATGTAATGTTCATTTACATACATACATGGATCATACATAACATCCTGACACTTATTCTTCTCTTACACTTTATCCTTGTGTTAGGTTAAAATGTTTTTGTATAATTGCACTCTCGTTATTTGCTGCTCTGTGTGCCCTGAATTGCCCCCCGGGGCCAAATTAAGTTTTTTGAATTGAATTGAATTGAATTGAATACAGGGTAACGACTAACTTGGACTAATCAAATAATTTGACAACAGTATTAAAAGTTAGCCAGTCTTCAACAGGAAGTCTTTCTTTGAGTGGTTTGTAATGGATTAGCTAGCTAGCTCTCTAACAACAGACAACCCTGGCAACCCGCAATGCTCAGCGCTATTGGCGGTACAATGTAAACAAAATATTAATTGAGAATAAATATATTTTTTTATGGAAACCAATACTTTCATTCTGTTCCCCTTTAAAACGCCCTGTGGGTGTATTATTTAAAAAAAATGTATAGCTTTTAATAAAGATTCTATATATTCAACCTTTAATATTTTTCATTTCTGTTTCTTTTTCAGACCGTGATGAATGCCAGGAGATTCCCAATGTTTGCAGCCATGGGGAGTGTATTGACACGCAGGGAAGCTATCGTTGTCTCTGCCACAACGGCTTTAAGGCTACTGCTGACCAGACCATGTGCATGGGTGAGAAACACAACCTAAAACTATGCTCATACACACGACACTGTTTTGCACGTTAGCCACACAGTTTTGAATTTGTATTTTTTACTGCCTAACCCACTCTTAATGTTGTTTCTTCTGTGTGTGTCTTAGACATCGATGAGTGTGACAGACAGCCGTGTGGTAATGGTACCTGTAAAAACACTGTGGGATCCTACAACTGCCTCTGCTTCCCTGGCTTCGAGCTCACACACAACAACGACTGCATGGGTATGGATCGTTTACTTTTCTGCTTGACAAAGGTCAACCAGAGTTAGTGGTTTCTTTTATATGTCAAAGCCTTGACACAGGTGTAGATGGCATATTGTTGAAGAGCACACATATAAATTCCAATAAACACTTGCTGCCTTTTTCTGTAGCAGCAGTAGAAATAGAATTAAGACATAAAATCGGACTGTGTTGTTACTATTCTTGCGCAACAAAGAAAAAAATACTCTAGCCAGTTTTTTCAGAAGCTCTTGGTGCCATGAAAAACGAATACATTTCTGGTTGTGTTTGCAGATAAATATCCAAAATCAGAGGAATGTTTCGAGAGTCTTAATGCTCTCAATGTTTACCTTACAGATGTAGACGAGTGCAGTGCCCTCCAGGGCCAGGTGTGCAGGAACGGACAGTGTATCAATGGGCTTGGTTCCTTCCAGTGTCTCTGCCATGAGGGTTATGAGAATACTCAGGATGGGAAAAACTGTGTTGGTAAGTCAGTGATTAAATATACAAGAAAAGTAAGAGCATGGTGGGTTATTTATTGACTTTAATACTGTACAGTTTGTCTGAGATACACACACATCTCTCTGATTTCTACACTGTTCCATTTATCACAGATATCAATGAGTGTATAAGTCTGCCTGGCACTTGCTCTCCTGGAACTTGTCAGAATCTGGACGGGTCTTTTAGATGTATCTGCCCTCCTGGCTATGAGGTGCAGAATGACCAGTGTATAGGTAAGACACACACACACACACACACACACACACACACACACACACACACACACACACACACACACACAAACACACACACACAGTTAAACATACTTCATCAAAGACTAAATGCTCCAGACATACTCAGGGTGACTGAGCCATCTGTTCTAACACACGCTGACAAACACAACACCACCGTCTTCTCACCTCCCTTCCTCCTCCCTGCCCTCTTTTATGCTCTCTTTACAGATATCAACGAGTGTGAGGTGGAGCCCAACATCTGCCAGTTTGGCACCTGCACCAACACCCCCGGCAGCTTCCAGTGCACCTGCCAGCCAGGCTTCGTACTCTCTGACAACAAACGCCGCTGTTACGGTGAGAGATAGTGTTAGTTGATCTAAATCTTGAAAGAATGTAGTAATCCGACATATGTTATCTCTCTTATCAAGGTGGTGAAGGAGGTTTTTGTCTATGTGTGTCCTCTGAATTAACAGTGCAATTACTGTCCAACTTTCTTTTTCTTATGGCAGATACCAGAGAGAGCTTCTGTTTCACCAAATTTGAGTCGGGAAAATGCTCCGTCCCCAAAGCTTTGAACACCACCAAGGCCAAGTGCTGCTGCAGCAAGATGCCTGCAGAGGGCTGGGGACTTCCCTGTGAGCTGTGCCCACGAGAGACAGAGGGTGTGTAATACAGACCTAACACACATGCACACAGAGCTTTAATGAAGATGTCACATGCACACAAAGACATTTATGAAATAATGAAGTTGACCTTTTTTCTTGGTGTGTCTCCAGCTGCTTTTGACACTCTGTGTCCCTTCGGCCTCGGAGCCCTGCCTGGAACTGGTGATGCTCGTGAAGGTAAGTGCTACAACGTAGATCTACTCCCTTGAATTTCGTGGCCAATTGTGCAGGTCTTTGATATGTTTTAAAACATATGCTAATTTCTCTCACTCTTTAGATGTGAATGAGTGTCTGGATAACCCAGGCATCTGCCAGAATGGTATTTGCATCAACACAGATGGTTCGTTCCGCTGTGAATGCCCCTTCGGCTACAACCTGGATTACACCGGAGTCAACTGTATTGGTGAGGTGGTTTAACAGTCTGCCAGATGATTGACTGTTAGCTGTCAAAATATCTAATATTAGCAAAAGAAAAATGCTTAATAAATAAATGTTTTCATCACTTGACATTCTCTAGAGAAAGTGTATGAAGTCAAGCTATCCCATTGGTGCAGCTTGTATTCTTTAAAATAGAGAATCATTGTTTATTCTGGAACAGCTGTAGTTGAGCAGACAGATTAACAATAATAGCAGCTCATTTTTAAGAACTTTATTGCCATGTCTCAGAATACATCACCAGTATTATTATCAGCCAGGTGTGATTTTATTTTTTATCACCAGTAGTAGTTTAATCTGCATTACAGCCTGATCTTTTTTGGTCTAACATTTACACTGCTAATGAGTGCTTTTAAATCTCAGGCATGGTATAAATGTGTCACTGGATTTAATTACCTCCTCTATCTATACCTCACTCTCTGTTGTCTCCAGACACTGATGAGTGCTCCATAGGAAACCCATGTGGAAATGGAACCTGCACCAATGTGGTAGGAGGTTTCGAGTGTTCGTGCCAGGAGGGCTTCGAACCTGGATCCATGATGACCTGTGAAGGTCAGTCATTTACACAGTAATACTCACATTGGCACAGGTAAAATAACAGTAAATTAAACAAATCTTTCTCTGCAGACATCAACGAGTGCTCCCAGAATCCTCTGCTGTGTGCTTTCCGGTGTGTGAACACCTTTGGCTCCTATGAGTGTATGTGTCCTGCTGGCTACGTGCTGCGAGATGATCAACGCATGTGCAGAGGTAAGAGAGCACTGCAGATTTCCTTTTTGTAAAGTGTCACCTTTATGTCCTGTCATCTCTGATTTAACATTTCTTTTCTGTGTGCCAAAGTAATTCCTTGACACCACTGAAACCGGATAATACAGTTTTCATTTTAAGCTGGCTGTCGTACTTGTACCTATTGGCCATTTCTCGTTGTCCCTCACCAGATCAAGACGAGTGCTCTGAGGGTCTGGATGACTGTGACTCCAAGGGTATGACCTGTAAGAACCTTATCGGTACCTTCATGTGTATCTGCCCTCCTGGCATGCAGCGCAGACCTGATGGAGACGGATGTATGGGTGAGTGAAAACGTTCTAGCCAATTTGATAGGTTCTCCTCAGTCCTCAACTAATAATTGTTGCTGTTGCCGGGTTTATCTGAACTCTCTTCATCTTCCCACCCTTTTGTTCTGTACACTGGCAGACCTGAACGAGTGCCGTGCCAAGCCTGGCATCTGTAAGAACGGACGCTGTGTCAACACGGTGGGAAGCTACCGCTGCGAGTGCAACGACGGCTTTGAGTCAAGCTCCACCGGAACTGAATGTATCGGTAAGCCCATTACTAAGGAATCATTACTGAAATTAATACTGTGCTTATTCTCCCGTTTTTAAAACCAGTCAAAGCAACCGAACCTTTTGTTTACATCCCTAACCACAAACACTCTGCATGTCTTGTCATTCTTTCCTTCAGACAACCGAAAGGGCTACTGTTTCACAGAGGTCCTGCAGACGATGTGCCAGCAGTTATCCACCAACAGGAACAGTGTGACCAAATCTGAGTGCTGCTGCAACACGGGCCGAGGCTGGGGGTCACAGTGTGAGCTTTGCCCGCTGCCTGGCACCGTACAGTACAAGAAGATGTGCCCACTCGGACCTGGTTACACCACAGACGGTAGAGGTGAGTAGTGCAGGAATACCACTGATGGATATTTTTAAGTAAAACACAAAAATCTCCATTTTATTTTTTCAGTAGTTTTTTTTAAATGTTACTAAATGTATTCACTACTACGTACCTCCAGACATCAACGAGTGCCAGGTGATGCCAGATATGTGTCGGAACGGTCAGTGCATCAACACCATTGGATCCTTCCGCTGTCACTGTAACGTGGGCTACAAAACTGACTTCACTGCAACCTCCTGTGTTGGTACGGCTGATCTCTGTCCTGCGAATGTACTCCCTTGTTATCAGTCAGTTTCGTTTCAAAGGCATTTGGTTTTATGAATATTTCTGAATTGAGCCATGCGTTTTTTCCCCGTCTGCATATTTCAGATATGGATGAGTGTGCTCTGTCTCCAAAGCCCTGTAACTTCCTGTGTAAAAACACAGAGGGCAGCTACCTCTGCTCCTGCCCCAGAGGTTACAGCCTACAGCCAGATGGAAAGACTTGCAAAGGTAAATGGACTTTTGATCAGTGCTTGTTCCTTAATTTATAGCTTCATAAAAGCCTTGCTATTGAATGATCTTTTTTATAGTTAACCACATTAGCAGCATTGTCGCCCTCAACACACTGGTAGTCTGAATCTTTTTATTATTGTAAATATTAATCTCATATCATTTTTTTATAAATAAAAAAGAAGCTTTAAAGCAGGGGTGTCAAACTCAGGCCCGTGGGCCAAATCTGGCCCGCGGTGTAATTATATTTGGCCCTCAAGATCATATCCAGGGTCTATGAGAGCTGGCCCGCGAGTTTAAAGCACATACACGTCTACTTTTCTGTTGACAAACGTGAGCATCCATGCTACAAGTCTCTTCGGACAAACTTAATCCACCCCTCCCCAAAAATGCAAAAAAGGGGAGACGAACCATAGAGACTGGGTAAGACACGAATATATATATATGGTTGCACAGGTAGTTGAGTTAATGAGACACAGGTAAAGCGTTACTGGGACACAGGTTGTTAATTGTGAAGCGTGAGTAGTGGAATTAGTGAAGGGAGAGGGGTGTGGTCTTGTTCCTGAACCTCAGTTAAATTAACTACATTTATGTGCTTTGTTGTTTCCCTCTAAGATCTGGATGAATGTTCAACCAAGCAGCATAACTGCCAGTTCCTCTGCGTCAACACCATTGGAGGATTCACCTGCAAGTGTCCTCCTGGCTTCACACAGCACCAGACTGCCTGCATCGGTGAGTACAAGGAGGAGATCAGTACCCTGCACCGAAAAAAAAGAAAAGAAAAAGATTTTCATCTTTTATTCAAATAACATCTGTTTTACCTCCATTTGTAGACAACAATGAGTGTTCCGCTCAGAACAGTGCGTGCGGTTCCCGGGCCTCTTGTGTCAACACGCCCGGTAGCTTCAACTGTGAGTGCTCAAAAGGTTTCTCCTTGGACAACTCAGGCATGGAGTGTGAAGGTGAGCAGACACAGAAACTTTTACATTTTAGTTCAATATAGTTTAGAGAGGAAGGTTCTTCACGCAGGGTCCTATTCAACTCTAAAATCATGGAAACATGGAGAGGGTTACAGACGCGTTGCTGATCCAAAGTGGCAGAAAATAGTTCATTAAAAAGTGCTGAAAATGAGAAATTAAAACTCTGTATTTTCATTTTCTTTAGATGTGGATGAGTGTGGCAGTAACCACCGCTGTCAGCACGGATGTCAGAACATGATGGGAGGTTTCCGCTGTGGTTGTCCTCAGGGCTACGTGCAGCACTACCAGTGGAACCAGTGTGTGGGTGAGTTCCTCTGACTCAGTCTATAAGTTGGTGATGTCGACAACAACAAAGGCACCAGTATAAGGTCATACGGAGGAATTAATTACGAAGGTCTTTAAAGGCTTTCTCAAAGAAATTTAAGTAAAAAAAAACTGGGCTTGGTTATTTGTCTAGGAAAATAAAGTCTAATTGCTTTTGACTTAAATTTCTTTGGGGATCACGATGACTTGGACAAATGAGAATATTCACAGCCTTTAAAGGCTTATTATAAGTTTGCAACAACGTGTTAATCTATAGCAGCGATCGCCAACTGCCGACATAAAACAGGACAGCAGCATCTGTTTCAATTTGAAAGGATGTTTCTCTCTGTCAATTTTAATTTAAGAATTGTCATCAAGATAATCATCTAATGAGACAGTAATGTGGAATTACCATCAATTAAACATCATCAGTATTTCAATAGAAATGTCACTGCGCATGTTGTGTAAAGAGTTGTTGTGATACCGATATCAGTTTCGGAAATACCTCTGGTACTGCCTAAAAATGCTGGTATCAGTATCAGTGAGTACAAAAGTCCATGCACTGATCCAATACCACATTAAAGTAGATTATGTATGTTCTTTTCCCGTTAGGACTGACGGTCAAACTAGATAATAAAATTAAGTTATATGGCATTCATTCTCTGTCTGTATTTGTTATTTTACAAACCAGAGCCAGCCCATTCTACATACAGCGATAGTAGTATTTTTTTTTAAATGCACTGGTATTGGATCGATACTCGTTATTGACTGTTACACAAGTTTAGGTGGTGATATCGGAGCCTCTCTAGTACTGTTTCATCTCCTAACACACGCACCCTCTCATTTTTCTGTCTTTTCCTCCACAGATGAAAACGAGTGTCAGGCAGCAACAGTGTGTGGCTCTGCCTCCTGCTACAACACGCTGGGCAGCTTCAAGTGTGTGTGTCCCTCTGGCTTTGACTTTGAGCAGAGCGCTGGTGGCTGCCAAGACGTAAATGAATGTGGCATGGGCTCCAACCCCTGTATGTATGGCTGCTCCAACACCGATGGAGGCTACCTGTGTGGCTGTCCTGGAGGTTTCTACAGAGCCGGACAGGGGTGAGGGAACACAAATTAAAGACATTTTTTGAGTAATCCTTCTCATCACCGTCTCATCATAAGAAAGCATTTGAACATGTGTCACGCCCATGAATTTGAATTCCCTCCCCTCTCACTCACACATACTAAACTCTCTCTCTTGTTCCCCATCCAGTCACTGTATGACAGGCTCAGGTTTCCCGAGCCAGTTTGTGGAGGGTGATGACGATGACAGTCTGTCTCCTGAGGCCTGCTACGAGTGTAAGATCAACGGAGGAGGAAAGGGCGGTCGACACAAACGCAATGCTGATGGAAATGAGCTCAACCAGGTACGTGTCTTGACTAATTCCTCCTCAGTGCTTGTCTCACTGGATCACGTTTGAGAACTCAGTGTGTCTGAGGTTTATATCTGAGTGTGTGAAGTTTCTGCTACCTCATTTCTTTCCCTCTGTCCTTATTCTCACTACAGGAGCCAGCAGTGAGTATGGCCAGCATAGACACCCAGTCCTCCATCCCTATGAACCTTTCTCTGTCCTCGCTGCTCAACAAGGAGCCCCTACTAGAGCTTCTCCCTGCCCTGCAGCCACTTGAGCACCACATACGCTATGTCATCACCCACGGCAACACGAATGAACATTTCCGCCTGCTGGAGCGACGCGACGGGAAGAGCGTGCTCCGGCTCGGCAAGAGGCCGCCTCAAGCTGGATCCTATCGGCTGGAGATTGCCAGCCTGCGGCTGTTTGGGCCCCGAAGACTACACCAACTGGAGGACCAGCATGACAGTGACTACCTACAAGGAGAAATAGGAGACGCCCTGCGCATCAAGCTCCTCATCCACCTGCACTGAGCTCAGTGCGCTCACAATCCTGTTCTGGACTGATTTCTGAAGCCTTTGAGTTTATACCTTCCCTTTTATCCAATAACTCCCCCCTCCCCCTACAGGACCATCCCCACCAACAGGGGTAACCAAGGGCTATGAAAGACTGAGTCAATCAGCCCAACTCTACCACCACTTTGTTACTGTTTCTGTTATTATATGTTCATGTTTTGTGTGTGTGTGTGGGTGTGTGTGTGTGTGTGTGTGTGTGTGTTATTTTTTTAAAACTGATTACATTTCCTCTTGCGCCCCTCCACTTGTACCCGACCCAGCACTCACCCTCCACTGAGAGAGTCAGTGGAGGAGATGGCAGAGAGGTGCCCTCGTGCTTGGACCACAGCCCCCTAATAGAGAGAAAATGGCAGACAGATGGTTCACAAGTCCATGAAGCACTTTTTGTAGACAAGCAAAATGAGAAATTACACAGAAATGAAGTGCTGAGAGTGGCCAAAACTGTCTTAATGCAACATGTGTGATCATATTTAAATCACATGCAGGATCTTAGTGATGTCTTTTCGTTTAGTGTTATAAAGAAGTGACATTAGGGCTAAATGTAAGGGGTTGGTGGTGGTCAAAGGACTTTCTCACCTCTCTGTGATCTTGGTAAAAAAAAACAAAATCACAAAACTGGGGAACAAGGTTTATCACGTCTGCCCCTCTCAGTTTTGTATTGTGTCATTTAATGTATTTGTGCTGTTTGAAAGAAAATGTTAACACGAAGGACTGCAACATTTACACAGCATTTCAGGTTCTTAAGTCCATATCAGTCTGTTTTATAGCTGGATGACGACCAATTTTCAGACGAGAAAGAAACAGCAAGCTGTGTTCTACTCTGATGTAACTGACTTTTGTCCTGCCTGCGGGCGGCGGCAAGCAGGGATTAGCGTGTTTGCGTGTGTGTGCTGTCAAGTTTGGTTACCTCAGTACTCCTCACAGAGTATGGACACCATGCTGTGATATCGACTTTAAAACAAAAGAGGGTGCTAGTGTCGCTCAGCATCCATCATGAGCAGGGATTACACCAGCTAGTAGCTCATAGATTTAAAAGAAGATAGTTTAGGTCACGTTTGCATTTATCCTTGTTGGGATTGGGATTAAGACTTCAGGTGCGCTGATTTGTGGACCTGAGAGACAGTTTTTTTTTCATGAAGTCTATGTCCTCATATTGACTGTCAGAGGCTTGTAGCCCCTCCTGTTTCTGCATTTTTCAAACTAACTCCGACACATAAATGCTTCAGGAGAATAGAGCTGTAACTGACAGTTGGTGTTAGGAGGCTGAACTTGAGTATAAACTGACTTTATGTGACTTCTTTGACTTTATCCGGAGCTTGAAGTCTGAGCCTCATTTACAACACAAACACCACGAAGCTGACTACAGTCTCAAAAGGTACACGACATGTTAACCCAAGCTGTAACTAAAGGTAGTGCTTTACAGTGTAAGGGCGCGCACAGGTGAACACGAAACCTCACCAAAACAAATATCCATCAGGTCATCTTTCATTCCTCATGATTTTTTTTTTCTCTCAAAGAGAAAAAAGGTGCTAGGTAATACCATCTCTTACGCTGTACAAAAAGGTGCAGTCTTGAATCTGGATTGAAAAAATTCATTGTTTTTTTTTTTTGTTTTGTTTTTTTCTTGTTGCTAGGATTTATTGTTGCTGTGTATGTCTGTCTTTTGTATTGTCTCAGCGCTGAAAAAAACAACATTATCAAATTTGCTTCTTGAAAATTAAATTGTATATTTTTAAGTGAAATGTAGATGTTTTTTTATGTCAAGGCTGCCAAAACAAATACTCACAGTAGACCCAAGATTGAAGGCCTTTAAGTGCTGTTGACTTTGTTTAGTTGTTTAGAAAACAAATAAACAACAAAAATCAAATGCAGCATTGTATTAGTTGATCACTGACTGCTTTATTTGAAACCACTGTCACCAGTCAAATCAGCCATCAGCAAAAATAATTCAAAATATATCAGACTTAAGGATGATTAACATTCCCATTAAACTTACACTGTCTGTGCAATGCCTAAGGATCAGTGACCAGCTCCAGCTCGGCTCTATGGTGCTAAACCATCATCGCTTTCTCTCGAGAGTCAAGGTTGCTGCACTGTCACACAGCCTCGGCTATGTTTATAATGCATAACCATGTTTCTAACCTGGGAGACTTTGTATACTTTGTATCTTTATTGTCAGTTTGTAAGTTTTCTTTTATTTGCCAATATGTTTTTGAAAAAAAGGCAGTGTGCTTACTGTATCTCAGCTTCAGTGTCAAACTTGAAACAATACTGTCATTATCTGCTTGCATTGAGATTTGTGCTTTATCCTTTAGAAAATAAGGAGCCGGTTTTAGTTCAAATGTTCACCATAAGCCTGACACTTGTTGGTACCAGAGTATCTAAAAGCGTAAATGACAATCATCAGTCAAAAATCACCATCATGGAACACCTTTTTATATCCTGAGTGATCATCATTTTTGTCCAAAGACAAAAACCAAAGATTTAGAACACCAAATGGCAGTCTGTAAAATTAGAGTGATTTCACATAATATTGTAAACCTTTGTCCAGTGACATTAATGGCAATAAAGTATTGTGGGTTATATTTTTAAGTCTCGTGTCCTGAGTTATTTTTTTTTTCTTAGGCTGTGTTCAGACCAAATCCGTGCGTTGCAGCAATTAGCGCAGGGGTGTGCAGTTGTGTGGGAGTGCCACTTTAAGGACCCATTTGTGTGAAGTCCTGTTGGGAGCTTTAACGTCTCCAATTTAGCAGAAGTAGACTTTATTTTTCCCAATTTTATTTTTCGTCAGAGCGTTTTCCAACCACACTTGAAGGCAGCTTAATTTCAGAGAGGAAAGACAGAGAGACAGTTTCTTGAATTTAATTTAACTGTGTTGCAAGACACAGTGAGCTAAACTTTTTATAGTAAGTTGTTTTTTGGTCCTGTAGCAGCAAAAGAAACAGGGATGTATTGTAACGTTACTCTTTCATTGCCTCAAAATGGACTGACAAAGTCTGATTGTCAGTTATGCAATAGTTGAATTTCTCCAAATGTTTAATCTTTTCCAACTTTCCATCGCAGGTTGCTGTTTTTTCGTCACCCCCACATTGAAACGAATGGGAGTAGCCTACTGCCGATTTTGCTGCAGCGCCAGTTCTGGTCTGAACACCGCCTTAGGCGTATGTGTAAATGTCCGTGGCTAACAAAAGTGACACAGGGTGACACATAAGTAGTAATCATTTTATTTAATTTCCAACATGAACAATGTGGACCTTCCACACAGTCCAGCTATCTGTGGAAATCAGGAAGAAGAAGAAATCTTGTTTTTATTTAACTGATTCAAACCAGTGTATCAAAAAACAAAGCAAATAATCAGAAAAATATATGAATACAAATCAAAAGCCTCCTCTGAAGACGTGGCTGCATGACTACCTTGAAAATACAGATCAAGATTGATACAGTAAGAGAAAGAGGACAGAAAGATAGCAAAGAGGGGACTCCCAAACTTGAGTCCAGAATAGAAAAATAAAGGTTTCTTTTGCGTAAAGGTTGCTGTTCGCTCCATCACCACACTTGGCAGGCTGACTAAAGCAAAGGACACAACCAGTGAACATAAACTCTACTTGCAGTAATAAGAGATTATAGTTTCAATATGGCTTCTCAGTTATAGACACAGTATCACACAAAACATACACATACAAATTTTAACGGAGACACAAACTACCTGCTTAAAGAGCATCAGAAACTGCAGTGCTGTTCCAGGATCAGTGTCCACAACTCAAAAAAAACGTGAGGATTTGTGTTCCTTGGTCAGCACTTAACAGTTAGATGCTTTACAATGGACACTGGCTCATTAAAGGGGCATCTGCTTAAGTGTAAACTCCATGTAAGTTCTGCTTGTGTTCTGCGTGTCGAGTGTTCTCATTAAAAATGTAGCTTTGAGGTTATAAACTATGTTGTGAGTGAATATCATGTTGTGTACTAGCAAGCTATGGAGTTTGGAAAGCCTAGCCCTACGGTGACGTCACATGTTCGATGGGTAGACTAGGTCAGGTTAAGGCAGCTGTGCAGCTCATTATTTCTGTTCTTCATGGTCCAACATCTGGATGTTTGGCCCGCAGGGGCTCCAGTGGTCTATGTGCCTGTTGTTGAGCCAGACTTGTTATGCTTACAAGGTGTCCTGCAGACTCATATTTACACCAGTACACAGGCTAGTGATATAAACCAGGCATACACCAACATTAGGTAAACCTTCCACAAAATGATGCATTGGTACAGTCCAGTTTAAAGATTCGGTCTATGTGCAATGAAATATTCCCCTTTCCACCCCCTCTTTACACAACACCCTACACCAGTGCATAATCAAACTGGCCCCTCTCCAGCCCCTCCTTGTGGTCAGTCCAGGATGATGCAGGCATGCGGCTGTAGGGGTCCAGCAGGATCCTGAAGCACCTGACCAGCAGGAAGACCAGGAAGAGCATGAGGAGGCCTACGCAGGCCAAGGTGGTGCGCTGCTCATTGTCTGCCCCAATCAAGGTCAGCGGGGGGCTGCTGCTGCCACCGCCAGGACTGCCGGGGAGGGAGGAGCTGGCCGGGGACAGCAGCAACTCGTAGTCAAGTGTGGGCACATCGTTCATCCTCCACGGGGCCCGTAGGCAGGGCTTACACACTGACTGGATGGTTGGTGTATTGGGAGGAGGTGTGGAGAAGGAAGGGAAGGTGTTCATGAGGGGTGACGCAGAAGGAAAAGCCAAATGGAGATTGGGAATTTGATTACAATGCTTAATAAGAAGGTGGTTTAGAGGGCATGCGGTTTAAAAAATAAGTGAGCTAGCCACAGTTAGCAGGTAGTTAAGAAGTAAGAGGACTCCAGGGTAATCTTCAAGGTCAGAGAGTGTGGTATATTTGTCTACGATGTGGGTATGATCACAGCAGGACAAGCACACACATCTTGTTCTGACGGAAAGTTTTTTTTTTTGTCAAATCTAGGTCAGTCAAAGGGACATGACCCAGAAAAGGTCTGTCCCTAATCTGCTTTGACAGTGTGACAGGCACACACGCATGCACACACACACTTTTCAATTAATATGGACTACTTTAGTTTCACACATTTGAGGAACTGACTAAACTGTGTAATGAAGCTTTCCTATTTGAGCGACCGACCCTAAGGCGAATATGGTTTTGGAGTATTTGTCAGGTCCACTCTGCTCAGATCTCATTCTCACTCTCACATCACATCAGTGCAGGACGTGACAAGGCCTCCTGCTAATGCAAACACACCAACACCTGTCTGATCACAGTCAAGGTCAGTGTTCTCTACGGGAGTTAATAGTCTGCAGATGGACTTCTGACACCCAGTTGGGTATAGCTATTTAAATGAGTGTTGTGTCACTGAGAGACGGACACAGGACTATTTAAAACATCTGCAGAGGCAAGCAACACCAGGTGTGTGTGTGTGTGTGTGGTGTGTGTGTGTGTGTGTGTGTGTGTGTGTGTGTGTGTGTGTGTGTGTGTGTGTGTGTGTGTGTGTGTGTGTGTGTGTGTGTGTGTGTGTGTGTGTGTGTGGCTAATTAGATCAGGAGGTCAGTTGATCAGCTGTCTTGAATACAAAACAACACATCACCTTTTCTGATGTTTCCCGCTAAATGCAACGTTTTTCCTCGTTGTCCGGCTGTTGGACAGTGATAAGTGGGTCAGAGCTTTCAAGTCTTTACAAACTGCCTCTTTTGACAAGAAGAGCAGTAACAAGAGGTAGAAAATGAAGACTCTGTGAAGATGAGTTTGATCAATTGTCCGTCATAAATGAAAAGTGGCTTTATCCAGTTTGATCTTCAGTCTATTGAGTGCAGATTCTCTTCATAGGGCTCTTCATCAGACATGACAGAGGTCTGTTACCAGGTGTAGACAGTGTCACCAGATGTTCCTGGTTAAGTCCCGGCCCTTTAACTCCCCCACCTGAAAGAATAAGAGACATCTGGTAAGAAAAGCTTTGAGATAATTGTCCAAAAATGTCACTAATAAAGCTCTGATGAGGACATTTCATTTTCACAATACAACCTCAGTGCACAGTCAAATCCCTTCAAATAAAACTGCAGACATTGCACAACTTTTCCATGAGGACTGATTGTTTCTAATGTGGACCATAAGGAGATTAAGTAATTCCTTCCTCATTTCATCATATGACGTGATTATTACCACCCTTTGCTCAATAAGTAACAGTGACAGTGACATTAGCCATCTGTGGGGAGAACACAGCACCAGCATCCCCTATTATGGCACTCAATTAGTGAGCTGATTACGGTGTCATTACAGCCACATTAGCAGTAATGAATGCACGATTATAAACACTGATACCGCATTACATCACCCTCATTTGTCAGTGTACTGTTACACAGGGCCATTTGTTCACTTGTTGACCTCTGTCACTCACTCGTCCACATGATGCAGTGAAAGACAAAGTGTTTTGGAGCCTCATTAATAATCTAAAATCACATATCCCCTGGTGGACCAGGTTTCAAATCACTGAAGAAATGTGATACGTATTCCATTTTCTTACCTGCTCACCAGTCTGAATAGAGCATTGACCGGGCTGTTTGCTCAGACAAATGTGATATTGAGAGATGTGCGGAGCAATGAATGTGCAGTGGGAGAGATGTTCAAAAGGAGACAAAAGATGAGAGGATGCAGAGGGAGAGAGGAAGGTGGCTGGAAACAGGGAGAGACATTAATTGAAAGTGAATTTAATTTTGAAGTTAATGTATTAAGGAGGGAAAATGGTCAGAGGGAATATGTGCAAAAGTATGAAAAAGCTGAATATTTGAAGAGAATATTCACAAGCTGAATATGTGCAACAGCACTCAACAATCCGAGGCCGCGAGGCAATCAGAGGCCAATGTACTATGATGACTTATAGATAGATAGATAGATAGATACATAGATAGATAGATAGATGGATAGATGGATAGATGGATAGATGGATAGATGGATAGATGGATAGATAGATAGATAGATAGATAAATAGATAGAAGTACGCAGCAGCTAAAGGCGACTGAAAAACAGGCGGTAGAAGACATTTTTTTTAATTACATTTCTTTTTAAATAATAACGATTAGGATAACATAGGTTGGAAATGCTGACAGGAAAAGCCCTGAAAGTATTTCCACCAATCCTGGAGATTGATAGAGGACGTAAAGATGGATGAATAGAGCAGAAGTTTCTTTGGTGAGTGGGCAGTACAGAGGAGGGAGGAGAGGTTGGCTGGCACAAACTGGACTGACTCTCCTCTGCACTGCATGACCATGGCAAAATGCCTTTTCATAGTCTCTCTCTCTCTCTCTCTCTCTCTCTCTCTCTCTCTCTCTCTCTCTCTCTCTCTCTCTCTCTCTCTCTCTCTCTCTCTCTCTCTCTCTCTCTCTCTCTCTCTCTCTCTCTCTCTCTCTGTTGAAAGGTTTTCAATCTGCTACTTCATCAGCCAGTGTCTCCAGGGTGGTTGGTGCACCAGACTCGGGCTGGCAGCAGGATGACACACCTGGGAGGTGGCACACACCTGGGAGGTGGCACACACGCTGTGAATGCATGTGCACTCTGTGTGTGTGTGTGTGTGTGTGTGTGTGTGTGTGTGTGTGTGTGTGTGTGTGTGTGTGTGTGTGTGTGTGTGTGTGTGTGAAACTCCTCCTCCGAGTTGCAGAGCCCAAAAATAGGTCAGAAAACCTTTTCAAGGACATGACTGGCACTGTCACACATCCGTAGCTTCAGGTCAGAAAGGTTTTCCAACTTCTGTGAGACTTTCATATTGATTGTTTTGAAACCATTGCAGTTCAAGACACTGAACCACCATACTCCATAATATAATAACAATCATGAAAAAATAAGAATGACCTAGGTATACCTTTTATCACAAACAGGTAGGTCTGTAAAGAATAGTTTAAAGCTTCATTCGTAATGAATTCTAAATCAAAACAGATTTTTTGGTTTGTTCATTCTGTTTAAAGTTGGTATTTTTCTGCACAGTTGCAGATAAAGATTAACAACACTAATATTATTAGTATTATGCTATTTTTAGAATGAGATTCCAGTGGTGGCTGAGGATAGTTTCTAACCTGTGTGATCTAAACATTTCTAATAACTCTTCTTCTAATAACAGAGTTGTTTCTGTTGTAGCCTAATGTTGCTACAGTGTAACCTTGAGGGTGCGATTATTATTTCAACATTATTTTATGCCCTTATTGTATCA